>NC_041335.1:34868455-35189705 GCF_004354835.1 Perca flavescens
CAATAAATGGTTATAAAATCGCGATCTCGATTCACTCCCGGTCAAGATTTAATTTTTAAATGACTTCAATTTTTTTTCTTTTCTACAATTAATTTATTGAAAGCATTTGACATTGACATTAACATCTTTTAATTATGTTAAGACATGTTTAAGGAGTTCAGATAGAGCCTGTATCAGGGCCATATTTAGTTCAATGTGTTATATGTCACTATTTTTGCCTACTGTACTTAAATGGCCAGTATGTACTTTATGTTCTTTATTCATTGAAGCCTCTATGTTTACAGGCTTGTGGTGATTGTGCAATGTGCTATAGGTGCCAAAAACAAAATCTACGTTTGGTACTGCCAATTTTTTTTGTTTTGTCATGGTTCATGTGTGCAATAAACATTACACTTTGTGAGAAAAAAATCATGGTAGAGAATCGTAATATCAATTCTAAGCTTAAAAAAAATCAGTGATTCATATTTTTCCCCAAATCGTGCAGGCCTACGGAAACTGCAAGACGGTACAATTAATCTACACAACACTTAACCTAGCTTCTAACCCTGAATGTCTCATTTCTTAATGGACATGATATTAATTTCTCATTTCGAAGCTCATTCACACTTGTACTCAAAGGTACATTAATGCACGGACACGTTTACATTTTTTACGTGGATGTACAGCACTCAGACAGTTTGTGTACCTCCCTGATTAAGCATGACCAAGCTATAAAGCACAGCTAATGACCTGTGAGGTGTTCCATGTGTTATCTATTTGCAGCCCTTCTTTCCCCTTTTTTACAAGCTGGATGTTCCGGTTTTATAGTGCACCCATAAACACGCAGTTTCCACTTACGGTTCCTGTTGTGTTCCTCGTTATGTTGATTGTAACCATCAGCGCTGTTTATAATCCTTTTTCTGCGTCAATATGCCTCGGTTACATGGGTAATGATGATTGCTTTGCAAAGTTTACTGTCCTTTTGTTAATCGGATGTCTGATCTGCTGTTTCTTGTGTTAGACATAAAACAGAAGCACGTGGTTTGGTAACATGCAGCTTTATGGTTTGAACAGTAACACAATTGCTTGTTAGAAAGTCAGATGTTTAAGAAAACCTAGTTTGGACAGTTTGGTAAGTTCTCACCCACTGCCACTTGCTGAAAACAAAACACTTTGCTCGCCAGACATATTGAAAATTGTCTCTCTGGTAGGTGTGTCTTTGTCACAGACAATTTTCTAAAGAAATCTGTTTAACCTGATGTAGAATAAGCATATCGTCGCTGTCCAGCGAAAAATCTGGTACGTCCAAAACCATTGCTTTTCAGGAAATTAAAAAAATCTGCTAATTTGTGGCCGGGTTGGCTCAGTGGGTAGAGCAGGTGCACATATACTCAGAGGTTTATGCCTCGACGCAGAGGTCCAGGGTTTGCATCCGACCTGTAATGATTTCCTGCATGTCTTCCCCCTCTCTCTCCCCTCTCTCATCTAGCTTTCCTATCAAATAAAGGTGGAAAACCCCCCCAAAAAATATTTAAAAAAATTAATAATAATCTGCTAATTTGACATCATATTGAGATATTTACCTTCCACAAAGTCAAATAAAATCGCCTCGTCACTGTTTAAATATTTGTAAAACCCACAGACAGATGTAAAAAAAGTTAAAATGACGAAATATGGAGATACAAGGTTTCTGCCCGACAGTGACGATATCTAAAGACCATGCATGCCTTCTATGATTGCTCTCCACCATGTCTATGTTTTACTGGATGTCATGGTGTCCAGAAACTTACTTTATGCCCATTTCTTCTCACTTTCAACTAGAATGAACACACTCATGTGTCTAAATGTCTGCGTGTGAGGATGGGTTGTGTGTTTGCGTGCACCTGTATGCACACACATTCACACATTTGTGCCTTGCACTCCTGTGCGTTCCATCTCTGTCTGCCATCATCATATCGCCCTGTGATGGGTGTTGTGAAATACGGGATTGCGCCGTGGTATTTGACACTGCGGTGTTTTGGGGTAATTCCCAGCCCGGTGCTGTTGACCTAGAGGATTTGGTAATGCCGTGGAAGTGGAGGAACCACAAATACCAGGGTGCCAATGATGTCATGGACCAATGGTGAAGTAATTCTCCATTAATCGTGGTGCTAATAATGATGTGAAAGAAATGTTAAGGCCTAGTGCAACAGCAAAGCACCGCTTAATAATAATCGATCCTGACTACAGTGTGACTCGAAACAACACAGTCTATCCTTATGTCCTTATGTCTATATGTTTTAACACTTAGGATGGGTTGAAGTGCAAAAATAGATTTCCACTACATTGTACTGTGTGCATGTGACGAGTAAGAATACAAGTTTTTAAAACATATGAATTCATATTTGGTATTTTATTTATTATTATTTCTTGTAATTCTGTATGGATGTGTGTGTCTTGTACCTGCTGCTGTTACACAGTAATTTCTTATTGATTAATAAAGCCCATTTATCTCTCTCTCTCTCTCTAACTATCAATCTATCATCTATCTATACTCTCTCTATCTATCTATCAACTATCTATCTATCATCTCTCTGTCTATCATCTATCTATCATCTCTCTGTCTATCATCTATCTATCTATCATCTATCTGTCTATAATCTATCTATCATCTATCTATAATCTCTCTGTCTATCTAACTATCATCTATCCGTCTATAATCTATCTATCATCTATCATCTCTCTATCATAATCTATCCGTCTATCATCTATGTATCATCTATCTTTCTATCTATTATCTATCATCTATCATCTCTCTATCTATCTATCTAGTTAGTTAGTTAGTTAGTTAGTTAGTTCTTGGATCCATGGCATCACAAACAACCATGAAACCTTTCAGCATCAGAGACTTTGGCTTGATCTTATATGATACTGAGGAACTCTGATAGAGGAACAGAGCTGGTGACAGTGTTCTTAAAGATGATATTTTTTTCTCTCTACAGGGCTTGTATGTGTTTGCAGTGTACTTCGTCATGCACAACCAGCTGTGTTGGCCGACTAAAGCCAGTTACACAGTGGAGATGAGCGGCCATGACAGTCCTGACTCAACCTACCAGGGAGGCGGGCCCACCACTGTTGGGGGCGACATCAGCAAATCAACTCAGAATCTCATCAGCGCCATGGAGGAGGTATACACACAGAATTCACACACAGAGCTAATTAGGCCATCAAAGAGACAGACACACTTGTGTTATTCATACTCCATAATACAGATTCACCCATACATCCCATACTCTCCAGCTCTAATGCTTAGCTTTTTATTTCAGTTACAATGCACTTCATTTTACACTCTTAAATGTATCCTATACTGTATATGGAGAATTGTGTTTTTAAGATCTGGGCCTACTGCTTGTAGATTTGGCCATCATTTCCACTCATTATGAAACATTTTGCCCCCAAACTTCTATGCTCAGCAACCAGTCACCAATTTGTAACTACAGTACCATACCATACCGTAGTTGTGAGCACATGCAGTTTTTCTTAAGGAGTGAGATGATAATGCTAAAATCACTTTTGGTGTCACCTCTAAATCTTTTTAGATAATCTGGCTAAACTGTTTACACACTGTGTACTCCAATCAATCAGTCTGGTCACTGGTGCCACATATCTCAGATATTGAGTAAAATAGTATCAAAGCTTACAGGAATGAAAGCAAAAAACTATTTTTTTTAAATGTACCCAGCTAGTAAAAAGATGTTATTAGAATCTTTAAATAATAAGTTGCAGTCTTTACCTTCTCTCACTGTGTTCCACCTTCTCTCTTAGACAATTTTCCCCAGTCCCCTCTTTTTCCCATGGCTCTATTTGCCCATTCCTGGTCCTCCTTCACACATTTCTCACATCAGCTGAGCGTGACTCCACCGAGAACATTCATACTCACTCAGACACCCTGCTTCAGACTGATTCATTGTGTGTGTGTGTGTGTGTGTGTGCGTGTGTGCGTTGCATGCAAGCACACTCTGAAAACATACTGTATAAACACACACACACACACACACACACACACACGGGGCTTTTGTAGTGACTCTGTGTCCTCAGCAACTTCGTCCCTGGAGAATACCCTATAAGGACTGAGCTGGTTAGAGGGAGAGAAAAGAAGGAGAAAAAAGAGGGCAGGTTTAACTTCATTACTCCTGGGAACTCCTTCTTGCCTCTCTTTCCGTCCCCGATCTCTCTCTCCACACACAAGAATCCAGTAATCTTGTTTTATTCATGAGAGCACACTCCTGTTTGTCTGAGATTTGGCTACAGCCCAGTGAGACAAATAAGAGTGCAGACAGGGAGCGCTAAGAGTGGCGATGTGACGGTTAGATGAGTGACAATTTGTGGAGCGGATTGGTTGAAAGGATATCGAAGTGAGATTAGAATAGGGAAAGGAGCGATTACCTTGAAGGTTGAATAGTTTATTGGAAAGGTTTAAGTCATCAACTCAGTGCCCCCCCCCCACACACACACACACGCGCGCGCACGCACACACACACACACACACACACACACACACACACACACACACACATTTATGCTTGTACATGGACAGATGAGGCATTCATAATGAATGAGCACAGTGGAAAACAAGATGGACTCATCTGGTCGTTGTGGAAATGAGGGATATACACATACAATTAAATTTTCCCTTGTTGAAAAAGTCCATGGATCATGGAGCCAAAAATGACCCAGATGATTGCAGCTGCTTCCGCACTGTGCGGCCAATAGAACAGGCGCACTAGAGACCTCCACCAGCCGAGCTAGCTACTTCCTTAGAATGGGGATTAGATTTTTCAAAGGGTTGCAATGTTTGTGACGCTAAATGAAATGTATCAACTTTCACCATGTAAGTCAGTAGGGCTGCACAATATATCGTTTTTTTTATCGTCATCGCAATATCAACTGGTGCAACATACTGTACATATCGCAAAAGGTTGTGACATATCGCGATAGACACAAGATTGCTTGTGTTAGTTGAAAGAAAATATCAGTAGACAACTGCACTTTAAAGTGTATATGTCATTCTTTTTTAGTAGTTCCTGTCATTGTCAATTCAATGTTCAATTTGTTCAATAAAAGAATGTTAGAAATGATTATTTGTTTTAAATTCAACAGGCAATTTGTTGTATTTTAAAAGAATACTGAAAGCAACAGAAAGGCAAAACTGAGTACACTCTAATATCTGCATCACATGACAGGCCGGGAGTTGCAATTCCACTGTTTGGCTGCTATGTTCAATTTGCTTCGAGCCCGGAGCACTTCCTGGGGGCATGGAAAAATCCCTATTATCAGTTTCCTCTTTTTTTATTCACCTCTTTTTTTCCGTACCATCACTGCTTCTTTTGCTAAAGTGTCTCCCCCAACAAAAAAATACTACTTTTGGACTAATAAAAGGCTGTCATCTGTCTCACCGGGCTGACAGCATCATTTCCATATCAGGCTGACTCAGTATGAAACCCTAAACCCTATGACCCTGCTTTCACCCCATAAACCCCCTGTGCACTGACAACATGCACTCTGCCTGACCCGAACTCATCTCAGACGTGTGTGTGTGTGTGTGTGTGTGTGTGTGTGTGTGTGTGTGTGTGTGTGTGTGTGTGTGTGTGTGTGTGTATGAATGGTCAACCTTATTTTCCCCTGCGTTCATGTGAAGTTGATGTTTTTGGGCATTGAACTAACTTTTAATCAACAACACATGAAGATCAGGTCTTATGTGAACTTGCATATGTATCTTACGAACTAGTACATATATTTATGCTGTATATAAATATTGTATATATTATTGTACATTAACTGGTTGCAAATCACTTGCAAAATTCTTTTAAAAAGTGCTGCATAAATAAATGTACTACTTCTACTTGCGGCTCTCACAGAAAGATCTAACATCTCACAAATAGTTTAAAAGCAAATACCATGAACTTTCTAATTTTTTTTACTGTCATGCATTTTTAAGTTTTATTTAGTAGGGTTTAACCAGAGGCCTCACGATACAATATCATGGAACTTATGTCACGATACAATATTATTGCGATATTAAACATATTACAATATGCTGCGATATATTGCAGTTTATTACCTTTTTTCCAACTTTAAATTTCTCCCAGTTACAAATGATGTCCCCAAAAGGAACCTTTGTCAACATCTGTTTTATCTAAAAAAGATACATTTCTCTGTTTGTTCATCTCACTTCAATTGAATTGCAGCAAAATGGGATTGTCAAGCAGACAAACTGACCAGCACATATATAATAATAGATAGATACTTGGCGTCTGTCTAACAATACAGTATTGCCACGTAAAATATCGCGATACAATGCTGTATCGATTTTTTCCCCCCATTCTATACAGCGCCTGTGTGCATGTTGTGTGCTCATATGGCCGTATATGTGTACCTGTGTGTTTCAGGTGTCAGCAGACTGGGAGCGAGCGTCGCTGCGGCCCAGCAGTCAGCCCAGCAGTGTGTTCAAACCCAGCCCTGTGATGGGCACGTACACCACCGAGGGAGGCTTCATCAACACCAACCTCGTCACAACAGACGAGGAGTCGCAGGAGTTTGACGACCTTATATTTGCCTTAAAAACTGGTGAGGATCCCAGCAACACGCAGATGTACTGCACACTCAAACAAGCCATGTTTCCATCCACTTGCCAATCCAATTATCTGAAGTTCGCTTAAAACATTCATGCGAATAAAGCCGGTGAAAGTGTGTTTCCATCCGACAGCTTTAAAGCGAATAAAAATCTGTGCGTTATGACATCACATGCTGTTTTGCCGTCAAATTGGTATATCAAATAGATTTGAGACATTTTAAGGTGTTTCCATTCATTTTCACACTGAATCGCACAACATTCAAGCAAACATTTGAGAACAAAGTTTGCCAGCCAAAATGGATCGCGCCGTCAACCTACAAATGATTAATAATGCACAAGTTTTAATAGTGCTTATGTGTCAGCTGATCATATCAAGGTTTAATTAGACAACAACGACGCTATCAAAACATCACTATGATAATGCAGATGCACGTAAATGCCAGACAACATCGATTTTTGCTATCTAAAATAGCCGTTATATTTTGCTCGTAAATTAAATTTAAATAGTCTCTCATCTCCTCTTTCATCCACTTAGTATATCTGCCTTTGTTGACACACGCCATGTCTGCAAGGAAAGTGGAAATATGTGGCGGAAATGAATAAAATTAGTTTGTTTTATGGCCGGATGCAACCATACAATGACCTAAAACGTAATCGCAATTTATTATTTATTCAGCAGCTAATGTTCCATCTGCGTTTATCGCGTAAGCCGTTTACCGATTAAGAGAAAATCCGATGAGATCGAACGCACAAACTTTGTGTCAATATTCAATTAATTCAATCGAATTTTACTGTTTCCATGAGGTATTTTTCATTTTATACTATTTTAAACATTAACATTAAACACAAAATCCTTTCAAAATAAAACCTTTTTAATTAGGCATGGCTTAAAGCAAAAGAAATGAAAATAGAGATGTTATGAGATTACGAAAGACTTAATAATAATAAAACAGGGAGAAAGAGATACATGATGAAACCTTTGCTTTACGAGTTAACGCAGAGTTAACCTTTTAATGCTACTCATTTTTTGAATTTGGGCCTCGGGCTGCTCCATAGTTTGGAAAATCAGGAAGCGATGCAGTAGTAATGTTGTGGGTGGCTAGCGGAAACAAACCTTGAGCAGTAATGGATAAAGAAAAGGGTCTTTTGAATGGCAAGTTCAGTCCCAAAGCCCTTCCAGATGGTTCTCTCCACAACACTAAAGTTATTTGCAAGTACTGTCGATGTGAATTGAGTTAACACTGCAAGTCTCAAACACCACTTGCTGGCCAATCACACGGCTGATGCAGAGAACCCTCCTCCCCCTCGCCAAAGGCCGGCCACGCTGGATAGTTTGCAATGGAGACGTAAGAAGTACAAAGAAGTAAGAAGTACAAGCGTAAAGAGGGACACTACATTCAGGTCAATGTTCCCATCGGTTGTTGCTTAATAGGCTTCAGTTTGCTGTACTATGCTTTCAGCATATATTTTGAGCATTAAGTACCTTGGAGGTTATTCTGGAGAATACGATAGACAGTATTTGTCATTGTTTTGGATTGTTGCAATGATAATAAACATTTGCATAAAGCAAGCATATTTGTCCGCTCCCATGTTGATAAGAGCATTCAAAACTTGAAAAATATCCCTTTTAAAGTACATTTAGAACAGATAACAAGAATGTGTGATTAATTTGTGCTCAATCGCGAGTAACTATGGACAATCATGCGGTTAATTGCATAATTTCATATATACAGTATATATATATATATATATATATATATATATATATATATATATATATATATATACATATATACACATATACATATATACACACACACACACACACACAGTGAGGAAAATAAGTATTTGACCACCCTGCTATTTTGCAAGTTCTCCCACTTAGAAATCATGGAGGGGTCTGAAATTGTCATCGTAGGTGCATGTCCACTGTGAGAGAAATCCAGAAATCACAATGTATGATTTTTTAACTATTTATTTGTATGATACAGCTGCAAATAAGTATTTGAACACCTGAGAAAATCAATGTTAATATTTGGTACAGTAGCCTTTGTTTGCAAGTACAGAGGTCAAACGTTTCCTGTAGTTTTTCACCAGGTTTGCACACACTGCAGGAGGGATTTTGGCCCAGGTTTCTGGGCTGTCGCTGAGAAACACGGAGTTTGAGCTCCCTCCAAAGATTCTCTATTGGGTTTAGGTCTGGAGACTGGCTAGGCCACGCCAGAACCTTGATATGCTTCTTACAGAGCCACTCCTTGGTTATCCTGGCTGTGTGCTTCGGCTCATTGTCATGTTGGAAGACCCAGCCTCGACCCATCTTCAATGCTCTAACTGAGGGAAGGAGGTTGTTCCCCAAAATCTTGCAATACATGGCCCCGGTCATCCTCTCCTTAATACAGTGCAGTCACCCTGTCCCATGTGCAGAAAAACACCCCCAAAGCATGATGCTACCACCCCCATGCTTCACAGTAGGGATGGTGTTCTTGGGATTGTACTCATCATTCTTCTTCCTCCAAACACGGTTAGTGGAATGATGACCAAAAAGTTCTATTTTGGTCTCATCTGACCACATGACTTTCTCCCATGACTCCTCTGGATCATCCAAATGGTCATTGGCAAACTTAAGATGGGCCTTGACATGTGCTGGTTTAAGCAGGGGAACCTTCCATGCCATGCATGATTTCAAACCATGACGTCTTAGTGTATTACCAACAGTAACCTTGGAAACGGTGGTCACAGCTCTTTTCAGGTCATTGACCAGCTCCTCCCGTGTAGTTCTGGGCTGATTTCTCACCTTTCTTAGGATCATTGAGACCCCACGAGGTGAGATCTTGCATGGAGCCCCAGTCCGAGGGAGATTGACAGTCATGTTTAGCTTCTTCCATTTTCTAACGATTGCTCCAACAGTGGACCTTTTTTCAACAAGCTGCTTGGCAATTTCCCCGTAGCCCTTTCCAGCCTTGTGGAGGTGTACAATTTTGTCTCTAGTGTCTTTGGACAGCTCTTTGGTCTTGGCCATGTTAGTAGTTGGATTCTTACTGATTGACTCACAATGGACATGCACCTACAATGACAATTTCATACCCCTCCATGATTTCTAAGTGGGAGAACTTGCAAAATAGCAGGGTGGTCAAATACTTATTTTCCTCACTGTATATATATGTATGTGTATGACATCAGCCCTGCTTAGTCATTGCTGCCATGGTAACCATTCTTCCTCTGTTGCCATCATTGTTTAATGAGCTGAGGGCCCAAACCACACACACACACACACACACACACACACTCCTCACTCTTTGAAACCACTGAGTAATTGCTTCACAGTATCTGAATAAGAATCAGGCCCAGTTGGAAAACAGCCAACAGCAGCCTTAGAAAAATAACCACTTTAAAATAAGTAAGACAGGGACGCTTATGTAAATCTAATTTAAGAATCAGCTGAAGCCTCAAATTTAGAACCTAAATCGTATTTATTCAGCTGTTTGACACCGTCCCTTAAAAAAATCCCATGCGTTGCAAAGTGTGAGCCTTATTTGACGGCAAATTATGTAAATATTATCCCTTTAGCAGGTAAAAAAGTATCACCTTTTTGACATTTTTTGACAGTGATGCTGGTGAAGATGTGATTTGCCGACTTGAAATCAGATTTTGTGTCACATTGCAAAATTAAAATACAGTGACCCATTTGAGGCGTGCAGCAGTTCCATTGTAATGTGGTGGAGTGTTCATCTTGTAGCTTCATGAATTAGTCTGTGATGCTTCGGGATTCTTAAAGTTGAACTCTTGTAATCACCTCATCTCAAAAATTGAAATTATCAAGAACATCTGCCTTTACCAAACAGCATTAAAAACAACACAGGACAATTACACAAAACATCAACAAATAACATGGCTTTTAAAAGAATTTTTTTTTAAACAGAGGCTTATCACATGCTCATGCCTGGATTGGATTGCTATTTATTACAGATCATTGTCGGCCCCTGTGAGTCATTTAACTCCACTTTAAGTATATCCCAGTCTACTTTAGCCTCACATCACATAAGGAGCAAGGGTCTGGTCTTCCATAGGCTGGTCGCTCTGCAGAGATAAGTAGATCAGTAGTTAAGATAGACAGACCAAACCGATAAGACTATAAAGTCAATGGGACTGTCGGGTCACACTGAATTTGCTGGTTTACTTGAGATCCTGGAGACAAGACATACCTTTCAAGAAAAGTAAATGAATCATTAACGTTATTGAGCAATGCCAGTCTTGTGATGGCGTTGAGCCCATTAAAGCTGCAGTTTTTATTTATTTTTTTGCAGCGATGGTTGTATTGTTTGAGAAACCTGCATCAAACTTTACTTTGGTGGAGCCTCGCAGTCTGAGAGTCTGTTCAGGTACCTCTGGGCAGAGGAGGCCTACACGCAGCGGCCCTTGAGACCTGCCAACGTGCTCCCCAGAAAAACCAAACTTGTAAACCATGGAGATAGCCAAATGAAAGTCCTTCCTAGCAGGTGTGAGTTTGAGAGACTCACGGCTGTTAATGAATGTGGATTAGGCTGAGAGGATAGTGCTACACTGAGTAAAAAACTATCCTTGCTAACTAATCAGACTCGGACGTACGTACGTACGTACGTGTGTGTGTGTGTGTGTGTGTTGCGCTCTGTCTCAAGTAAACTCACTATAGCGGTGGGACATTTGTCTCTGATCTGCTTTTGTATTGTGATTGAAGCTAGGTTAATGGTAGCCGGGGTGTTCCCCCGAGTCATAAAAATGGCGTCACCACGGCTGTCGTTTCTAGCGCAAAAGGCTCTGCAAGTTGCTGCGCGTGGCCGTGCACCTCTACACTTTTGTAGCTCGGCGCGCGCTGAACTTTCAGTTCAACACAATTGGTTGGGAAGACCGAGCAGGTTCGCCTGTACAAACATCTGTATGATTCTTCATGTACAGTTAGCAGGGAGTCAAACTGCTTTAAATATGTGGTCAGAGAGAGACACCACACTGGGAAAAGAAGAAGCATTTTGCTGGACAGTATAGAAAAACTCTTTGTCAAAGCAAAAAAATTATGGAAAGAGAGTATTAGTATTAGTAGACAGTCATTTCAGTTTGGAGATAATAATTAGAGTAGAAACAAGTAATGTTTGGCGGTACGTCTGTGTTTATCATGGATGTGTTTACTGCTGTTGCCAGGCAGACAGCTCTCCTTTACTTCCGCTCTCTTCTTCTTCTCTACTACTCCTTGCTAATACATCGATTTTTTTTGTTTCTGGTGTTTCCGAGAATACTGCAACGATCAATACGTCGAGCATAGTCTCCTTCCTCCACAACGCTGCGGAGGAGGGTCTGGCTAGTTCACACAGCATTCAGAGATGGGAGAAAAACATGCTCTGATTTAATGGCATTTCTTTTAACCAATCCGGTGAAATCTGGTCAAAAAAGGACATACGGCGGAATTTCCACCAGCACCGCGGCAATCTCGGAAGTGGAAGGTCGTGGATATAGTCTACATTGAGCACAAACGCGGTGTCGCATGCAGGTATAACAAGGGCTTGAATTTGTCTCGTTTATTAATTATTATTATTATTATTAGTTTTTTAATTAATATTAAGTGTAGTAAGGAGGGAAGTTTGCTAGATTTATTTAAGTCGGAGCAGTTGCTCCCAGGCCTCTGGCATGGCCTCAAGAAATACAGTATATGATCTTTTTTGTTTGGAAAATAGCACGCAATCTTGAAACTTAGATTTTCGTAAAAACAATCATCTGATAAACTTGGGTTATAACCTTCTGTATTTTTGCAGTTACAACTTCACTTTTCGACTTGTTGCTCCACCAGTCACAAGGACATTCTTCCACTTCACACTGGTGACCTCTGACCTCCTCTTTGCCTGAACGTGTCACACTGAACGTATTGCCCGGTTTAATCTCACTCACCGAGTCAGGCAGCAGTAAAGATAATTCGCTAATCAGAATTACATAATACGGCACCGCCTGTAATGAGGGTCTCCACACTTCATTTGGTAGTGAACCATAAACACGCACACAGAAGCACACATGTACTCGATGTAGTACGGCTGAGAGCTGATCATTAACGTGTTGGTTTCACTGTGAAAGGGCGCCTTTTTCTTATCACTCAGCATCAGAAGGAGCTGTGGCTGCACGAAGCAACGTACACATCTGGCTCCTCTGGTTATGTCATAGGAGTCAGAAGTCCGCCAATACCCCGAATAAAAATCTTATTCTACGCCGTGGCTAGGGATGTGGAGGCACAGACCCTACGCCGTAACCTGACATACACCTCTCAAAAGTGTATCTACACGTCGCAGCGACGCACGTAGCTCGGCCGTGGCTTGTTAGCGTTGCATTTCCCCTCCGACTCATTTCCTGGTTCTCCTTCTCCATAAACAACATGAAATCAAGGAGAGGGTTAACTTTTCCCGCTCCAGATTTCCCACCGTGGTCAGAAAACACAGGAGAGACTCTTTGGTTCTCTCACTAGGACTTTAGAGTCGGCACTCGCTCCAAAGCTAATCACTGTCTCTCTCTCACTCGCTCCACCACACATTCCCACACACACACACACACACACACACACACACACACACACATAAACACATGCCGGCCCTGCTATTTTCTTAAAGAGATTGATGCACACACCAGCGCACAAGTATAAACATCCGGTCACTTACGTAGGCTACGGCGAAAGCTCTCCGTGGAGCCTCCGCAGAACCATAAATCATGCTTGAGGCTGTTTTTTTTATGTAAACATTTTTTTTAATGTTTGCATTGTGTCTACGACTGTGCGATTATCTTTTCTTACACATACTTATGTCTTATTATTAAGTCTTATGTCACCATATTCTCTTTTTTTTAGTGTTTATTTTATATTTAGAACATACAAATACAATTGAACATGTCACCATATTCTGTAGGTTACTACAGTACTTATTTCCATTTTTGTTCACGGTGGTCACATAGCCGACAACCTTTATCCAAACAGTGAGCGACACTAAGAAATATTGTAAAATAGGAACTCGAACATTAGAAAAATAAATCATATGAACAAACTATCAATACATTTTCTTTTAGAAAAAAAGAAAAGTACATTTACCTGAGAAAGAAATCACACTGCATAATTGGTTACATTTGTTATCTTATGATGGAAATGTCGCGTCTGGATCCAGATTACATATCAAAATAGTGATTTTTTTTTTTTTTTTTTTTTGAAATAGTTTAGATATCCTCTATCTCACAAAAAAACATTTCAACAGATGTTGGAGCCACACAAAAACCTATCTATTATTTCTTGGTCATCTCAGCTTTGGAACAACCTGCCCGAGGATATAAGGCTTCTATCGTCTTTTTATCTTATCACCTGTTAGTTTCACTTGATGTATTCATTTGTTGTTTTTCTGTCTTTTAAAGGTGCCCCATCTTCTGTTCCCTCTTTTAGAATGATGTGTGTATATATTTGGATGTTGATTGATTTGCATGTGCCTTTGTTTCTTCTGTCAAAGCACTTTTGCAGACTATTGTTTTTAAAGGTGCTCTTCAAAATAAAGTTATTATTATTATTATTATTATTATTATTATTATTATTATTATTATATCATTATGGGTTGGCATGTTGCCTAATCTTTCCCCTAATCACATGGAACTCTGAATGTTCTCAAGATATCCTGCAAAAAAACAAACAAACCCACAGACAGATAGCAGTGATATGGCCGTGCTCTATGATTAACCCTTTGACTCATAACTAAAAAATACTACTCGCTACCTTGACTGATCAGATACAGTACAGAATGCTCTCTGATAACACAGACACTGTGACATAAAGTATCGATTACATAACACCACGTTGGCCCTAACAGGACAGATGTGACCGATAGTCAGCACTGCAAACGCACACCGAGTTGATGAAATAGTATATGATTGCATATAGGGCTGCACGATAGGAAAATATCTAATTGCGATTATTTCAACTGATATTGCGATATGATTCACGATATTGGAGGGATAAAAAAAATTATTTTTTTTTGCGAGGATCTGTACCAAACAAAGATTTTCTCTTTAGTCTGTAGGATAGGATTTGTAGG
The DNA here is from genome assembly GCF_004354835.1 of Perca flavescens. Classification (NCBI taxonomy): domain Eukaryota; kingdom Metazoa; phylum Chordata; class Actinopteri; order Perciformes; family Percidae; genus Perca; species Perca flavescens. The sequence goes on from NC_041335.1 coordinate 34,883,123, forward strand.
CCGGGACGTCTCTGCAGAACCACAATACTTTATAATAGAATGGTTTGACACATATTTTGCATTTAACAAATATTGCCCGTCCCTACGATTTGGATATTGCAATAGTCCATATTGCGATTTTGATAAAACTGCGATTAATTGTGCAGCCCTAATTGCATATACTATATACTTTACATTTTTTTCATCGCTACCAATTACACCACACTTTGCAAATGTTGCACCTAACCCATTCACCCCATTTTTTCTTATGCAACAGTTACTTTGTGTGTATACATTATATTTGTTTTTCTGTATTTATTTGTTTATTTATGCATCTTTCACCAAGGCAAATTCCACATAAGTGTACTTATTTTCGCAATAAAACCTTTTCTGATTCTGAAAAATCTCATAGAAAAGAATTACGTAAATGTAGTGCAGACGTTCTAGCGCATGAAGAATAACCCCAACGGACATAGTCACGTGTTTGGGTGGAAGTGTGATGCAACTTTTTCTGTTTATTTTAGGGACGGGTCTTAATGTGAGTGACAGCGAGTCCATCCCCGGGAGCCAGGACGGAGGGAGCATTAACAACTCCCAGATAGTTGAGCTGAGACGAATCCCCATCGCCGACACACACCTCTAACCTGTTCTCCCCTCACACACACACATCCCACGCCCTCTACTCTTCATACCTGAACAAATTACAACACAGTATTTTTATATAATAAAATGCTTTTGCACTAAAACAGTGTTTTTTTTTAAAAAATAGAACATGTTCATATAGATGTTTGATACTGTATGTGATTTTTACTGTACATCTGTTTTTTATATATATATGAACCTATACATAAATGTTTTACTAAATTAATTTTTTTAAGTCCTTGATGGAGTTGTTTTCTGAATGTATATTTTGGATTTTTTTTTTTTTTTCTGTAGAGACCAAATCATCGCTGTCGGACGAAAACCTTGTATGTCCCAAACCGTTGCTTTTCAGCTATTTGTCTCAGACAAAAGCACCTACTCTTACTGTTTAAATATTTGTAAAAATCCACAGACAGACATACAGTAAAGGGTGACCAATAGTTTCATTGATTAATAAAAACAAAAAAAAGACAAAATAGGGACATACGAGGTTTCTGCCCGACTGCGACGAAATGAGATATAGCCAGATGTGCCCTCAGACGAGCCGCCACCGCCGCTGCTCAGAATTGTGTAACATTGTTAATAAATGATTTACCATATATTTTACATTCGACTGTGCTGATTCCTATTTTTACTGCTCATAAGCACTCAAAGACGCAGTTCACTACTGGGGGGGTTATGTAAGTGAGTCACTGTGGTGTTACAGGGGTTTGTGTGAATGATCACTGCCTCGCAGGAATTTCACAAACTGGTTCTACACAGAGGAGATGTCTGACTGCTCTGCCGAGAGCAACGATTCAGGAAGACAAAATGTAAACAAATGGAGATCGGAGCATGGGGAGAATATTCGAAATAATGTAAAAGTTGATTTATATGAGCTCTTCAGCCATTTTTTAAAGGCTCGTTTTTGTCGTCTTTCGTAACGAATCGGCAGGTGTGCGTGTACGAGCGCATATTCCCCTGTTATCTTCGACGGCAGCTTTGAACCTCATGGAATTCAAAGTCTGCTTGACCCTTACACAGACCTTTAACTTCTGAACTTGGTTACTGTTTGCGTAGTCTATATCGACGACGTGTCACTTCTGGGATTGTTCAGGTGCCGCCGGGAATTCTGCCGGATGTCCGTCACCACCTTTCTTTGTGTCGTAGTTCTAACCTCCGGTGGATTTCTGAGGATTATGGTTAACTGCTCCTCAGATCTCTGCAGGGTAAATCCAGACGGCTAGCTATCTGTCCAATCTGACTTTCCTTTTGCACGAATGAAACAACTTTTGAACGTACAAGTTCCTTCCCGAGGCTATTTTGCAGCGGTACCGTTGCTCAAGCGAGACTACTGTTTGCACGACAGGCTGTCACTTTAAATTCTCTCCAAAGAACAAGAACTTGAAATTTGCCAGAGACAGCAAAGAAAAAAAGAGACCCAGCTCCTCCCAGGTTCATTGTGGATGGTTGGGGTCCCGATCCCTACAGATCATGAGAGAGCTGCAGCAGCAGGACATGAGTGTGCTACTTAAAGATATTTTGAGAGTAAGGAAGCAGCTAGAAAATGTTGTCTCTTGATATACCACCCTCCCGCTGGTTAATGACTTCCTTCTCTGTCCTGGGACTGTAGAGGCGAGAATAAAAGTGGGGAGGAAAGAATGAGTTTTCTTCTTTTACCCTTGAAGTAGTTTCTTCTTTTATTTAGCAAGTGAATCAGAGTCAGTGTTTCCCAGCTCTGCAATCTATAAAACGTATGGATCCTACTCTCGCTGTAGTACGAGAGACGGCCCGTCTACAGGTGCAGAACTTTTCTTCTCCGGTTTTTGTTTTTCTGTCCACAACTGTGGCAGTTATTCAACACAGGGCAAAGCAGCAAGCACACTTTGTCCACAGCGGAGGGTGGAGACGTTTCTGAAACACCATTATCCTTAAACAACAATCACGGGGGTGACCTCTAGCTCACCCAGTAAGAGCGTGCGCCCCGTGTAGGTTGAGTCCTTTGCGACGGCCCGGGTTCAAGTCCGACCTGCGGCCTTTTGCTGCGTGTCATCCCCCATCTCTCTCCCACCTTGCCTGTCAATGCACTCTCTCTATCACATAAAGGACAAAGCCTGAACACATCCCTGAACACAAGTTTTTGGTTTAGCGTGTGTGTCTCCTCTGTCTCATGCAATATGATTGCATCACTTTTGAGACCCGTCCTTTTTTTTGCCATCAGCAGGACTCTTTCTTCAGGGATTTCAAGGAATTTAATGAGCAAAGTAGAGAAAAGAAGGTATTCAGCTTAACAAGGTAACACTTGTGGGTTTCTTTTCTCTAGCAGCAAACCAGCCTGTTCTAGTGCAGTAACAACTTGTGGCTTCGTGTCTTCACGGGTCTGGTTTCATTGTTTACCTCCTTTTAAGAACAGCAGTTCAGACACAAGCAATTCATTTCGATGCGTTGGTGCAGCCTGCCATCATGGCGACATTACAGATCGGACGTTTTCCATTATGTATCCATTAGAGTGAACTGCATAGACTGTGTCCTGTCATCGTAAGCGATGAGGTATTTCAGAAGCTGCAAGAGTACAAGGAAATTGGATCGGCTGCAGAAGAAACCCCAAGGCTTCCAGACCTTTGGTCATATAGATAAATTAACTGCTGCATACAAACTGCTGACTGCTAGTAAACCCAGTGCACAGGACATATTTTATAACATCTTTAACTTATGTAATTGACCACAGTGTACGCCACAATCTTATCTGATGCACAAGTTAAATGTTTGAGTACGAGGCTTAGATTAGAGAAATTGATCTGTCTGTCTTCAAAAAGCCCATCAAAAGGTGTGGAGCAAAGAATAACAGATGCCAATAAAGATGATTTATTGTTTTAAGGGGGAGACACATCAGGCAAGAAAATCAATTTTCAATTGTGAGTTGTTGGGCTATTTTACTTCCATAACATGTCTTCTTTCAGAAACATCCAAAAACACAACTAGATGTTTATTTTACCACACTTGTCTATTTCTGTCTGTAGATTTCCCCTAAATCACCAAAAGTTTGTATTAGATAATGCCTCATTTGCATATTTAAACAAAAAAGTGTGCTCTGGTTTATTGCCATTTCTTTAAACCAATCACAATCGTCTTGAGTGGCGCTAGGCGCCGGATGCAATAACGGTGCCTCTGCAAAGGCCTCGGGAAGGAACTTGTTTTGGTGGAACGTGTGCATTTCTTGTACCAAAGCGTTGCCTACTATTAAACTCTATATATTTTTTGCAAGTGTGCGGGAGTTTTCTTTGCAACGTGTACGTTCAAAAGTAGTTTTAGTCGTGCAACAGAAAACTCCGATTGGACAGATAGTCTAGCTAGCTGTCTGGATTTACCCTGCAGAGATCTGAGGAGCAGTTAACCATAGTCCTCACAAATCAGCCGGAGGTTAGAACGCCAACACAAAGAAAGAGGAAGATGAGGGACATCCGGCGGGGCTTCTGGCATCACCGGAGCTATCGCCTAAATGAATCGTTGTCGATCTAGACTAAGAAGCTGGTAACAGCTGTCTCTGGTGTCAGATGTGCATGTCCTCCCTGATATTTCTCCCGCTGCCCACTTACTCCTTGTCGATGACCTTTGACCTTTAGCTTAGCTTACCTTAGCTTAGCACAATTACTGAAAACGGGGAAATAGCTAGCCTGGCTCTGTTCAAATGTAACAAAATCCACCTCCCAGCGATTCTAAAGCTCACGAATTAACACGTTACATCTCGCCTGTGTAATCCTTACAAAAATGAAATGTAAAAACAACAATTTCTTGGCGTTTTTGGACAAACAGCCAGGATCTTATGATTAAAAACTACAACAACCCTCAAATAACAATTCCTAAGGCCAAGAATCAACCTCAGCGTAATGATTAAATATGATTACATAAATGTTCTAAAGTGAAAATTGGTTCTTTCTGAGCGCAGGATGTCTCAAAGAGACATTTTTTTCATATTTCTGAGGCACTGATTTGGCAGCAGATATAAAAGTAATACAAGTTTTATACACATCACAGTCTCAGATGAGCCCTTCAAATGATCTGAATCATCTCTCTTAGCCGTACGGAGGAAAGCAATTAGACAGCCAGAGCAAACAGCTTGATGTCCTAAACCCAGCAGCCTCGGTCCCAGGGACACCAGCCTGCAGGCAAACATGTTTACGTTGAAGTCCTTGGTCTCTTCTCTTCTGCGTGCCGTCTCTATCTGTCTGTTCCCCCGGGGGAACGGCAGAGATAAGACAGCAGGCAACAGCTGATTGACACTCGTTCGCAGTCTGTGTACTCAGATGATGACTCTGCACTTCTAGCTCTCAGCGCATCGCACCACGTCCTACGTGCAAGGTTGTCTGACAAAAATAAAGGAAACAGCAACCGTAGGGTGAGGAAAAAGAGCCCAGATCCTCATCACTTATGTCCTATTTTAGGACCTCTCTCTTTACACCTTGCTTAGTTGGCCTTTTTTTTTGTTGCTTTATTTTTGACTGAATGTCCTTTGCAATCTTTTCAGAAAAGATGCAGGAGATGGAGTTACACCATCAAACAATAAGAAATGACATCCGACCAAAGTTTATTATGACAACAGCTATCTCCATGGATTACATCCTTCTTTAAATTCAATGGAAAGGGTGTGAATTTCGGAAAGGTGATAATGCCAAGCGTTTTCACCTGCTCTTTTCTCCACAGCATAATGAATGTAAGAAAACCCTCCTTTAATTCTCTGGGCTCTGAATAAGTATATAGTTGAGGTGAATATGAACTAGTCAGACATGCAGATGGGACACACAGCACCTCATCTCAGACTACAATAGAGTGACCCAGTTCCACACATCAAGTCTGCGTCAGTTAAATCAATACAGACAGACAGTGAGTCAGGAGTCACTGTGGTGTTGCGGGACGGGTAATAGAAGAAGGCAGAGAAGTAACAAACAAGCTAAATGAACGTGTGCTACCTGTTGCACTGACTAACATTCCTGTTTTTCTGTTATCACATTTCTTAAAATTATCTATGCTGCATATCATTCTAATTCTAATCCTATGACACACTCAGCTCCTCTCTCCTCCTCTCTCTTTCCATCTATGTGCATTAATGTCCCATTAATGCTTATTACTAACTTAGCTTCTTCCCCCAGATATCCTTGGATTGTGGTGGCACCTGGAACGTGGTTGCAGCTGCTGCCGTGGTCCTACTATAATTGTTATCTCGCTTTGCCAGACCTTCCTCCACAGCGATGCGGAGGAGGGTCTGGCTAGTCAACACAGCATTCCGGGATGGGAGAAAGACGTGCTTTGGTTTATTCGGATTTCTTTAAACCAATCACAATTGTCATGGGTGGCGCTCAGCGCCGGACGGAGCCTTGGGAAGGAACTTGTTTTGGTTTTAGTCGTGCAACAGGAAACTCCGATTGGACAGATAGTCTAGCTAGCTGTCTGGATTTACCCTGCAGAGATCTGAGGAGCAGTTAACCATAGTCCTCATTAATCCACCGGAGGTTAGAACGCCAACACAAAGAAAAAGGAAGGTTAAGGTCGCCTTATCAATACTACTCGCTACCGTCATCGTTCTGTGATCACGAAATGTGCTTCCCATTGAAATACATTGCTTTAAAATTCGTAATCACCACACGAAAAAAAACGACATTATTGTGTCCTGTCCACGACTCAATAGATTCAATAACGTGTCCATATCACGAACTGCCATGAGACCGGGCTGATATATAGACTACTATAATTGCCACTGTTCATCATGTCATTCCATTATACCCACTGCTATAGTTATGATGAGGCATATTTTTGTATATCTCTCTCTCCCTCTTCCTCTCTCCCTCTCCCCAAACCGGTCGAGGCAGATTCTGTCCGGGGTTTCTGCCTGTTAAAAGGAAGTCTTTCCTCGCCACTAGAACTAAAGCGTCCTACCGAGATACCGTATGTTAGGATTTGAAAACAATAACTAATAAATAAAATAGAATTTGAATTGAATATAAGTCAGCCTTCTTGAAGAAGGTTACTACAGTGCACGTACGCCTTGTGCGCTCGAAGGTTCAGAGTTCAGCAGACTGTAATCCCTGTAAACATATCTCATTAGAAGTGTCTTTTCAGTGTAGGTGTAATTTGATCAACCAATCAACCACTCAACCAATCAACGCTGTGACGTCTGTTCGATAATCAATAACTTGCCTGCAGGTAATTTGAAGGGTATGGCAGCTGATGTTAAGGGTTTAACTCACCATAGTGATTACTTTAAGACCATTAAGATAAGATCTAACTGAGGAGCGGTAATGCGTCAGACAGATGTATGGTACATTACACACTGTCATGCATGCATACCTTACTTTAAGTGTAAGTACATAGTAAAGTAAGGTATGCCTGCATGACAAGCATGGCCAGGTCTTGCCAAGCAGATAACAGAACTTTTCTTTCTGTACTTTCCTTCTGCATGCCGGAGACTCAACCCTAAACACATGATATCCCACAGAGAGATGGCTGAGCAACCACTGCTGTCTACATTCACAGCCTCAGATTTCGGTCAAATTAAAGTTCAAATGATTGGCGCTGCCAGTAAGCATTTGTGAATCTGTGTATTACGCACGTGTGCTCCCTCCACATTCCCCATGCTCCTGTCATCCTTCGCTGAATAACACCACACAACACATGAAAAGGTAGGAACGCAGAGTTAGCAGAAGCTGAATTCACGAGCGCTATGCAAAGCTGCATGAAGTGAGTGACTCATACGAGCTTAAAGGTAAACATGTTTGAATGAGGGTGCTGAGGAGAGTGTGCTCTTGTACGTGTGTTTGCATATGTTTAAGCTATCTTCCCGTCTTTCCTCATGTCTGTAAAGGAACCGACAATAAGCATAGTGAGAACACGATGCAAAAATATATTGCTCCTCATCAAAATGGCAAATGATGACCTTTCGATACTGAGACCAGAGCGTGTGTCTCTTTCTTCACTACAACAAGCCAAAGAGACTTAGACCGGTGGCTTCAGCAGCGCCAGTGGTGTCACGCTTCTTGAAAATATTGAGTATATGTTTCTTTGTGGGTGATTATTGATAATAATAATAACTTTTATTTATATAGCGCCTTTCATGAAACCCAAGGACACTTTACAGAATTACAGTGGCTGTACTAAGGGAGGTTGTAAACAAGTGGTTTTTCAGTTTTTTTTTTTTTAAATGTCCAGGGATGTAGTATTTTGAATTTCAATCAGGAGACTTTATTTCTGATATGTGATGATTTATTGTACATGTGCATCTTTGGAGATTAGACTCCACCATCATTTAAAAATTCTGAGAAACTTTTAAAAAGGGGTAGGGCCGAAGTATGAACCCCCCGATGGAGTCTAGACGGTGATGGTGGCGTGAGGAGCCTGAAGACCAATGCCAAAGGCCGCCGGGAGAGGTCTGCCGGAAGAGGACTCAGGAACCGTGAGGGGCAAAGACCGGAGGAGCAGGGGAGGAGGAGGGTGGTGCTCGTATCTTGAAATGACAACTGAGCAGCAGAGAGAGAGACAGGTTTAAAACAGGGAAGTCGTGCAGTGATTGGCTCGTGAATTTCATGGCCGCTTCTGATTGGTTAAGATTAAAGTGAACACCTCTACAGCTGATCCATTCAGTGGAATGAGGAGTGATTATGTTTAGGAAGTCATCCTGAAAGAACTTGCGCTCAGCTCCATATCTGCAGGGAGGGTGTTCCAGCGGGATGGGGCTGCAACACTGAAGGTTCTGTCTCCAAAGGGACAGAGTCTGGTGTGGGGAATGGAGAGCAGGCCAGCGTCTGAGGACCGCAGGTTTCGGGGTGGGGGTGTATGGATGGAGGAAGTCGGAGAGCTACTGTGGGGCCAGGGCTTGGAGGGATTTGTACGTGAGAAGGAGGATTTTATATGTGATGTGGGACTTGATTGGGAGCCAGTGAAGGTGGATGAGGGTTGGGGGGGATGTGCTGCCAGGTCTTGGTGTGGGTGAGGACCCTGGCGGCAGAGTTTTGGACATACTGGAGCCTGTCTAGGGTTGTGCTGGGGACCCCAGACAGGACTCCATTGCAGTAGTCCAAACGGGAAGTTTATGAAAGCATGTATGAGGGTTTCTGCCACGGAGTCAGAGAGTGAGGGCCGGAGTCTGGAAATGTTTTAAAGATGAAAAAAAATGATAGATTTGATGTGAGTATGGAAAGAGAGGGTGGAGTCCAGGATTACACCAAGATTAGGTAAAGACTTGGGCCTTCTACAGCCAAATATGGAAGTATTTAAGTAGCCTACCATGTGTTTGTAAGTTATAACCAATGGCAATGCTTGAGTGACCAAAGATGCCATTTCTTTAAAAAGAATATTTATTTTTTTTACAACCATGCCAGCATAATATATATTCATGTTTGGTCAAAATTGAGTTGAGATTGGAATTCAAATTATAATGTATTTATAGTGTCAAATCACAACAGGAGTTATCTCAGGACACTTTACAGATAGAGTAGGTCTAGACCACCCTATAATTTACGGAGACCCAACAATTTCCCACGAGCAAGCATTTAGGGCAACAGTGGCGAAGAAAAACTTCCTGTTAGGTAGAAACCTCAGGCTCTGGGTCACTTTTGCCACTTTATCGAATCTGTTTTACTATATAAAAAGAATTACCGGAAATATATATATATATTTTTTTTTTGTGAAAACAGGGTATAACATTTGCATTAATTACAAAACGGAGCTAACAAACAAGCCAACTAGACTCTGGCTGTGTAGTTACTGTCTGTTGGCTTTATGTTGTTGATTTGATCATGTCTGGACTGTAGAACAACCTCGCTCTTACTTGATTTTGTCACAGCAAGACAGCCAACTGAAAGTAAGAGAGCTAGGCCTCGGTCAAGTGAAAGCTGAAGCTGAACTTATTTATCTGTTTTTCTCTAGCTGTTATCTGTAATTGAACAATATCCATTTTGATGAAGTAACTACTTCAAGGGCCAGTCCCCTCTAATGCAGTTAGAAAGAGAACATGAGATATGGGATGTAACTTCTGTCTGTTTTAAAACCTTTAAATCCCAGTTCTTTCTGTTTGGAGACTAGTTTGGCACGCTCACTACAAAAAACTACCGCAGCTTTTTTTTTTTTTTTTTGAGCTCTCGTCATACACAAAGAGGCGCAAACTACTTTGCACCGAACATTTTAAACCAACGACCATAGATATAAAACATTGTTTCATATCTATGCCGACAACATCACCTGATTCTCTGAAAAAAACGTATTCTTGCAACTTGAAATGAATTTAGTGGCCCTGTACTAACTCAATTACAAAAGAGGAGATGCACTTGAACCGCTGAATGCCGGCGATATTTTTAGCGAGTCCGACATTGGCTCAGCTTATATTTGAAGCTGCTGACACGCAGGTCAGATAACGTGATCTTTTGACCCTTTCCATCTACTGACTCCAAAGGTCAGGCAGATTCAAAGAGAGCATTGTGGAGGTGTAGCCAGCAGCACCAGAGCAAACAGGATGTCTTGAGGCCAGGCCCGTGTCCAGGATTTTAGCAATACCGAGGTCCATTTTTTAAATGTACACATTTTAAAGACCCCCTATAACGCTTTTTAGGGATTTTTTCCCATCTTTTAGCGTGTTATACAGTTTTTTGTATGTAACACATTTCACTGCAAATGGAGCTTTCTCTCCCACAGACAGCACTTTGTCTCAACTGTCTGAAAACATCTCGCCCACATTCCTGTTTGAAATTCAGATGCGGCCATGCTTGAGCCATGACCTACACTTCACAGATCAATGCGGCATGCTCATTGAAATGAGCGAGTGTTCTGATTGAAGTTGACAGCAGGATGCAACGGTGTAGCCCTGAATGACAAAATCAACTGTAGCGAAGAAAAAGGACAACAAACTAAGCAGTCATGGGCCGGTACACGATATGATGACGGTATGATAACCTTCAGCAAAAATATCACGGTTTCACGGTATTGCGGTAATGCAATTAAAGCTTTAAAACATATTATTTTTTTAAATGTCTGGGTAAAAAACAACATATTTTTCCATGGAACAAAATGTATTTTATTTTCAAACACACTGCACACTGGCAGGGAGATGGATTACTAAACGGTACTTTCTCTCCTTGACCACTCATAAAAAAACAGCTCATACTTTAGGAGCGGTATGATGGAAAATGTTAGTGCTTTTGAAACCTTGACTTTTTCAAACCGCGGTGTACTTTGAAAACAGTTGCCGGCCCATGCCTGAAACTAAGACACACTTTCTCTCTGGTCAACTTCTAGCTGTTTCCTTTTGTGCCTTTCCTTCACTGCGTGTTCTCTGCCACATTACAGTAGACACACAGTGTGTTGTGGATGCCGGCTGTGGCTGCTCTACGAAATGTGATTCTGGAAAGTGAAAGGCAACCCTGTCCAAGGTGGCCTTGCCAACATGGCTGACCGAGGGGCGCAAATACTGGGCTGTATGTATCCAAGGGGACTAGATATATCATGTCTGCTAATGACGCCCTGTCTTGTTCTCACCATGTTGTCTGGTTGGCAAGAACACTAGATTGTCCCCTCTGTGGTTTGTGTTTGCTTGTTCTTATCTGTATTTGCTTTAATATAAGTCTTGACCCCATTAAATCTTTTTTTAGTGGTCTATAAAATAAATGTTTGATTCTTTTGTGCACTGATATATATCTAATAATGTTTACAGTTGCTTTACAAAGCATTTATCTACTAACAAGGTGTTATGAGTGGCAGTAGCTCAGTCCGTGGGGATTTGAGTTGGGAACCGGAGGGTTGCTGGTTCAAGTCCCCGTATGAACCAAAGAGTGTGGACTGGTAGCTGGAGAGGTGCCAGTTCGCCTCTTGGGCACTGCCAAGGTGCTCTTGAGCAAGGCAACGAACCCCTAACTGTTCAGTGTGCCTGTTCAGCAGTCGCAGCCCCCTCACTCTGACATCTCTCCATGTATAGGTCCTGACCATGTGAGATTATTTCAGGCCTGTGTGTAGTGTGTTCTAACAACAGAGTGAGATTTAAATAATGTATAAATTATTATTATTATTATTATAAGCATAAGTTGACACTATATAATAGCCATCTAAATAATGTTGTTTGACAGGTTACAAATGATTTCTTAAAGGTTTGCAAATCATTTGGTAATCATTAACAAATATTTAATATAATGCATGTGTGCAACAATAAACTGTTAAAACAACACAAGTTATAGCATTACTGATAATAATCATTTCATTGTTTGTTAACAGTAAAATAACTATTGACTGAAGTTCATCGATTTACCATTTATTAGTGATGGAGTTAACTTAGGTTTCGATGTGTGTGTCCTTAAAATGTATGAGCTCATGCATGGGTTTATGCTCATTAACATGAATGCAAAAGTGTGTGTCACTGTATCGCTGTATCGCCCTCAGTGTATGCCTGTGTGTGTGTGTTGGTACTGCATATGTGCTTTCATGTGCCTGTAGGTTGACACTGGAACTAAAGCTGGCTGGTTGCCACATATTTTTGACCCAGCGGCCTGAAATAGTCGTCACGTTTGGACAGATGAGTTATTTTGATGGAAACACAGAGCTCACTTAGAGCCACTAACCATCAGAGTCTGATCTGAAACTCATCTAGCTATCCTTTTTTTATTCCGTTAGTATGAAAAAGCTTTATAGGATGGAAGCTGCGTGTATTGTCATTGCATTTTGTTTGCTTGTTGTACTGTAATTTGTAAAAGTAACTAGTAACTAAAGCTGATGTAGTGGAGTAAAAAGTACAATATTTCTCTCTGAAATGTAGCGGAGTAGAAGTAGAAAGTGGCACGAAAAGAAAATACTCAAGTAAAGTACAAGTACCTTAAGTAGAGTACTTAAGTAAATGTACTTAGTTACATTCCACCACTGTTGTGCTGTCAGCACCACCACACCCATTGGTGCTTGAGTGCGCAAGTGTGCTCAAAGTCAGGTAGTGTGTGTGTGTGTGTGTGTGTGTGTGTGTGTGTGTGTGTGTTTGCATACTCTCGTGTCTATGTGGTGAAGCAGATTACGAGCAGAGCCATGACATTAGTATTTCAGAGACGCCAGCTATCTGTGGCAAGGAGGAGTAATGTAGGCTACAAATTCTCTCTGACTGATTCCCCTCTCCCTCTCTTTCTCTCTCTTTCTCTCCCTCTCTTTCTCTCTCTCTCTTTCTCACTATTTTTCTCTTTCTCTGTCTGTCTGTCTGTCTGTCTGTCTCTGTCTCTGTCTCTCTCTTTCTCTCTCTCACATTGCTCAGTCGAGCAGGCTAAGACCAGTTTTTGCTTATCAACCACCAGTCGCTTTTGCTGTGACAGCCAAATACATGAGAGGTACAGAAGCTGCACTCCTGTCACCCTCTCATGACTATTCATTGTGACCCCCCCCCACCTTCTCCGCTTTTAAATTGGGCTGTCAATTGATTAAAATATTCAATTGTGATTAATCGCACGATTGTCCATAGTAAACTCGCAATTAATCACAAATTCATTATACATTTTTAATCCATTCTAAATTAGTCTCACACTGCCAGACCTTCCTCCGTGGCGCTGTGAAGGAAGGTCTGGCTAGTCCACACAGCAGCCCCGGGATGCAAGAAAAATGTGCTCTGGTTTATAGATGGATAGATAGATGGACTTTATTAATCCCAAATTTGGAAATGACTCTGTTACAAGCAGCAAGTAAGTTACCAAGGACATACACACATACTCACTCACACACAGACCAAAAATACAAGAAATATACTAGATTGGCACTTTATTAAACCAATCACAGTCGTCTTGGGTGGCGCTAAGCGATGGACGAAGCAAAATAGCCTCAGGAAGGAACTTGTTTTGGTGGAACGTGTGTACATTCAAATGTTGTTTTAGTCGTGCAACAGAAAACTCAGATTAGACAGATAGTCTAGCTAGCTGTCTGGATTTACCCTGCAGAGATCTGAGGAGCAGTTAACCATAGTCCTCAGAAATCCACCAGAGTAATCCTGGAAGTGGAACATTGTGGATATAGATTACTTCTAAATGTACTTTAAGGGATATTTTTCATGTTTTTAATGCTCAAGTGGTATTTGAGACAGGTACACAGTAGACAGTACATGCAAATAACTTTAGTGTTGTGGAGAGAACCATCTGGAAGGGCTTTGAAACTGAACTTGCCATTAAAAAGACCCTTTTCTTTATCCATTTCAGCTCAAGGAGCTTTGCTTCTATTAGCCATCCACAAGGTCACTGCTGCATCGCTTCCTGATTTCCTAAACTACGGGGCGGCCCCAGGCCCAAATCACAGAACGCACGTGCGTTAATCACGCGTAAAAAAAATAGTAGCGTTTAAAGGAATTTGTGCTAACTCAACTTTAAATTCCATCTTTATTTTTACATCTAAACCTAAAGGGAAGCAGAATTTGCAATTCAAAGACGACATTGTTACCAGCCACCGTCATCACTACGTTCAACTTTCTAATCTCATAGCTCAGTCCTGTTTGCATCAATTCCAAGTCATTTAGGACGAATTGCCTCGCCGCTCAAATGAATACATGATGTTTGCCTTGAGAGAAAAAGCACTTTCTTACCTCAGTGGTGAGGATGCACTCTATGAATACCACAATCTGGGCACAATAAGTGGATATGCGGGCAATTTTTTCCAGCAGATATCACTTTACAGCACTTGAAAATTGGCATCTGCGGGCTCTCCTAACAGATAACAGTTGGCTGGGAAAAGGAAAACAACAAAGCGAAAGGGCAAGGAAGTGTGGAGAAAGTGGCTGGAGTGAAGCGATATAGAGGGAAACCAATGGTGACCCCGGTGGAGAGACGTGTGCGTGAGCTTCCCGAGGAAGTGACACATCAGAGAGAGGCGAGTCATGGTGTCACAATGGTTCCTCTGTGTGTGTTCAGCCAGACACAGCTGGTTTGATCCAGCAGTTCTTCTGCGCCAACACGGCATGAGGCAGAGTTAACCGGCCCGATCAGGCTCTGACTGCACACGGGAACAATATCACTTATTGTTGTGCGTCCGTGATGAAATGTCAAATGCAAGGCAGACAGAGCAGGACCCGAGGATTAGCGGTGGGGAAGCTGACTGACCCACCCAACAATGGAGTGACTGTGACTGTGTAATTTTCATTGAGATAATCAAAGTATTTAATATGATCTTTAATCACTTTTTCATCATCCCTTCCCCCATTACTTTCCTTTAGCCACATGGTCTCGTTCCAAGATCTGCAGCAAAGCAATAAGGACAGACTGTGCAAAAAGTAGGTTTAAGAGCAATTTAAAGCTTTAGTGCGTAACTTTTTTAATGAGAGTCCCTTAAATTCAAGGCATTGCCAAATGAGTTGCTACAAACCTAATTAAGACTATGAACTCCACCCAACTCTCTCTGTATTTCTCAGTATGGCCATGTTCAGGAGATTGTGGCGTCCGGTGACTTTCTCGTGCAGAAACTCTATTGAAGATAATTACCTTTTTTGAAGAGGCCATCATGTTTTTTGAATCCTCCTTGGCAACTGCGTGGAGGAGGGGTGGGGGGGGGGGGCTTGTATCATGTGGACGCGCCGACAATGTTGTTGTCATTACTTAGAATTCCTCATGGATGCGACAGAAACTATGCACTATAGCTTTAACCTAATTTAAAGAAGTATTTCATCCCTAGAAAGATGGTCTTTTCATAAAACTGGGCTGTCTATGCAGTAAACTGGTGCTACCTGACCAGAGAAAACAGAGAACAAGGGCTGTGGTATTCTCTTTCTGCTCAACTCACAACAACCATATTGCACTGGGCTCACCACACTGGCACTTATTACAATTTCTTTTTGGCCTGATATAGGCGGGCCAGAGGCGAGCTAAACAGATGACGACAGTTTAATCTCCCGGTTAGCTCCGCTGGTAGCTAAGCGTATGGGGCTCTGGATACATCACCCCGTGTATTGTTGTGATTGGTCGTAGTGTTATCCAATTGCGTGCAGTGACATTTTCAAATGCATGCTTGGTGCCACCCCTCGAGTTGGGCCATTTTAATTACTCAATGCCAGACCCTTAATCTTTTGGATTTGGGTCTGGATTTCCAGGTTAATGTAGAGCTGCAAAGATCAATCGACTAGTTGTCAACTATTAAATTATCTATTAATCGGTTTGAGTCATTTTTTTTCCAATTCCAGTTTCTTAAATGTGAATAGTTTCTTTGGTCCAATATTACAGTGAACCGAAGGCCTTTGAGTTGTGGACACAACGAGACATTCAAGGACGTCATCTTGGACACTGATCGACATTCGTCACCATTTTCTGAAGCCATCAAATACCAACTAGAGCTGCAAAGATGTATCGATTAGTTGTCAACTTTTCAATTAATCCTCAACTATTTTGATAATTAAACAATCGGTGTGAGTTTGAATATTGTCTAGTTTCTTCACTCTGTGACAGTAAACTGAATATATTTGAGTTGTGGACAAAACAAGAGATTTAAGGAAGACATCTTTGGGCTTTGGGAAACAACTAATCCACATTTTTCACCATTTGCTGACATTCTATAGACCACAACAACTAATTGAATAATCTAGAAAATAATCAACAGATTAATCAACAATAAAAATAATCAGTAGTTGCAGCCCTACAATAATTAACCTGGAATTTGTCTTTTGTCAATCACAATTCATTAACTGCATAACACACTATGAGAAATGAACACATTTGCTTTCTCATTGTGATTAAATTCTGTTATGGTCATTAAAGGTGTATGAGGTTTGCATGAATCACCCTCCAACCTGAATTACACCTGAACTTGGCTTTGTAAATATGTACACTGTTACTCAGAGCAACAAATCAACTGAAAAAGATATTGGACACAAGACGACAAAATGCAACAATGTTCAAATTGTTGTTTACAGGACCAAAGGCTTTTCAAAACTTCAGCTGGCTCTGCTGCTGAGCTGTATCAACATTACTTCATATCTCTCACCGCTTGAAAATGGAGACAGTTATACAACTTGTTTTCCCAGTCTTGTATTACAGCACATTTATGTTGCTTTCTAAACATGTTCAGAGCCAGTTATGCAGTTGTACAACAGACAAAGTATGACATGCTAAGATAATCATGAACCATCCATGTCACGTATTGTTCGTCACCCAGTTTGCAGTGAAAAGAAGCTGTGAGCAGGGAGCAGCAGCCGAGCACATGGTTTGCCAGAGAGTGAACTGGTCAGAAGACGATTGCACTGATATGGGTCACACATTCCTCTCTGTCTGCTCAGCTCACAGTCACGATGAACCAATCTCTTTGCAGCACTCGCTGCTGCAGCGCCGCTCATTTGGAGGGAAAAGAGACCGGCTGCCAAAAACTGACGCAGTTAGTAGAAATGAGAGAAGCCTTTAAGTCTCTCTTTTTTTTTTTCCTTCATCCAGCCGGTCCAAATGATTATAAAATGAGTCACAGCAGAACTGGAGCAGACCGGACCGGGCTGCCCTTGTCCTTGCGTGACTCTTGTGTGTACGTCACTGGATAGAAACCAGCTGTGGGCAGTGAAGCAAAACCAGCCTGTTCTGAGAAATCTATGTATGACTTTGCACATCGGGGGAAATAAAGTGCAAAAAAAAGTGACTGAAAAGATGCAGTTTTAAAAACAGGAAGTAGGGTACTCTGGAGTTACAGTAGGGAGGTTGCATCTCTGAAAGTAAAGAAAATGGCAGATAGTACACTTTTACTGTGTGTGTGTGTGTGTGTGTGTGTGTGTGTGTGTGTGTGTGTGTGTGTGTGTGTGTGTGTGTATGTGTGTGCAGTCAGATGTTGGAGTTGCAGCATGGGCGGAACTAGTTAAGGGTGTGGTCCCATCCCCTTTTTCCAATTGGCTGAGCCCTGACAGCTGAAATAGTAAGCCACAGCCCAGGACAAGATTATAATGACTCAGTGGTGAATCGGAGAGGAGAGACGAGACGAGACTGAAAGAGAGAAACTGAAGGAAAGAAACAGAGGTTACAGCAATAGAGGAATAAAAAAGTGAAAAGAGAAACAAAAACCAAATTGTTTTTACAGTAAGTAGAATTGAGAAGAAACTGAAAGAGTGAACAAAGAAACCAGAACTGAATTGTTTTTAGGTAGAATTGAGAAGAAACTGAAAGAGTGAACAAAGAAACCAGAACTGAATTGTTTTTAGGTAGAATTGAGAAGAAACTAAAAGGTAAAAAGAGAGAGTGACTAGACAGGACATCCCACAGCATCACTAGATTGTCGGATTAAGAAAACAATGAAAATATGAAGTTGGATGAGTTTTGATGAGTCTCAGAAAGTTCCAGAACAAAGTTAAGCCTCTACTTGAGCAAATACCTCCTCCTCCTCCTCCTCCTCCTCTCACATCCCTCTGTCTCTACTGCTCAGCCAAAACTCACAGAGCTGACACAAGACTCAGCTTCGCTCCAAATCTCCTCACGTCAACTCAAATGATAATTAGCATGAGATTGAAGCATGAGTTTTACAGAAATTTGGACTTCTTGCTATCCACCTGTCACTGATGTATAGTAGCTTGTGGATTAAATACATTGTGTTAAATAATACATCTCAAAAGCAACACAGAGAAGCACACGTAAGAGTCTTTTTTTGTGCAACAGCAACAATCGGAAAAATATCACAACTTGTCTAAGGTAATTTATGTGTTGTGTAACACTGCTCTGTTATGCACTCTGTTGTCGCACAGCCAACGCAAATCCCATCAACATTTCAGCAGCTCCCACTTTGTTATGGTTAATATGTTACGTGGCTTTCATCAAATTGTCATTTGGACACAACAAAGAGTGTTGCCAGGAAACAATTTGGACACACAACTCAGCTTTATAATGATGTGTGTGTGTGTGTGTGTGTGTGTGTGTGTGTGTGTGTGTGGATGTGTAGAGCAACCCACAACTTATGCAACAGCCAATATTCTCCGCTGGGTCATATTTGACCCGTTACAATTTAATAACATTTTGACAAAATCTTTTGTTGTGTTAGAATAGTTATTTCTGATGATGTTATGAGGCCTTGTTCCAATAACAAAAAAAGTAAATTTACATTTTTACATATCTGAACTTTAAAACAGGTAAAAAATGACACTAATACAATATAAGGGGTACAGTAAAGTACATTTAGTAGTAATGTGTGATTAATGTGTGTGTGTGTGTGTGTGTGTGTGTGTGTGTGTGTGTGTGTGTGTGTGTGTGTGTGTGTGTGTGTGTGTGTGTTTAGACTTGACTGTGTGGGTCTGTGTGAGTGTATGTGTGCTTGTATCTTGTTTAGCCACCTGGTCATTCCTGTCCATTCTGCTGGGTTCAGCTTTACAGACACCAGCTGGGGTGACTGACCGTGTTGTTTACGTGTACAGTCTGACCCAAGGAGCAAATACAGGCTTACCCACCGATACCCACCGATGCAGTCTGGATCAGACCAGACGGATGGATGGATGGATGGATGGATGGAAGCTTTAGGAACATGAGCTGAAGTCCTGGAATATCTGGTAATGCATTTAGGAGAGGAAATTTAAGTGGTGTCAGAAGTGGGTCATGCTACACCTGAGATGTTGATCACATGTTGGATTGGTTGAGTGTTTTTTTGATATTGTGCTCATTCTTCAAAACAGTATTACTTAGCTAAACATAGCGTTTTGGGTCTTGCGAAAGATTTCTTCTTGAAAGTCATTAAACCTCCCAACAAACAACAAATGAGTAGCCTCTGGAAAGGGTTTTCATACTCCAAAAAAAAAAAAGACTGGACATAGATATTTTTGCTTCCCCATTTCCAATTGTTTTCTTAGAATGAAACAGCAAAGGGCAACAATGCAATGCTGTAGATGCTTTAAATTGTAGAGCAGCAATCAGCATCACTCATTTCAGCTCTTTACGATCACGCTGCTGCAGGGTCGTTTTTAATGTCAGCTCATATATAGACTGATCAACAACAAGTTACCCAGTCCTATATTTAGCGAGGCCAAAGAGAAGTTTTTATGGGTTCCCTTAACCGTAAAGAGGTTTATGTCTTGACGGTGCAACAGCAGATGTAAAGGCTACACACAAAGATAAACCCAAAATAGCAAAGGAACAGAATGCCCCATGGCCATTATCAACATACATCCTTGGAGACATTTACTCACCAAATTGAATGCAGAAAATATGAGCCGTATAGACATACAGCATGTGTTAAAGTGAACAGAAACCAGCAAGTTTTATGATGCCAACTGACTAATAAAAGAGATAAGAAAAGAATACAGCGTTTTACTTCAGTTTTATTTGACTTTAGCTCCATAGTCAATCTAGCTGAAGCTTTTTCAACAGTTAACCCATGAAATAAAACCCCCTCTAACTTGTAAATGTGTACTTTCCCCTATAAAGTATTGTACAACTTGTCCCATTGTACTGTGTAGATAAGGCCACAATGCTATTTTGGGAGTCAGCGGGCTAGGGATCTGGGTTAGAGAAGAAAGACCATGTGATATTTGGAAACTACTGCATGCACAACACCAGTGATGGCCTAGAAACCATATAGGCTGCACACAAAGAGCAAATCTTTGACCAACAAAACAGGAGGCTGTTGTAGAAATTTGGGAATGTACAAGAAGCATGGTTATTGTAGCAACATCTGCATCACACAGCAACATTTCTTCCAGTAAAAAGAGAACTGTATGACGGACAGAGAGAGTCAAGAAGCAGGGAGTTGGTGGGACAGAGGGAAAACTTGTGTTAAAAAATATTTTTTTTTCAAAAACACAAGGTCATCTCCGTGGTAAGCTCAATGCTGTGCAAGTGAGATTGTAGAGGGCGATGAAGAATGTGCACCCTGTCGAGGAGAGGGTGGCAGGAGTTTGAGATTAGAGGGAGAAGAGAAGTGGAACAAGTGTAGAGGTAGAGGTGGAGGGACGGGCTGGGTGAAAGGGTTCAGAGAGATTGGGTGAAGGACTGGAGGAAGAGGTGACAGATTGGATGTGCGGAGGCAGAGGGGGGGTGAAATAACAGTGAGAAGTGACTGGAAGGCTTGGACTCGCTGCCCACCAGACAGCCCGCCCTCTGCAGGCCCCCGCTGCACCTGTTGTTTTTCAGGAACGAGACACGGGGGGGTAAGGGGCGTCTGAGTGGGACGGAGGGGGGTCTTTTCGCTTCCTGTGACTCAGGAGAATCTGAGCAGGCACAGAGTGAGAGTGAGAGAGAGAGAGAGAGAGAGAGAGAGAGAGAGAGAGAGAGAGAGAGAGAGAGAGAGTTAGAGCTGAGCGGGAACATTGCGAGGGAGCTGACGGAGGATTGGGTGGGGGTGGGGGGGGGGGGGAGTTATGCTATGAGTCAGCTGTTGCTAAAAAAAGGAAACTGAGCAACTTCCACAGGCCCCCAGCAGGGTAAAAAAAGACAAGTGGTGAAACAGCACTCCTCAGCCCGGCCTCTCAGTGCCTTGAACCAGAACATGAGGAGGGAGTTACATAAAAAGCACATTGAGTTTCACCTTGTGTAATCACGCTTGACCCGGCGGCTTGCCATTACAGTAGATATCACATTTGATATGCCATAAATAGCACTTACTAAACATTAAACGGGACTTTGCAATAACTAAATCACCTGGGATCTTCATTTCCAAGAGGTGTTAACATTATTTTGTCTACCCCCTTGCGTCTGTGTTCTCAGATATAACTTCTTATTACATCGATCTGGATCGACATATCAATTAAATCCTTAACCGTGCAATATTGTCGATACATAACATGTATATACAGAATATGTGCCTTTATTTTAAAATTCCCACTTCATATTTATTCTTTTAATTAAAAAGTTAGTTGGTTTTTTATTTTAAATGCCTGGAAGAGTGTAGTAATGAACTTATCAAATCATATTTTAGTTGCTTTTTGTAAATATATATAAATGTAACTGATTGTGTTAAATGGCCTTTTATATCGTCTCGTATCGGTCGCAGGCCGCTGAATTTATCACGGCAGACTTTGTGATGTCAGTAAATATTGTATCGTTATCCAAAGAATCAATATAATATGGTATTGTGATAAAACTTGTGATTTACACCCCTACTTCTTCTCTGCTTTAATGAATTGGCGAAGGAGATTTTAGACCATATAATAACACAGCAATTGATGCAAAATCAATTCACGGCCGAGGCTTTAACAGCAACATCTTTGCAGGTTCAAATGGTGGCATTTCAGCATCTTTTTTACGGCTGCAACAGCACTTCACCCACTCTGTTGAGCCGAATCCTCTGTGACATAACAGGAGTGTGAGAGAGTGTGTCACTGGTGAAAATGTTTGACATTCCTCCCCTTGAGCTCTGCGTACCCATAACTGCTCACCATGGTGAAGAAGTCAAGTAATCTGAGTTACATGGTACACCACTTCCCTTTAAGTTGTGTGGTACATTTTCAACATGGAGGCGTGTTGGTAATGTCAGGCTGACTTTGTTTTCTCCGTATCCATGCAGAGTGCCCAAGGCCATCAGTCTTTCTCACATGGTTATGATAAGCAATGGCAAGTAGAGAAGGAAAGATGAATCGATTAGTTGTCAAATATTAAATAAATCGTCAACTATGTTGATAATTAATAATCAGTTTGAATCATTTTTTGAGTCGTTCACATTTCTGTGAATATTTTTTCTTCTCTCCTCTGTGACAGTAAACTGAATATCTTTGAGTTGTGGACAAACACAAGACATTTGAAAATGTCATTTTGGGCTTTGGGAAACACGGATTGACATTTTTGACCATTTTCTGACATTTTATAGACCGAAAACTAATTGATTAATTGAGAAAATAATCAACAGATTAATAGACAATGAAAATAATTTTTAGTTGCAGCACTAATGCCAACTCATGTTGCGTTGCCTGCCATCAAACAATCATTTCAAACACATCAGATGACGAGGTGAGACTTAAAGCTATAGTGCGT
The DNA here is from genome assembly GCF_004354835.1 of Perca flavescens. Lineage (NCBI taxonomy): Eukaryota > Metazoa > Chordata > Actinopteri > Perciformes > Percidae > Perca > Perca flavescens. Next base: position 34,905,613 of record NC_041335.1, read on the forward strand.
AGTTTCTGCCGCCCCCCATGAGGAATTCTAAGTAATGACAGCAAAACTGTCGGAACGTCCACGATACAAGCCTTCCGTGATGTCGCACCACCCCCACTCCCCATCACCACAGTTGCTAGTAGCCAAGGAGAACACAGAGGATTAAAAACACATGATGGACTCTTCAGAAGAGGTCATTATCTTCACTTGAGTTTCTGTGCGTGAAAGTCGCCGGACGACACAATCTGGTTTCACTGGCCAGTTTTGATTATTGCAGGGGTTGTAAATTACGCCTATGTCTGTGTCTAAAACATTGGAAAAGCTAGAGCAGATAATAAATAAATAACACTCAAAAGGCTTAAAGACAAAACTTCTAGAAAAACTAAAGAAGTCCACTGTGGACCAACTAAAATTTTTGTAGCTTTGATGCTCACATTGATTTCACATTTACATTCATTCGGCTTAGGTGGTGCAAAATAGCCTGTGGAAGGAACTTGTTTTGGTGGAACATGTGTACGTTCAAAGGTTGTTTTAGTCGTGCGAGAGAAAACTCAGATTGGACAGATAGTCTAGCTAGCTGTCTGGATTTACCCTGCAGAAATCTGAGGAGCAGTTAACCATAGTCCTCATAAATCCACCGGAGTTTAGAATTACGGACATCTGGCCGAAAAGAGTGAAATCTGGGGGAATTTCCGGCGGCACCAAGCAATCCCGGAAGTGGAACATTGTGAATATAGACGAGGATTTACTCAACGTCTCATCTTATGTCTCACAAGTGCATTTAGAGATTAAGATGGCCCACATTAGTACGTACAGTATTTCTCTTTGGACAATTAAAACAACACCTAAACGTATCTTCACTTCTTTGAACCTGAGCCCCTTCTTTTAACTACATGTCTATTTCGGCCGTGGCATAAAGAGGTGCAAACTGTGCAGGACTTTTCCAGGCCGTAGTAATGGCAATGTCTTTGAACTTGTGGTGCTGCAGGAGTAACATGCCAGTGGAGTGCAGTATTTGTGTGTGAAGGATGGTTGGAGGTGGAATGCTGACCATGCTGGGACTCTGGTATGGTGGGGATGGGAGTCCTGGCATGGGAACATAGCACAGTGTCACTCTGGCTATCATGTTCTTGTCCATGCTGAATATGGAGGGCTACAACAGCCCATGCACCTCCACTGAGGATATATCTTAAAGGATTCTCAATTAGCAATATCATCATGATTTATACTCAGTCCATGTATCAAAAGCGGTTGTGCTGTTGCTAAGGTTAGCCACAGCAAACTGTCCGTCTTTCTTAAAAAAAACAACAATTACATATTTGCACACTCATTAGAGAAAAACTTCACATTAGCGAGGTGAGGACAGACTCTGGAGACTTGAGGCTGAGCTTAGAAGAGGAATCTGACATCTGTCACTCATGAAAGGACTAATTTAGAGTCTAAAAACTGACACGCGACATATACTGTTTACAGTATGGGCAGCAGCTGCTGTTGACATGCATGCACTGTATAATGTTTAGGGCTGCAACTATCGATTATTTTCCCTGATTAATCGATTAGTTGTTTGGTCTATAAAAAGGCAGAAAAGGGTTGAAAAAAAAAGGTGATCAGTGTTTCACAAAGCCCAAGATGAAGTCCTAAAATGTCTTGTTTTTTTGTCCACAACTGGAAGATATTCAGTTTACTGTCACAGAGGAGAGAAGAAACTATAAATATTCACATTTATCATTCATTTAATTGATCATGAATCAAGCAAGTAAAATAACTGGCCAAACCCAAACTCCATTGTCAATACTTCACACACATACAGTTGAAAGCAAAGCCAATCACATTACAAAAGATCCCACTCACCCCCTGCGTAACTCGTTCATTTACTACCATCAGGCCGCCGCTAATAAGTCCCTCTGGCCAAGAAAACACAAATACTCCTTCATTTCCACTGCCATTAACATCTTAAATAAAAAAATGTAATTACCCACACACCCACACTAACACTATGCCACTTTGCACACATACGTACATTGTAATTAAGTTAAATTGCTCATATTATGCTCATTTTCAGGTTCATAATTTTATTTAGAGGTTTTACCAGAATAGGGTTATGTGGTTTAATTTTCAGGTAACACCATATATTTGTTGTACTGCACATTGCTGCAGCTCCTCTTTTCACCCTGTGTGTTGAGCTCTCCGTTTTAGCTACAGAGTGAGGCATCTCACTTCTGTTCCATCTTTGTTGGGAGTGGCACATGTGCAGTACCTAGGTAAGGACTACTAGCCAGTCAGAAGCAAAGTATGAGGGTGTGCCATGCTAGCAGCTAGGTGAGCATTATAACGTGTGTTACAAAGTGACCACGTTTGTCTCTGAAGTAAAGGCTGGACTACAATAGAGCTGTTTGGAGCAGTTGGTGAACTGTGTTTTCTGTTAGAGATGGTAAGTCCCTTTGGGGTGGACTTTGGGCTTTTTCACTTTGTAAACCTATAACATGCACAAAAAAGATATAGAACACAATAAAGGAAAGGGGAAAAGCCAAAAAGCATAATATGAGCACTTTAAGTTGTATGAAAGTTTTTGCCGGTTAATTTATTAGTTGACAACTAATCGTTTAAATGGTTAATATTTGCAGCTCTAATGATATGATATATATTTTAAATGTTTTTTTTTTCAATGATAAAGGCACGTGCACACGTGTGTTGACAGAGACAGGATCCAGGCACAAAAGGTCTCCATGAGGTTCATCGTAATTTGCTTTCCCTTCTAAAGTCAAGTGACAGAGGGGTAAATGTTGCGTTGCTTTGTGTCATGGTAAGATATTCTCTCCTTTCAACTGTCCAACGTGGTGCATTGAGTGAAGGTAAACAATTTGTCTCGGGCAAGGTCGAAAAACAGTCTGGCTTTCAGTGACAAAAAAGCAGCAGCCGCTGCTGTCAGCCTCCTCATGCAGAAGTGCTTCAAACTGGAATGAACCAGCTGCAGAGAAAGATCATCAAGAAAAACCCTTGAAAAAAAAAAGCATTGCTCCCCCCCCTCTTACTCTCCGTTCTGTCTATCTGCAGCTCAATCTCTGTTCCTTTCTTTGGGCCTATAGAGGTAAACAGAGTCAGTACTCAGGACAGATGGCGAGCTGGCTGTGTGTGTGTGTGCGTGTGTGTGCGTGCGTGCGTGCGTGTGTGTGTGTGTGTGTGTGTGTGTGTGTGTGTGTGTGTGTGTTAGGAAGGGCTGATGAAAAACGGGCCGCTACATTTCATGCTGTTACACACTGTAGTACTGTAAGTAACATTTTCAATACAGGACTTCTACTTGTAACAGAGTATTTTTACAGTGTGGTATTAGTACTTTTACTGAAGTAAAGAATCTGAATACTTCTCCAACACTGTCTATCTGCATGTATGATAGACACATGCTGCGTGTGTGCGTGTGTGTGTGCGTGAGCGAGCGTGTGTGTGTGTATTAGGAAGGGCTGATGAAAACGTTCAGTACTCTCCTACAGGATGTATCATCAGGGGTGGAATGTAAGGACATTTACTCAAGTGCTGTACTTAAGTACAAATGTTGAGGTACTTTTACTTAATTTCAGAGAGAAATATTGTACTTTTTTACTACACCACTCCACATTAATCTGACAGCTTTAGTTACTTTACAAATTAAGATTGACTGAGAGACTTAAGACGACTTTTACTTGTAACAGAGTATTGTCACAGTCTGGTATTAGTACTTTTACTTTAATGAAAGAATCTGAATTATTTTTCCACCGTTGTGTACCATCTAAATGGCTGCAAACACACATCTATTTTTTTTTTTGTGATCAACTTTTTTATTGGCACCTTCAGATTTGGGACTCCTTTGACTCTTTCTATTTTTTTTTTCTCTTTGCTTGTTTGGTAGTCTGTTTGTCTATCTGTTTGTTATCTAAATTTAACTGGAAGTCTCGAGCGCACATAATGGAATTCAAAATACTCATTCATCATTTGGCATAAATCCTGAGATCGGCTCAAATATTTAAAGTCTAAAAAGTGAGTAATGCTGGAGAATAGTTTTGTGGGTGGGTGAGATAATGAACCTGAAGAAGAAGAAGAAAAAGAAGACATTCTTTATTAATCCCGCAAGGGGAAATTACATAGAAATGTAGCATAGAAAGGCTATGATACAGTATTGAGGATGGCCTAAAGAGTGCTCCAGTTTCTTTGGCAGGGCGGTTACGATTTGGTTTAAAACTGGCTTCTGGAAAAGAAGGAATGGAACACACTGGTTAAACAATTTTGTCCATGGACAGAAAAGAATTGCAGTGATTGTTTACATGGGATTAACCAATTAAAAACGTATTGAAAATATAACAATTGGTTCAGGAATAAGCACAGAGAAAAATGCGATTAAAAGGATTTACTGTAGATTATATTCTTTGTAGACCTTTCTTTTCAAACTGTTCTTGCAGCCTCATTTAGTAATAAATAAGTAAGGAACAATTAATGTTTGACACAAAGCAGGGAGATTAACACAGAACCATGTGTGTTAATGATAAACAAACAGTAACTCAATTCTGCCAGTTATTCAAGTAACCAGCTGCAGAGGTCAGTCTGTATGACCCGGATGTGTCTACAAACAGTGCCACATGTTTTATAGGACTTACAGTATATATGATAGTTTTTTTTTTTTTTTTTTTTTTGATGCCAGTAAAACAATGACACGTTTTATTCCTGTAAACTGACATACACATGAGGATATTATACTTCTCTCTTTCAGAGTCACAAATTAGAATTCCTCAGATACATATATTAAGTCATATCCCCTAAGAGCCACGTTGGATTGTTTACAGTTTTCGGTATTTTATTCTCATTGCAAGAGTAGATTGTTTTATGACATTTAAAATATGTAATTTAGGTAATCGGTCATGTTGTAGAAGGTGCTTTGATGTGTGTTTTGCCCTATTAAAACTCATGCTCCACTAGTCTGTCCTGCTATTGGATCATTTTGAGTTGGTTTCTTTAAGAGTTAAGCTTCAACGGATCAGGATGTGGAGTAACAATATTTCGGACCGCTGATTGTTTTGGTTATAGGAAAGTCTATATCCACGATGTTCCACTTCCGGGATTGCTCCGGTGCTGCCAGAAAATTCTGCCGGATGTCCATTATCTTCCCCTTTCTTTGTGTTGGAATTCTGACCTCCAGTGGATTTGTGAGGACTATCGTTAACTGCTCCTCAGATCTCTGCAGGGTAAATCCAGACAGCTAGCTAGACTATCTGTCCAATCTGAGTTTTCTGTTGCACGACTAAAACAACCTTTGAACGTACACATGTTCCACCAAAACAAGTTCCTTCCAGAAACGATTTTGCAGCGGCACCGTAGCTCCATCCGGCGCTTTTCATGCAGCGCTGTGGAGGAAGGCCAGACTAGTTTTTTGATAATCCAGCACTGCATATGGATACTTTTTTTGTTTATCACTGTCTACTAGCCTTGTCTTACATGTTGAAGTTGAACATGGTGGTTTACATAAGTCAGAACCCTTTACATACTGCGAGAAGAGGTCAGGAAGGTTTTTAACAAGCTGCCACGACATCCAGATCTTTGGATCCATTCCTGCCTAACATTTTCAGACCTGTACTAATATTGGCTGTTCCATTGTTTCGAGGAATGTGTGGGCTTTCATCGATGCTGCGCTTCATGCCTCAGTGCAGAGATATGTGTGTGTGTGTGTGTGTGTGTGTGTGTGTGTATTTCTATTATGTCACAGTGATGATGAGGCACTGGCAAGCAGGCGTACGGGAGGCCTCAGTCCAACCCCTGCCCCCCACCCATCCCCATCCCCATCCCCATCAATGCTGAACGTGTCTGGTCACAGCAAGCTGCTGAGAACCTCTGGATCACAGGGGCTTCTGGGTAGTGGGATTAGCTGGTGAGAGGAAACAGCTGAGGCCTGTGTAGTGTCAGCACTTGCTAATCAACACTCCCACCACACACACAAACATGCACGCCGGCCCCAATCTATGCTCTCCCTCAACAATCTCCTCCTGCTTTTTTGGCAGGGGTCAGATAACCACAAAGGCCTGGGCCCACAAAAGCCAAAAGGGGGCCGTGGAGGGGAATGAGGGGATGGGGGGGAGTGCACAAAGGCACACTAAAGTGCTTGGTCAAAGCTGAGTCATCACTGATGATGGCTCAAACTGATAATTTGCACAAAAAAAAATCCCCAGTAAAGTTGATGAGCTGTCACTTTGTATTTATAATAGAGCTGGGACGATATGCTTTCCATTTTCATTTATTGCGATTCTAGAAGTATTGTGATTTGTTAGTATTGAGTATTGCGATTTTTTTTTTTCATTCTTTAAAGGTCCCATGACATGGTGCTCTTTGGATGCTTTTATATAGGTCTTAGTGGTCCCCTAATACTGTATCTGAAGTCTCTTTTATATAGACCTTAGTGGTCCCCTAATACTGTATCTGAAGTCTCTTTTATATAGACCTTAGTGGTCCCCTAATACTGTATCTGAAGTCTCTTTTATATAGACCTTAGTGGTCCCCTAATACTGTATCTGAAGTCTCTTTATATAGGCCTTAGTGGTCCCCTAATACTGTATCTGAAGTCTCTTTATATAGACCTTAGTGGTCCCTTAATACTATATCTGAAGTCTCTTTTATATAGACCTTAGTGGTCCCCCTAATACTGTATCTGAAGTCTCTTTCCCAAAATTCAGCCATGGTGCAGAATTACAGACACTAGAGCCAGTCCCACAATGAGCTTTCCTTAGGATGTGCCATTTCTGTGTCTGTAGATATTAAGGAGGAGAGAGGGGGGGGGCAAGGTGGAGAGTGGGGGGTGTGGCCTTGACCAACTGCCACTTTGCTTGTTTGAAAGCCATGATGTCTCTCTCTCTCTCATGGGTGGGCCAAATTCTCTGGGCGGCAAAGCAGAGAAAGGGGAGGTAACCTTGCTCCTTATGACCTCATAAGGAGAAGATTCCTCATTGGCCCATCTGAGCTTTCATTTTTATCAAAGGCAGAGCAGGATACCCAGGGCTCGGTTTACACCTATCACCATTTCTAGCCACTGGGGGACCATAGGCAGGCTCGGGGGGACTCATATTAATGTTAAAAAAACTCATAAAGTGACATTTTCATGCCATGGGACCTTTAACAAAAACAAATGTTGAATAATACACTTCCAGAGACAATATACCATGACAAATTCCTAAAAACTTTGATTGTTTTCTAAGAAGAATGCACATCACATGTCAGTCAGTCTGACATGTATGTCATTTGTAAAGAAGTAACATAACATGGATTTTCTGCATATTCTGCTTTCAGCGGTACAGTTTCAACAGAACATATTTAGGTGAATTATTGATAAAAATAAATAAATAAATAAAGAATATCGATTTTAAAAATCGTTCCTTTCTTTACACTACGGTCACTGCGCCACAGAGGACATTTAGATATCATAAAACTGCCAGGTTCACTTATGCAATAGCAGTGACATTGGTGCTCTTTCAGAGATCACTCTGAGCATTTGGTTCCAGCTTGACCTGCTACGAGACACAGTGCAGCACAGAGCATTCATTCACATCAGGCATGATCGAATTTGCTGAGCTCGTTTGTGCATACATGCTCGTATTCTCCGACAAAATCAATTCGTTTAAAACCGCGCTGACGTAGTACACATGTCGATACGCTACAAATCAAATTGACTGACTGCTCACGAAACAGGCTGTTGAACATTATGAATAGGTCACGTGTTAAGCCGAGTTAAATATTTACCTCAGCCTGAAACAAATCAAGTTCCAAGGATCTCAAAACCACTTAGGGATTCTCAATATGTATAAAAAATGTTAACACTTGTGTTGTCTTCGCGTCAAATTTAACCGGTTTTCAAAGTTTTTTTTTTATATGACCAGTATGGGTTTCTTACAACCAAGTTGCCCCAAAAGAACTTGGATGCATGCATGTACGTTGTACAGATTCCAAACAACATTCTTCACATGTAAAATGAATGATTACATCCAATGAATTTTGGTTGTTTTACTCAATTTTATAGCTTTTATAAAAAATAAATGTTTAAATGGTTATTAAACAGTATCCTGACAAAATGTTGACATAAACCAGTCTGTGATCCATTCAACATCAACTGATCTTAACTATTAGTCAAAATAATTCATAATTTCTGCCTTTTTTGTCTCAAAACATCGAAGAAAATGCCAAAAAAAGAGTTCATTTTCAATTTTGACCCGGAAGGACGACAAGTTCATGGTCGATGTGAAGACAACACAAGGGTTTGAGTGCAATTTCTACAATGACAATAAAATAAATACTTGCTAACACAAACAAAAATAATACAAAAAATACATCTGTGCAATTATCCATCCATCCATCCATCTTCATCCGGTGTCGGGTCGCGGGGCTCCAGCAGGGGACCCCAAATTTCCCTTTCCCGAGCAACATTAACCAGCTCCGACTGGGGGATCCCGAGGCGTTCCCAGGCCAGGTTGGAGATATAATCCCTCCACCTAGTCCTGGGTCTTCCCCGAGGCCTCCTCCTAGCTGGACGTGCCTGGAACACTTCCCTAGGGAGGCGCCCAGTGGGCATCCTTACCAGATGCCCGAACCACCTCAACTGGCTCCTTTCCTCTGTGCAATTAGGACGAGTAAAACAAAGCGTTTAACGTCAATAAAATGATCATCTGATGCGTGAACATTGTGTATTGGAGATTACAAAAGATTAGAGAACATTGTTACATTTAAGTCTAATGCTGTTAACCTTCCCCATCATTGCTCTGCAGCAGGCCAGCATGTACTTTCTTGTGAATGCATCTTTCAGCAGGGATCAATAAATCATGTATTTTGTTATATGTGACCCGGTGACCATGGTTCACTTGGCCATCGCCATCGACTCTTATGAGGTTCCACTGAGCTTTTCATAGAGATGGGTGCTATGACTCATTCATATTTCTTTTAAACGGTGCAACCGCTAAACTCTAATTCAACATTACTGTTATTTCTCCGTGAACCATCACCTTATCGTGGTGGAGAGGTTTGTGTGTCTCTGTGAACCTGAGGGCTGTGTTGTCTGGAGCTTTGTGCTCCTGGTAGGGTCTCCCAAGGCAAAGTGGTCTCAGGTGAGGGGCCAGACAAAGAATGGTTCAAAAACCCCAATGAAGAAGCAAGGTAGAGATGGAGTGACCCTGCCCGGAGGAAGCCCGGGGCCCCCGTCTGGAGCCAGGCCCAGACGGCGGGCTCGTCGGCGAGCGCCTGGTGGCCGGGTTTGCCACGGAGCCCGGCCGGGCACAGCCCGAACAAGCTACGTGGCTCCCATCTCTCCAGCCCATGGGCCCACCACCTGTGGGAGGAACCGTTGGGGTCGGGTGCGATGCCACATGGGTGGCAGTGAAGGTCAGGGGCCTCGACGGACCAGACCCGGGCGGCAGGCGCTGGCTCTGGGGACGTGGAACGTCACCTCTCTGTGGGGAAGGAGCCGGAACTGGTGCGGGAGGTGGAGCGCTACCGGTTAGATCTGGTGGGGCTTACCTCACGCACAGTCTCGGTTCTGGAACCATACTCCTGGATAGGGGTTGGACTCTTTTCTTCTCCGGAGTTGCCCAGGGTGTGAGGCGCCCGGGCGGGTGTGGGGATACTCACAAGCCCCGGCTGGCGCCGCTGTGTTGGAGTTTACCCGGTGGACGAGAGGGTCGCCTCCCCACGCCTGCGGGTTGTGGGGAAAACTCTGACTGTTGTTTGTGCATATGCACCAAACAGGAGTTCGGAGTATTCGGCCTTCTTGGAGACCTTGACTGGAGTCCTGCATGGGGCTCCAGTGGGGACTCCATTGTTCTGCTGGGGGACTTCAACGCACACGTGGGCAATGATGGAGACACCTGAGAGGCGTGATTGGGAGGAACGGCCTCCCTGATCTAAACCAGAGTGGTTGTTTGTTGTTGGACTTCTGTGCTAGTCATGGATTGTCTATAACTTGAACACCATGTTCGAACATAGGGATGCTCATAAGTGTACCTGGTACCAGAGCACCCTAGGCCGAAGGTCAATGATCGATTTCATAATCGTTTCATCTGATCTGAGGCCGTATGTTTTGGACACTCGGGTGAAGAGAGGGGCAGAGCTGTCAACCGATCACCATCTGGTGGTGAGTTGGGTCAGGGGTGGGGAAGACTCTGGACAGACCTGGTAAGCCCAAACGTGTAGTGCGGGTAAATTGGGAACGTCTGGAGGAGGCCCCTGTCCGACAGACTTTCAACTCACACCTCCGGGCGGAGCTTTTCGTGCATCCCTGTGGAGGCTGGGGGCATTGAACCCGAGTGGACAATGTTCAAAGTTTCCATTGCTGAAGCTGCGGCGAGGAGCTGTGGTCTTAGGATCTTAGGTGCCTCAAGGGGCGGTAACCCACGAACACCGTGGTGGACACCAGTGGTCAGGGAAGCCGTCCGACTGAAGAAGGAGTCCTTCCGGGATATGTTATCTCGGAGGACTCCGGAGGCAGTTGCAGGGTACCGAAGGGCCCGAAGGGCTGCAGCCTCTGCCGTGAAAGAGGCAAAGCAGCGGGTGTGGGAGAAGTTTGGAGAAGACATGGAGAAGGACTTTCGGTCGGCACCAAAGTGTTTCTGGAAAACTGTTCGCCACCTCAGGAGGGGGGCGGGGAACCATCCAAGCTGTGTACAGTAAGGATGGGACACTGTTGACCTCCACTGAGGAGGTAATAGGGCGGTGGAGGGAGCACTTTGAGGAACTCCTGAATCCGACTAATCGCCCTCTATGTTAGAGGCAGAGCTGGAGGATAACGGGGATTGTCGTCGATTTCCCAGGCGGAAGTCACTGATGTAGTCAAACAACTACACAGTGGCAAAGCCCCGGGATTGATGAGATCCGTCCAGAAATGCTCAAGGCTCTGGGTGTGGAGGGGTTGTCCTGGTTGACACGCCTCTTCAACATTGCGTGGAAGTCTGGGACGGTGCCAAAGGAGTGGCAGACTGGGGTGGTGGTTCCTCTTTTAAAAAGGGGGACCAGAGGGTGTGTGCCAATTATAGGGGTATCACACTTCTCAGCCTCCCTGGTAAAGTCTACTCCAAGGTGCTGGAAAGGAGGGTCCGGCCGATAGTCGAACCTCGGGTTGAGGAGGAACAATGCGGATTCCGTCCTGGTCGTGGAACAACGGACCAGCTCTTCACTCTCGCAAGGATCCTGGAGGGAGCCTGGGAGTATGCCCAACCGGTCTACATGTGTTTTGTGGATTTGGAGAAGGCGTATGACCGGGTCCCCGGGAGATACTGTGGGAGGTGCTGCGGGAGTATGGGGTGAGGGGGTCTCTACTCAGGGCCATCCAATCTCTGTATGACCAAAGTGAGAGCTGTGTCCGGGTTCTCGGTAGTAAGTCGGACTCGTTTCAGGTGAGGGTTGGCCTCCGCCAGGGCTGTGCTTTGTCACCAATCCTGTTTGTAATATTTATGGACAGGATATCGAGGCGTAGTCGGGGTGGGGAGGGGTTGCAGTTTGGTGGGCTGGGGATCTCATCGCTGCTCTTTGCAGATGATGTGGTCCTGATGGCATCATCGGCCTGCGACCTTCAGCACTCACTGGATCGGTTCGCAACCGAGTGTGAAGCGGTTGGGATGAGGATCAGCACCTCTAAATCGGAGGCCATGGTTCTCAGCAGGAAACCGATGGAATGCCTTCTCCAGGTAGGGAATGAGTCCTTACCCCAAGTGAAGGAGTTCAAGTACCTTGGGGTTTTGTTCGCGAGTGAGGGACAATGGAGCGGGGAGATTGGTCGGAGAATCGGGCGCAGCGGGTGCGGTATTGCATTCAATCTATCGCACCGCCAGACGAAAAGAGAGCTGAGCCAGAAGGCAAAGCTCTCGATCTACCGGTCAGTTTTCGTTCCTACCCTCACCTATGGTCATGAAGGCTGGGTCATGACCGAAAGAACGAGATCCAGGGTACAAGCGGCCGAAATGGGTTTCCTCAGGAGGGTGGCTGGCGTCTCCCTTAGAGATAGGGTGAGAAGCTCAGTCATCCGTGAGGAGCTCGGAGTAGAGCCGCTGCTCCTTTGCGTCGAAAGGAGCCAGTTGAGGTGGTTCGGGCATCTGGTAAGGATGCCCCCTGGGCGCCTCCCTAGGGAGGTGTTCCAGGCACGTCCAGCTGGGAGGAGGCCTCGGGGAAGACCCAGGACTAGGTGGAGGGATTATATCTCCAACCTGGCCTGGGAACTCAGGATCCCCAGTCGGAGCTGGTTAATGTTGCTCGGGAAAGGGAAGTTTGGGGTCCCCTGCTGGAGCTGCTCCCCCCGCGACCCGACACCGGATAAGCGGACGAAGATGGATGGATGGATGGATGTTATTTTTACACACCGGGGTCATAATTAGCATCTGGTTTATCACAAAAGTTTAAGTTTAATATGATTGCCTGGCAAGCTTTCAAAGAGTTGCGCTGCAATTTCAAAACCATCTGTTTTCCTATACACGACACGTTTTAGGGACATATTATTTCCTCCAGCAATAAAACCAACATGAGCCTGTGATATGAGGTAAGAACAGTGTTGATTTTAGACCCTTTTTAGGGGGGCTCAAGCCCTCCTAAATGTTATAATAACAAAAAACAAATATATTTTTTTTTAGTGCTTCAAGTTAGAGTTTGCGAACTTGTCTGTTAGTGACAGAGGGCAAACAATTACAGGTTCAAAGAAACAGGTTTAATATGTTGTATGTATTTATTGTTTACACCTCATTATCATTTAATTTGATTCTGGTAGTCCATAAAGGGACTTTTGTAGTTTTTTCATATTTTCAAAATTTTGCATTTATGCTCTGTTATAATAATAAATACATATATCCATTGTTATCCAGTAAAATTGCTGATGGGGCGTGGGGGAGTAACACTATTGCAAGGCACTGTATCCGTGTCACAATCTTATTAGAGGTCTAAAGGTCTGATCCTAGAATCGCCCCTGGGTAAGGAGACTGAGTAAATTATTTGGCACAGTGAATCAGTCAGACCTGGAGTAGTCATATAATTCACATAAGTAAGTGATACTTAAGTAAAGAGGAAAGTGCAGCTTTTCATCGCGGCTTTGGCTCTCCTCCTCTGACCTGAGGTCTGAAACTTTGGACAGTAATGACTAGAGATAGTCCAATACTATTTTTTCCTTCCCAATACCGATTCCGATACCTGAACTTGCATATCGGCCGATATCGAGTACCTATCCGATACCAGTGTGTTAAAAAATACATATATTTTGTTTTAACAGCTGTGTACTGTGGGAAGGGTAGTGTATCATTTTTTTATTAACTTGTTTCAGGTTTGTTGTGATCTATTTAGAAGCAAATTGTGCTTGATAAATATAATGGATGGGCAGCAGTATGGCTTAAGAATGGAACATGAACAAATTATTTAATTGAGAAAAACGATTGAATAGTAACTTGATCGATTAAATGTTTTATGAATTTTGATGAGGTTTTCGTTAAAGGGTTATGTTGTTTATTAGATCGGTTGTGTAGGACTAGATGTCAATATCCCTCATTGAATGCGTACTTGAGGAACTGATGAGACTCCGTGGGATGGTCAATTGAGTGATGGCACCCTTTGGGTTGTCAAGTGGGCGCCCTCCCTCTTGGGTGTTTTGCTGATAGGCCAACGACACCTCCAGAGGGTTCAGCAGTGAATCCCAGCGATGCCATCAACTCACTTGAAGGCCCAAGCGGAGTCACTGGCTCCCCTTTTCAACAGCTCTGGAGAGGTCTTTGACTGCCTGAAGGTGGGCCTTCCCTCGCACTCCCATCTCCCTGAGTGGCCTGGATGTCGAGGTGGCTACGAACCCTCTGCAGCCTACTTCCACTGGGCGTACCTTCGCATTCCAGCCTTGTTGTTGCGCATCGGCTGCAAGTTCAGCGTACCTCAGCCTTTTCCGTTGTTAGGCCTCCTCCACTGCACCCTCCCAGGGCACGGTGAGCTCGATGATGTAGACAAGCTTGAGCGAGGCGGGCCACAGAACAAGGTCTGGTCACAGGTTGGTGGCTGGGAAGCAGAGCTTCTTGTCCAAGTCTGCCAGCAGCTTCCAGTCCCGTGCTCTGCCCAGCTGCCTAGTGTCTGGTGTCTTGATGAAAAACAATAGATTGAAAACATTTTGATAAGCATGTGGACATTTCAAAAAGGGTACAGGACCAGAAAAGCATTTTGCTTCTTCCTACTCCTTTTCGGACAAGAGTATTTATTTAAGGCGCCCGGATAGCTCAGTTGGTGGAGCGGGCGCCCATATATAGAGGTTTACTCCTCGATGCAGAGGACCCAGGTTCGGCTCCGACCTCTCTCCCCTTTCATGTCTTCAGCTGTCCTATCAAAGTGAAGGCCTAAAATGCCCAAAAAATAATCTTTAAAAAAAGTATTTATTTAAGAATATTCATTTATTTAGCTTATTTTTGCTTTTTCTTAAAGTGAAATACTTTGTGTCTTGTATTGTAAGTATTTTGTTGACTTTCTTTTTTTGTATGTTGTTCGAAATAAAACTTTATTCACACTACTATCCCTGTATGGATGTGATATGATTGCTATCTTTGTTGTTCGGCCCGGCTCAGGTTGAAGTCTTTGTGAAACATGAACAATCACAAAAAATGAACGCCATACACACTTTTTTATTATCTAGTGACAGCGAGTCATAACGGAAAAAGAACATAAATAAACTACTGTAAAGTAGATTTTCTTTTTGGCTAATCTCTGACATGAAAACCTCACACATGGCCAATAAACAATCTTTAAATATAAGTAAAGTGTGTTTTCCAATGAATTATGATGAAAGTATCATTTATTCAGTGTTTATGCAACTTTCTGCCATCAAAAGGTGCAATTCTTAAACCACCTCCAGGGGCAGTGGTGTACTACTTTTTAAGAGGATAATCTGAGTCCAGCAGAGTTGCAACCTGTTTGCTTCTAACCTGAAACTGTCATGACCCAAATAAAAATAGATTTGGGTAAAGCAAAGGGTAATGATTAATCCGTTTCATTTGAACACAGTTTGCTGTTCAGATGAAGGGATGTTTTGTCAGAGTTCTGTCACAGATTGGTGCTGGAAAAGAGAACGTTAAGTATAATTTGTCTTCACTAAATAAAGTACATTTATTAATACATTAAAGCCTTTAGTGCCGGGGTCTTTAACAATTTTTAAGCCAAGGACCCCTTGGGACTATTACATTTATTGTATATAATGAAGTTGCATATTAAACTGGGCCTACAATAACTTGTAGGGTGGCCTAAAGCCTCTATACATACCATTTTTATTTTTTTTATTACATAGAATACTAAGCTATTCAAATGGCCAAATAATTGTTGGCATGATTTTATAACTCATGTTTTAATCTTTAACATGCGTGTGGTATACATCTGTGGATGGCATTAGTGACTACAGGCCAGTAAGCAGTGGGGATTTATATTTGCTAATAATATGGATTCATGTTAAGACTTTTTAAATTTTTAAAATAATTTGGAGCCCCACCTGCATTGACTCAGAGGACCCCCTGTTGAAGATCCCTGCTCTAGTGTATAGGGTGCGATTGTTTAATTGCAATTAAGTCTTGCACAGAAATACACGTCACAGTTCATTGTAATTTAGAACAAAATGTTTATTCAAAATCAAAAAAAGGAAGAACTAGACAAAAGGTTAAACCATTCAGAACATAGTACAGTATATTCATAGAATATCTATACATCGTCATGATTGACAGACAAAAAGAAAAGAAAAAAAAAAGAAAAACAAACATTACAAATGGAGAATGAAGAAAAGTCAGTGAGTGATATTGCACTTTGTTTCTAAAATGTTTCAGATCCCGTCTGCCGGGTTCTTTATCTCTGAACACTTCAGTTCCTGCCTTTATTAGGTCAGGAGTTTTAGCTTAGTTGTGACACTGGACTACTCTGCAGCCCAAGCAAAATGGACTCTGGAATTGACCAACCTGAAAACAAATATGTGAGCTTATTCATAACCGTGGAGCTCGATTCAGTTTTCCGTAAGACAAAATCCAAACAAAGAACTGCAAACAAATATATCAGAATAGAAAATGAGTTTACTGTGGAAGAAGCGGTTTGTCTGCTAGCCCATGTTACCTAAATGTTGGGGGGGGGGGCTGATCAACAGCTGCCACCCCCCCCAGGCCTTAAGGGGGATCAGAGAGTTCAGGGAGTCTAACTCAGAAAGGTTGCTTGTTCAACTAAGAAGAAAACTATATCAATGCCCAGAAATATGAGGAAAAAAAAATTATAGTCAACCCTCATCAGCTTCAGAAAAATAACACAATCGAGAGGCCTGTCCATGATGTCATTTTTTTTCCTTCTTTTAAACACTTTCTTCTAAAAAAGGACTCCTCTTCCCTTTTTGTCCTTTTGAATTAACATGGAAAGGTCGAAAAACATACATACAGATGTGTACAAATGTAATAAAAAAGGGAGAACGAGAGTTAACATAGACACTGAAAAATGAAAGAATCATGATCAAGTCTTTTCTGTGTCAAGGCCACTAAGTTAAGATCACTTTTAATAATCTGCAGTTTGTCATTTACTGTCAGAAGCTGTATATTTAGTTGCCAGCTGGATCTCGATAAGAGCGTCGTTCACGCACACACACACACACACAAGACATACAAACTTGTGTCAGCTACTTTTAATATGTAAACGAGTCACTAATCTTAAAGAAATACAAATTAAATAATGCATTACTGTCCTACACAACGCTGCTTTACTGCAAAATCCTTTACTAGAACATGGTTAGTACCAAGTGGTTTTTCTCCAGACCTTCACCACTGAATGCTTCTTTTTTATTTTTATTTTCTTATCAAAAAAGGTGCTTCTTTTCTTTTTTCCTGACTATGTCAAACCTCTGTTGCAGCTGGTCTTTTGTGTTGAATGAGTTTGAAAACCAATGTATTACTCAGTTCAACCTACTACTACTTGTTGTTCTGACCAGTCTGAACAGAGGTTTAGCAACGTCCCCAGCTTCTCATTTGTGCTGGGTTTGATCCTTTAACGCAGAAGCAGTGTCACTCCTCTTTTTCCTTTTTTTAATTTTTTTTTTTTTTTATAGCTAGCATTCTGGCTTCACTGGTCTGGTAAAAGAAATTCTAACTGTTGGTTGGATGAACTGGGCAAGTGCAGCAGGACAAAAAGGGAATGTGATTCATCTCAGAAAGCTGCCTTGCTTCTCTGCAGGTCTATTCTCTCGTTATGGTAGTTTCAAAAAGAAAAAAGTGCAATTTAAAAGAAAGCCTATAACATTTTCTTCTCTCCAAGCATTTGGCAAGTGAGACGACCACCTGAGACAGTGCTTTTTGGGCAGTTATGCAAGCCTGGTTTGCCCTGAGATTAGGAATAGAGGGCGGACACACACACACACACACACACACACACACACACACACACACACACACACACACACACACACACACACACACACACACACACACACACACACACACACACACACACACACACACACACACACACACACACACACACACACACACACACACACACACACACACACACACACACACACACACACACACACACACACACACACACACACACACACACACACACACACACACACACACACACACACACACACACACACACACACACACACACACACACACACACACACACACACACACACACACACACACACACACACACACACACACACACACACACACACACACACACACACACACCCCTCCTAATCCAAATCCAGCGCAATCTCAACAACTAAAAAAAAGCCACAAGCTATTCTACGATTGGAGCGAAATACAGAAACAGAATAACACAACTAAACTAAAAAGAGGAGGGAAGCCACAGCCACACTTGGATCCAAGCTGAGGAGGCAACATCTTAAAGAGCTTCCAGATGGAGATAGTGTGCTGCAGTGGTTGTAAAAGTCCAGTCCAGTCGTTACAAGTCACAGAGGAAAATGAAAAGTCTCACACAAATTCAGTGCATTGTTCTTGTCCTTTGTCAATCTTCTTTTTTTTTCTTCCTCAAAAATCAAATCCTGTTCTCAGCGTTGCTCAATGCAGATGAAAAGGCGTAAAACTCAAGCCTACTCATATTCTTAGTCTGGCACATTACGAGACTGGAACCAAACTGTTATGTTTTTTTTTTTCTTGTTTTTTTCTCTTTTCTCAATTCTCATTAAACAGAGCCACACAACTCAGGTAAAGAATAAAATGTGCAAAACAAAAATCCAAAATGAGGCAGGAGGATCTAGTGTTTTTGCTCCGTTGACTGCTGCCGCTGAATGCTTTCATTCATACATACAGGCAGACAGACTAAGGTGGTTAGAACGGCGTTGGGATTTTTCCTCTCTTCGTCCCGTTTTTTTTTCCTCTTTCAGTGATTCTGCTGAAGTCGGGACATGATTAGTTCTGCCATTTATGGGAGGAGCCATGTCCTTATGTGCCGTGAGTACAGAAGAATCAAGAAGAATCGAGGTTAAAAAGGAGGAGCTTGGCGGGGCCGAGGTGGGCTGATTCTTTATCGTCATTGTCAATACTACCGGTGGGGGGGTGGGGGTTTCATACAGACTGAATATGTGTTCGTCTGTATGAATCCCACTCTCAGCCGGCCCGACACAGGAAGGAGGCGATGCACCAAACTAGTGACTCCTTTTTCTTTCGCTGAGGGAAGGCAGGAACAGGTTTGTCCAAACCAACCCAACCATGGGCGTGTGTGTGTCCAAGTCTTTGTCGGTTGGTTGGATACTTTTGTTTTTCTCTCGATGTCGACAGCGTTCCGCGAACGTTGTTGTCGGAGAAAAAGAAACAAAGCAGAGCCTCGCGAGAAGGTTTCTTTAGAGATCCCCCGAGTCGGTGAAGGGAGAATTTTGCGGAAACTCTTCAGCGCGATGGACAGGCGTCGAGCCGGCGCTCCTCGGTACGTCTGGCATGTTCTGGGTTAGGATCGACCTGGAGTGGAGAGGAGAAGAGAAAAAGAAGGGGGTTTTATTTTATATGTCTGTAATAGAAATGTAGTCTGGATCAACGGCGCATGGCTCACGCGCAGGATGTCCGGATGCTACGGGAAACAACAACAACCTTCGAGCTAGCAAGCTACACGCTGAAAATGGAAAGACTTGAAGTCAATTTGGATTGTTCAACAAGTCGGGCCTGCTTGGTTCTTTCGGGGAACGATTGTAAAGATTTACAAAGGATTTGTTTTCGGCATTTATTCTGGACGTTGCTGTGGACGATTTACACACGGCGATGCACTGGTATGAGCAAATGCTGTTTAACCATGTATCAGCTAATTTAAATAGCTCACGTTACTGTATTATGTGAACAGTTAACTTCGTTTAATATGGTATGTGGAGTTTTCTTTTGCGGGGTGCAAATGTTCCACCAAAACAAGTTCCTTTCTGAGACTATTTTGCAGAGCCACCGTCGCTGCGTCTGGAGCTTAGCGCCGCCCAAGACGATTGTGATTGGTTTAAAATAAAAAATACAAAACAACCCAGAGCTTTTTTTTTTTTCACCTATCCTAGAATGTATCGGTGGTGTAGCCAGACTTTACTCCACAGCGCTGTGGAGATAGGTCTGGCAATTGCGACTAATAGAAATATAAATGGACAAATGCTTTGCTCCGTGTTATCTGGTGCTTACCTCGGAGTACAGAGGAGGAGGCTGGAAGCGGAACTCGTGAATGTAGGCGAAGAGAGGGCCGTCCAGCTCCTGGCGGGCTGCTGGGACATCCAGACTGCTCTGCCTCTGCTCTTCAGTCACAATTTCTGCATAGCTTGGTGGAGCTACAGAGGAACAGCGAGCCACATGTTAGCATTTAAAAAAAAGGCATACTCAGAAATAAAGAGTTGTCAATGTGAATCATGACCTGGGAGAGCCAACCTACCTTCAGGCCTCTCAGGCAGACCCATGCCCAGCCAGCTCATGCTGCACTGGCTGCTGACACTTGAGGTACGGGAGCCGAAGGAGTGGAGAGGGATGGTTCCGATGACCAGGGGCAGGTTCAGGGACAGGTTTATCGCCCCAGGTATGTCCACGTAAACCTGAGTACACATGAGGACACGGCAGGTTAGAATACGCAAGCAGGCCCTGATCTAGGCATAGGCACGTGCCTAGGGAAAAGTCAAAATATACATTTTTTTTTTTCATAGTTTTACATAATAATTTAAAAATGTAAATTTCCAATCTAGTGCTTCATCTAAACTTGTATGTTTTGTTATATTGTTTTTTTTAGTACAGTAAAGTAACAAAAACTCCTATCGCGGTAATGTGTTTCCGGTTCAGTATGTTAGCTAGCCATAACGGATACACTAACACTTTTCTGGGATGCTTTCGGGTGCAGCAAAGCAGAAAAAAACAATTTTAAAAAGAAAAGAAAAGGACAAAGAGGGGCTTTACACAAGTTTCTCTCAGGCCCTTCAAATAAGCCAAAATTAGATGCATTAAAATACCTAAATAAACAAATTAGCATAATAATCATGTGGCCGTTAAAAGTAATTGTGTTTATTACCAAATAAGTATCCATTTGGAGGAGACCTGGAAAATTTTGTATGCCTTGTATAATCTTTCCATTTAATTAGGCTCTGTACGCAAGTCTTTGTGAGGTATAATACATGTACTACAATGTAGTAAATAAAAAGCTTTTCCTTATTTTATGAATTGGGGATGAAATCAAACCGCTTTTTAATTCTCTATAAGACAAATCCATGCTAAATGGGTTGTGCAGTCGTTCGACAATATGTGGGTCAATGACTTGAGGTCGGTTGCTTATGCAAGTTAGAGCGCGCGCCTGGTAGCGGTCTGTTCGCAAGGTAAAGAGGTTACAAGCACCCTCAAGGCAGGTGTTACCAAAGATATCCTGGGCTAATGCTCTTAGCAGCATGTGGAGATAACACCTGGTGCAATCCACGGCAATTTGACTTTGGTTCTGCGCGCTGAGTCAGCCAAGTCCTTTACCTGGAAAGTTACTGGCTTACGAGGAAATATTGATTCTGTACTGATAATGAGGCTGAGTAATGGGGGGAAAAAAAAAAAAAAAAGGACAAAGGGGACTGTAATGAGGACAGAAAGACCTATTTGTGGAACTTTACAACCATTGGTGCACATTTTAGAAACATCCAAAATAAGTTTCTTACAATAGCCCTGTGCATTGCCAGGAAGTGTATAGCCATCACATGGAAGTCGGACTCCAATCTTCCTATTGCTAGATGGCTTCAGGAAATTAATTTGTGTATTTCACTTGAAAGGCTCAAGTACACCCTTAGAAATTAATATAACATGTTTCTCGGGATTTGGCAGCCCTATTTGGCCTATATGAATACCTTTGCCGACTTATATAGCGGACTTAATTTGAACCGATACAACACTGGTTATCAGGGCAAGCTATATTGTCTCTTTGCATTGCCTCTCTTTTCCAATTTATTTTTATTTATTTATTTTTTTAAATCACCTACTCCTTTTGAGTAGGGTCTTTCTTATTTTGTAAATGAGTGTGATTGGGGAAGAGGTTTTGAGTTACATCTTTGTGAGTTAATCCGTTTCATTAAACTGAAAATTTGAAAATAAATACATATTTGTCTATGCCAGTGATCTCTGGACAGAGGCAAAGAAGAAAAGGGCAGTTAGGCTAAATGGGAATGTGTGGGTGGCCCAAATCCAGTAAGACAGTACTCACCATGAGGGAGTACTCCACTCGGATAATGTTGCAGTCCAGGATGGAGGGTGAGACAGGTGGGATCTTCAGCATCTTGCCGCTCCAGGTCTCCGTTTTGCCCGAGGACAGAGACTCACCCCGCAGGTTGGCCACCAGCTGCTTGACCTCCTTCATCTTCCCTTTGGCATAGAAGGTCTGGGTCTGGTAGATGGCCGCCTTTGGCACCACCATGCGAGAAGAGCAGTTCTCAATCTCGGCAAAGATCTGGATCGACTCTCCTACAGAGTCAGACAGGGTGGAGGAGAGGTTCATTGACGTTTCTCTACATTTCTATCAACGATAATCTTTTTTTTTTTAATCCAGTGTGTCATTATTACTAATGAATGCAGTGACCTAGTGTGATACTTCCATTAACTTATCTGCTGAATACATGACTAACAAGGTTATCAGATGCATTATGAATCATTTACTTATTCTCACCTGGGGTGTATCCCTTCCTTTCAATTTTGGCACTTAGGGAAATAGGACCTGAGGTGCAGAACCAACAGCAAAGCGTCTTGTCTTTTGTGCCGGCCTGTGGTGACTGAAGAAAAAAAGTTGCAAAAAACAGATGCATTAGCAAATTTCTGGGAGATTGTTTTCTTCATGTTCCCCACCACAACCTTTAAAAAAAAAAAAAAAAAAAAAAAAAGGAAATAGTGATGTACAGACTACTATGTTTCTGTTATCTGTTGGGTAATCAGTTGAAACTAGACAACATTTTCACTTTGACGCTCATATTCGGGACAATTATGTCTGATTGTATGACTGAGTCTCACATGTTAAAAACTTCAAAAAATAACTTACCAGCAATAATGGAGTGTTGATGTCAATGTGCTCAAAGACTGTAAATTCCTTCTTGGTCTTCATGGGCAGGAGCCATGGCCTGTGGAGTTCTGCCTTTACCCAATAGCGCACACTGCCATGTTTCCCTTCAAAAGAGGTAGCCAGAGGTCTACAGGAAAGAAGAAAAAAGGAGGAAAAAGAAGAGAAAGGGGTTATGTTAATTGTCAAAAAGCTCACAAAAGGCTACAGCTGAATGATTGGTGATAGGGATATTTAAATTCTGACTCGAGTGTAGTATTTAGACACTTACATCTGTGGAAGCTCGAGGCTGAATGCATACTCATGTCTTCCTGAATGGATAGTGGTGAGTCCTTCCTCAGAGTTGTCATCGTCTGAAAAAAAGGAGGATTATATTCCAAACACATGTATACCATACCTGGGTAAAATTCTCTACGAAGGCATCTGAAAGTCATACCAAAAAAAACAGGGTGGGGGAGACAAAAGAGAATAAACGGATTTTACTATCATATTGGTTTGTAAAAAAAAAAAAAAAAAAAAGATGTATTGAGAGATGAGACTAATATTTGTAGCACACCAAAGAAGTGGCTTTGATTTGAGGAGTCAGAAACTGAGCCTGCAAGTTTGTGCTTTTTGTATGAACAAAGAACCTACATGGATCCCATTGTGTTATGCGGAAAACTGGGCTATGTGGGGCAACAATAAAATCATATGGGTAGATCTGTCTCACTAACAAGGACCGACTTGTTTTCCCATTTATCTCTTAATAAAAAGATTAAAAAAAGAGCATATTTTTCGAGGAGACAGGAGAGGACATTTTCGCATCGGCAATTTTTTTAATTTATTTATTAATTTAAAAATAAATAAATAATTTCATTAAAAAACAAAACAAGAGTGCACTTTTGAAGAGCTGGGTCGCCAGGCCGGGTGTGCTTCTGCCAGCTCAGCACTCCCTCCCCCTACGAGCAGCAGCCGTGTGGTAAACAAGTGCGGAGCTGTCAGTCAAACGGCAGACTCAAGCAGGAGGAGACCGGCCTAAACCGGTGTAAGCAGCTTCCTACAGCCGCTCTGCTCTCATTACGCATTCGCTGTGCGACACCGCAGTCACTACTACCTACTATACTGTCTATGCTACCAACGAGCCTGCTGCTCTCCTGAGTCCAGGCCACCAACCACCGCAGGTTTCCACGGTTTTATCCACTTCGGCATCACAGGGACATTATAGCGAAATGTTGCTTTAGTCGAAGTATTAGCAGATTATTTTTGTGAACGACGTAGCAAAACGTTTGTTTGGAACAATGTATCTCAATTCAAAACTCCAGAGCCGACCAATTTGCCTGGAAATGACAAAATGTCTGACAGTCGAGCGAAATAAGAGTTTGCCAAACCCAGTTTACATGCATACACTTGGAGGGCTGCTGCAGAGTGGACCAGAAACTATTTGTTTTTTATAAGAAGAGTGAAGATGTTGCAGATGGACGAAAACACCAAGCTAAACCCAGACCATTAAAAAAAAGATACACAGACCATTAAAAAAGACACACTCGCGATAGGTACTTCGTTTTACTATCGAAAACAACCATCCTGCGGATAAAGTCACGCCAATATGTCTGAAGCACAAAGCTGCTGACAATAAACCCCAATGCAACGTCATATTATATGACAGCAAAGCACATATTTGCAGAGGAAACATATTTAATGGAAGAAGAACGGAAACAAAGTATCAGCTTTGCATTGTTGAATATATTTTTTTAATTAAAAACTAGAGTCTCGTTCTGTTTTGCAGGTGTTTTCTTAATTAAAAAGTTGCAGAATTTTTCTGTCAGTCTCTGCAAAAGAATGATGTCATTGGCCACACATGAGCACCACAGCCAATGACACACGGGCATGCGCTTTGCTCCGCCCTCCCCAGGTCCAGTTTTCTGAACAGGATTGAACCGCTTTGAACAATGGGTGGAAACTTAAGAAAAGCTACAAAGAAACGCCAGATATGATGAGTTTCTGCATTGAAAACGTCCAACAAAGCTGCGACACATCACTGCAAGTCATTACTCTATCGACCGGTGTCTCAAAAAATTGTATAATTCTCGCTTTATACTTGGAAAAACTATGAAAAACACAGATGCCCAAGCTGCTGTCATTCATTCTGACACCATGACACAAACAAGTAGCGATGGCGCTCTATGCTAATATCACAACTACATGTTACACAAACACAATCACATTAAAAAGCTATATTAAAGGCTATCTAATTATTCAAGTGTAGGACTTTAGCATTGCGTTATTAAGACTTGTTTCTGACATTCAAAGCACCAGCATCCTCCAGAAAACATAGTCCTCGGCCAGCACAACGAGCATCTTGCAGTCAGTTTCTCTCAAACTTGAGCAAAAACAATAAAAGCCAAACTCTTACCTCTCTCGTGCCCAATCAAAATATCTTTGTGATTCAGATATTCCACTTCTTCTGTGTAGTTTTGCGTGTAGGCGGTGTTGGATCCAGCATTTCTCGATTCGGTCCACCGAACTTTAGCAAATCCTTTCGCGTGGATTTTGAGAGACTTGACGCGGATTTCTCCGGTGACTTCGATGATCACCCTCCCTGAGACGCAGTCCCCGCTGGAGAAGACGGGGACATTGCTGTCATTGAGACAGTCGTAGCTTACTGTGAAGCTCTTTACCTTTCCTAGCACCATGGTGGAAAGATAGGCTACAGAGACCTCGAAATAAAAATAAAAAGAGTCTATGAAAAAATAATTTCATAAGAAAAAAAAAGAAGGGGGATGCAGTCTTTAGACACTGATCAGTATCTCTGCCCTGCAAGCAGCAGTAGGCACGATCAGTGGTTTCTGTGCGAGCAGTTCATTGAGAT
This sequence comes from Perca flavescens, assembly GCF_004354835.1. Classification (NCBI taxonomy): domain Eukaryota; kingdom Metazoa; phylum Chordata; class Actinopteri; order Perciformes; family Percidae; genus Perca; species Perca flavescens. The sequence continues at coordinate 34,930,946 of NC_041335.1, forward strand.
GTGTGATTGCTGAATAACAGCAAAGGGATGCTGTTATCATCCTCCACTCTGCTAGTTGGTCTCCAGTCAAAGACAAGGAAACCCCCGTAGCTCAGCTCACTTTAAGCGACGGGCTGTGTGAAAAACAACCTTGGGCGCATGCGCAGGGCTTTGGCTGCCCCCTCCTTCCGCCTTCTGGAAGTGTGGCTCTGAGCCAGATGACAAGTTTGGTCAAACAGCTGAAAGACTGCACAAAGAAGTGTTCACCACAGAAGTTTCATAAGTGAGATTTTACAGGTCACTTGTTATATTTAAAATAAATGAATACACCTTCCCCCGAAAATGTATTTCCAGGCTTTTCGATCAGAGATCAATATGTGTAAGGAATATATTTGATGTTTGCCGAATGCTCAATGAAAATACAAATGTTCCCTCTTTGTAATATATGATTATATGATTACCATTTATAAATGTTACATCACATGAGAATCTTTTGCAGAACTGCAGCTTCTGTGATATAATCCACACATATGGTTGCTGATATCCAGGCACACTGCAACCTCTATATCCATGTGCAATGAACAGAAAACAACAGAGCTGAGTCTTGTATGATGCCTGCAGCATGGACCATGTAGAATTGTCATGACTTCCCAAAAAGCTTCCTATATGGTATCTTTCATCTATCACATATACGCTTTTGTATTAAGATTAAAATGATCCATGCACATACAGTATGGGGTGGGGGGTGGGGGGGTTGGTGATTTCTCATTGTGTTGAGCTCACAGTTTACAGAAAAACAACTCTGAGGCTGAAAACGCCATCTGGTGGCCATCAGGGCTTCTAAAGACGAGCTGCAGCATCACCTGTTGAACAGCACTGTAACTCATTGTGCATTGTTTCCAACAAACATTCATGTCTGCAAAAGAAAAATTCAAATTCATTGCGATTATTTACCAGATGCCACATCAATTTAGCAATACAATTCGCTGTATAATGAGCATTGAAAATCACAGGAAGTGGGTGTATCTTTTACAGGCCCATGGTTGCAAGACCAGCAGAGAGCAACGCTATTGGATTATGGGATCAAATAAGGGTCATTCTTTTTTTAAAGGTCCCATGACATGGTGCTCTTTGGATGCTTTTATAAAGACCTTAGTGGTCCCCTAATACTGTATCTGAAGTCTCTTTCCAAAAAATCAGCCTTGGTGCAGAATTACAGCCACTAGAGCCAGTCCCACAATGAGCTTTCCTTATGATGTGCCATTTCTGTGTCTGTAGCTATTGAGGAGGCAAGATGGAGGGTGGGGTGTGGCCTTGACCAACTGCCACTTTGCTTGTTTGAAAGCCATGATGTCTCTCTCTCTCATGGGTGGGCCAAATTCTCTGGGTCGGCAAAGCAGAGAAAGGGGAGGTAACCTTCCTCCTTATGACCTCATAAGGAGAAGATTCCAGATCGGCCCATCTGAGCTTTCATTTTCTCAAAGGCAGAGCAGGATACCCAGGGCTCGGTTTACACCTATCACCATTTCTAGCAACTGGGGGACCATAGGCAGGCTGGGGGAACTCATATTAATGTTAAAAAACCTCATCAAGTGACATTTTCATGCCATGGGACCTTTAAAGTTTTGTAGCTGTAGAATAATTTTGTGCATGTGGACAATTGGATGGCGTTTGATTAAAACCCATCATTAAAACAAGTAATAACAAAATCATATTTCATGTTAGCTCCTATCATTTAAAATGTGCATTAAGTGAATTCATATGAGTTGATATTTCATTTCAACATCTACTACCCTAACTAGATGGTTTCTCACAAACATATAGACACACATCTTTGTGATACTATACAATGGCCAACAGTACATAGCTGTAGTCATTACAGTGCCAGCTCAACAAAATTGTGCAGCATTTCACTAGATGTTTTGTTAACAGATGAATGCTGCCCTCTAGAGTTTCATGTTAATTATTACATTAAAGAAAAATTAAACAAGAAAACTTTTATTTTGAAAGCGTAACCAGGATGTGTATATCAAATTCCTCAGACTCGATCACTTGTTGAATGTCTACTTGGATGAAATCTCACCCAGTCCAGACAAATCTCTTTTACGACAGCAAACTAACACATTTAAAAAAAGAGAACTGAAACGCTGTCATGAATGCAGAAGTGTTAGCTTTGATATTACTATTTCAAATGTATGGACACAGTTTGTGCCAAAATGGAACCAGACCCAACATTGTGATGGTGATGAGTGATGCATTTGTAAGTATGGATTATGTTACAGCACGGTGCATTCCTAATGCGTAGTAACTGCCACAACAGCATTAGCCTTTGTTTATTTCTTTTACGCTAACGCATCACTAAAGGACAGGACAGTAGCTCAGTATTAAACACCAAACATGTTGTCTGTAGAAAGCTACGGTCATGTGAAAAAATTAGAACACCCATGCTAAAGTTGACTAAAAAGAGGAATAAAAAAAATCATCTTTTGGAAATTGATCTTAATGCCTTAATTAAAATCCAACCTTTAAGGACACAATTTTGTTTGTGAATTAATAATGTATCGTAAATAAATAAATGTTCTTCCTTAAAATACAGGGGGCATAAGTATACACACCCCTATGTTAAATTCCCATAGAAGGAGGCAGATTTTTATTTTTGAAAGGCCAGTTATTTCATGGATCCAGGATACTATGCAGCCCAATAAAGTTCTCTTGGCCTTTGGAATTAAATAATCACATGGTGAAGGGTATGTGATGATGTGGGGCTATTTTAATTCCAAAGGCCAAGGGAACTTTATCAGTATCCTGGATCCATGAAAAAACTGGCCTTTAAAAATAAAAGTCTGCCTGCCTCTATGGGAATTTAACATAGGGGTGTGTATACTTATGCCCCCTGTGTTTTAAGGAAGAACATTTATTTATTTACGATACATTATTCATTCACAAACAAAATTGGTGTCCTTAAAGATTCAATTTTTCCTCATATTTTTAATTAAGGCATTAAGATCAATTTCCAAAAGATGATTTATTTTTATTCCTCTTTTTAGTCAACTTTAGTATGGGTGTCCTAATTTTTTCACATGACTGTATTTGCACAGATTGCTCATTTGCACAAACTGCTTATATTGCCCAGATTGCTCATGTGCACAAATTGCTTACATTGTCTACTTTTTCACATTTAATCCTTGTTCAACTGTGTAGCTCCGTGGCTTTGTGTCTGAATGTCAGTTTTCCTCTTTCTGAAGGATGGGCGATTGACCTTTGATCCTGGCCGCAAAGTTGTGCAGCTGCCATATGTGAACTACCTCAGGGAGCTCGGCACTACCTTCGTCAATGCTTACACCAACTCACCCATCTGCTGCCCCTCAAGAGCAGGTAAGTTACCCACTAAAAAATAGCTTAAAATAAAGCAGCAAAACTTGCACTGGCATGTCCATCAGGTGCCAGGCTGAGTACAGAGAGTGTGCATGCCAGTCTCTCGTGGCTCAGAGTAGACAAGAGGTTGGCATGCAACCATATGAATTTTCTTTAGGATATCTGATTTGGTAAACAACCAATTTGTCTGTACTCCAAGATAAATTATGTGACGACCATAGAGACCATAGTTAGATCTAACTATCTATGGCTATTATTGTCGGAATGTGATGTTATTTTATTTGACACTAATTTACTAAACATGTACGCAATGATATGTCTTGTATTAAGTGTATGTAAACTTATACGTATGGTATTTTTATGTATATGTTGTGATTGTTTTTATGTGGACCCCAGGAAGAGTAGCTGCTACATTGTTAGCAGCTAATGGGGATCCGAATAAAAGGTATTGATAAAAGGCACTGGGGACAAAGATACTGTGGTAATTAAGATGGTAATAATGGTGGAGTAATACATGCATTTCAACAAGGGCTGCACGATATGACCTAAAATTGAAATCACAATTAATGGCACATTTTACCTCGATAACGATGAATGAACAATAATTAATCGCGCTGTTCTAAATAATCTTTTCTAATGCCCAAATGCTTCCAGACGACGGACACTGCAGGATTTTTGGGCACAGATTGCTCAGTTGACTCTGACTCGGTGTTTGAGTTGTCCTCCTTTATCCTTCCCATACGGCTGACTGGTCCGGGTGAAGTCACATGACTACTGACGCGGTAGAATGTTTTAAAGGAGAAAGTAGGCCTATCAACAGCAATGAATTATCGAAATTCTCGTCATGGGAAAAATACGTCGATAACAGCTTCAGAATTTCGATGTGGATACATTTCCGATTAATCGTCCGGCCCTAATTTCAACTATTTAATCTTTGTTCCACAGCAATGTGGAGCGGTCAGTTTGTTCACCTCACTCAGTCATGGAACAACTACAAGTGCCTGGATGCCAACGCAACAACATGGATGGATTTGCTGGAGGCGAATGGATATCTTACCAAGTCGATGGGCAAGCTGGACTACACCTCAGGGAGTCACTCTGTTAGGTAGGCAGAAAGATAAGTGCGGTGTAAGAGAAGGAAACACATTCTATCATCACTATTCACATATATATCCGTGACGTTCCACTTCCGGGATTGCTCCGGTGCCACGGGAAATTCTGCTGGATGCATGTCTTTTCGTTGATGTCCGTTTCCTTCCGCTCTTTGTTTGGGAATTTTAAACTCCGGTGGATTTCTGAGGACTATGGTTAACTGCTCCTCAGATCTCTGCAGGGTAAATCCAGACAGCTAGCTAGACTATCTGTCCAATCTGAGCTTTCTGTTGCACGCTTATAACTACTTTTGAACGTACACATGTTCCACCAAAACGAGTTCCTTCCCGAGGCTATTTTGCAGCGGCGCCGTGCGGAGCTTAGCACAGCCCATGACGATTGTGATTGGTTTAAAGAAATGCCAATAAACCAGAGTGCGTTTTTCTCCCATCCCGGAATGCAGTGTGGACTCGCCAGATCTTCCTCCGCAGCGCTGTGGAGGAAGGTCTGGCAAAGCGAGACTACTATTCACCAAACTAAGATCAATAATCACCCTTACACACCATACACACAAAATAAGTGTTAGTGACTTACTGTATAAGTAATAATAAGTAATTGCATATAGGGCTTGGCGATATGGAGAAAATCAGATATCACCGCATTCTTGACCAAATACATGGATATCGATATTGCGACGATATTGTAGAGTTGACAAATGGTGCTTTCACAAAATATTTTTACAATGAGATTTTATATAAATAATCATCAATAATATAGTAAACAGTTTCAAGTGAAATTATAGAGAGAAAATATATTGTTTTTCCAGCTATATACTGACTTTGTTGACATGTACAAAAATAGTGTGATGTTAAAACAAATCTGCAATTCTTCAAATGATATTCCCTCAAAATAATTCACAACAGATTTTCTGAGAAACTTTTGTTAGTATGTGCTTGTTATTATCAATTTAGTAACATATTTGTATATCTCGATATATAATGTGATTCCATTGGAAGACGATAAATGATCATATTGAATTATCGCCCAGCCCTAATGGCGTAGTGTGTATGTGGGCATCTATTTTTCAGAACGGTGTGAATCATCTTTTTGGATGCTTGTCCTCACATGTTCCTTCCACTTCCCATTTTTCTGTGTCCCTGCCTGCGTGTTGTTGCTATTTGTGTGTGTTTGTGCAACTTCTGCAGTAATCGAGTTGAGGCCTGGACACGAGACGTTCAGCTCGTCCTGCGCCAAGAGGGCCGGCCTGTTACACAACTCGCTGGGAACATGTCAACAGTAAGGGTCATGAGAAAAGACTGGGAAAACACAGACAAGGCTGCACAGTGGATCCACCAGAGAGCTGGATCCTCGCACCGGCCCTTCGCTCTTTATCTCGGCCTCAATTTACCTCACCCTTATAAAACCGAGTCCCTGGGGCCCACCGCAGGAGGATCCACCTTCCTCACCTCACCATACTGGCTGAAAAAGGCAGGGCTTTTCTTTCCCTGTTTTTGGAATGTTTTCTCTCCATTATTGCAAAATCACATCATATGTTTTTATATAAATCTATGAATCACTATAAAGTCTTAAAGGGTAACTACCGTTTTTTTCAACCTGGACCCTATTTTTTCCTATGTTTTTGTGTCTAAGTGACTGATGGGAACAACAATCTTTGACATTGGTCCAGTATTAAGAGAGATTGCTGCAGTCGGCAGCGGCGAAACAAGCTACAATGGAAGTTAAAAGGGCAATTGTGCAGCTTGTATTTACCTTCACAAAAGTGCTTGTTTTGCCGCTGACAGGCTCAGATTATTATTTAGTGTCTGACAACGTTATGGAAAGGATTTCTAAGGAGGTTGACCTTTCTGTTAAAGAGTATGATCCTTTTTTTTAAACAACAACATCCGTAAAATTGCGTTCACTAAACCCACCAGACTCCATGTAAATAAACACTAATTTTAGCATGGTGAAATACACTTCATTCAAAATCGACAGAAACAAAATAAAACAGAAAGGTCTCAAAGAGTTTTTAAAGGTCTATCTCTGAAGGGATCCTTTCCATGATGTTGTCAGACACTTAGAATAATAATCTGAGCCTGTCAGTGGCAAAAACAAGCACTTTTGTGAAGGTAAATACAAGCTGCACAATTGCCCTATTAACTTACATTGTAGCTTGTTTTGCCGACTGCAGCGATCTCACTTAATACTGGACCAATGTCAGAGATTGTTGTTCCCATCAGTCTAGGGCTGCCACCTCTTAGTCGATTAGTCGACTAATCGGTCGTTTTGGTCTTAGTCGACTAAGATTTCTTTAGTCGATTAGTCATTTGTTATGCTTATTCATGCTTAATTACTCATTTCCAAGAAACTTCTGAGCAAATTTATGGTAAACACAAGATTTAAAGTGGTGCTTTTGCAGGATTAATTGTGGAGAAACTCAGTTTTACAGATGGTTAATTAACTACATTTATATTGTGCTTTTCTAGTCTTAACCACCTCTCAAAGCGCACAGCTCTGTCAATTAAATCAACTAATCGATTAGTCGACAAAATTGTATAAGTGTTAGTCGACTAAGAATTTCTTTAGTCGAGGACAGCCCTACATCAGTCACTTAGACACAAAAACATAGGAACATAGGGTCCAGGTTTAAAAAAACGGTAGTTACCCTTTAAGTTCTTATTTTTTTTCTTCCTTAATGTTATAGGCCTATAGGAGAATAGGTGGTTTTCTGTTATTGGCATTGATTTACCCAGATGGGAAGCTTCCAGTAGATAATTATTAAGATATTTCGTAAGATAAGATTGTTTGTGTTTGGTTGTCTTTGTGAAATTACATTGTTTCATGTTAAAGCAATACATTGCTTTGTTATTTCAATCGCCACTCCTCCGTTTCCTTTTTTATGTTGCGCTCCGACACTCCTAGATCGGGGCGTAAGACATAGTTTATATGCATGCGTTATTTGTTTCTGTAGTTATTGTTTCTTTATTTCATATTCATGTTTAAATATGTTTTCACGTATGCACCGTCAACCAAGGCAAATTCCTAATATGTGCTCCTTACCTGGCAATAAATCTTTTTCTGATTCTGATTTTACACACACAGGTGTCTTCTGAGCTCATCACTATTCCTAAGTGGCTGCCCTTTGCTGCCATGCACCCTGTGGACTACTACTCCACCTTCACCAAAAACTGCAGTGGTGTTTTTGCTGAGGAGGAAGTCAAAAGGATAAGGGCCTTCTATTATGCCATGTGTGCCGAAGCAGATGCCATGCTGGGTGAGTCGACAGCAGTAGCTCACCAGGGGATGGAATCCCTAAGCGGGAGGCAGTGGGCATGACAGATAGCCTAACCCTCGTCTTTTCGGACTCCCAAAGAGGGCTCAAGTTCACACCAAACTCTGTTGCCATGATAACTAATGAAGCAGCAGCCCCATACCTGCAAGGAGCAGTTTTTGTTAACGTCTACAGATCCAAACATGTACTGTAGAAAACAAAAAAAAATGTATTAAAATAAGTTGGAGAGAGAGACTTTCTTTAACAGTCAGCACAGCCAGCATACCACTCTGGCTATAAAACATAGCGTAGCATAACTGGGAACAGCAGGTAGCTAGATTTTAGGCGTATCAGTAATACTAATATACAGTGGTGGAATGTAACTGAATACATTTACTCAAGTACTGTACTTGAGTACAAATTTGAGGTACTTGTACTTTACTTGAGTCTTCTCTTTCCATGCCACTTTCTACTTCTACTCCGCTACATTTCAGAGAGAAATATTGTACTTTCTACTCCACTACATTCATCTGACAGCTTTAGTTACTTTACAAATAAAGATTTTCCACAAAAAACACATAGTAGTTTATAAAATCTGTTATTATAACGGCCTACAAGTCCAGCTGAAATGTTTAGCTGATTAATCACTTAGTTGATCAACAGAATGTTTTGATCGTTTCCAGTTTGTAAAATGTGAGGATTTTTCTGCATTGAGTAATTTTACTTTTAATACTTTAAAGTGCTCATATTATGCTCATTTTCAGGTACATAATTGTATTTAGAGGTTATATCAGAATAGGTTTACATGGTTTAATTTTCAAAAAACACCATATTTTTGTTGTACTGCACATTGCTGCAGCTCCTCTTTTCACCCTGTGTGTTGAGCTGTCTGTTTTAGCCACAGAGTGAGGCATCGCGCTTCTGTTCCATCTTTGTTGGGAGTTGCACATGCGCATTAGCTAGGTAAGGACTACTAGCCAGTCAGAAGCAGAGTATGAGGGCGTGCCACGCTAGCAGCTAGGTGAGCATTATAACGTGTGTTACAAAGTGACCACGTTTGTCTCTGAAGTAAAGGCTGGACTACAATAGAGCTGTTTGGAGCAGTTTGTGAACTGTGTTTTCTGTGGGAGATGGTAAGTCCCTTTGGGGTGGACTTTGGGCTTTTTCACTTTGTAAACCTATAACGTGCAAAAAGATATACAACACAAAGGAAAGGAAAAAAAGCCAAAAAGCATAATTTGATGACTTTAAGTCACCGAGTTATTCTGCCACTGCTGTTTGAATAATGTCTTTGAATAAAGCAATGCTTACTCTGTTTCCCCAGGCCAGGTGATTTCAGCTCTGAGAGAGACCGAGCTGCTTAACAACACTGTTGTGATCTTCACGGCCGACCACGGAGAGCTAGCCATGGAGCACCGGCAGTTCTACAAGATGTCAATGTTTGAAGGCAGTTCCCATGTTCCCCTGCTGATCATGGGGCCTGGGCTGAAGTCTGGCCTGCAGGTCGACCAGCTTGTGTCCTTGGTTGATCTCTATCCCACTGTGCTGGGTAAGAAAGTAGACAGAAGTAATCTTTAAAATGTCTGTTAAGAAGGGTAGAATAAAAGTGTTATGGTTCAAGATGTGGAGGAATTTGAACTGTCTACTGTCTGTAAAAACAACAAAATAAAAGCACTGGTAGACTTCAGTATTAGTGTTTTAACTTGATGTGACACACTTGTGTATTTTGCAGACATTGCTGGTATTTTACCAGTAGGTATTCTCAGTGGCCACTCGCTCCTTCCTCTGCTATCCAACGCCAGCGCTTTTTCCAAGAAGCAACATCCAGACTGGGTTCTGAGTGAATACCATGGTTGTAATGTCAATGCCTCTACTTACATGCTGAGAAGTGGCCGATGGAAATATATTGCCTATGCAGATGGCCTGAGTGTCCAACCACAGCTTTTTGGTGAGTTCCTAGCTTCAGCAAATAAACTTCAATCAACACATCATATGCTTTCAAGTAAAAAATAAACAATCATAAAACTGTTGCACCCTTTGATTTTTCTGTACTCTGTATTTTGCAGATGTAACACTGGACAAGGAAGAACTTCATAATGTAGCTCTCAAATTCCCAGATGTGCAGGCGCATCTGGACAAGCTACTGCGTAGTATTGTGGACTATCCAAAAGTCTCTACAACTGTCCATCTCTATAATAAAAAAGAATTTGGTGCCTGGCGCCACAGTTTGGGGAGAAACTACAGCCAGGTCATTGCTAACCTCAGGTGGCATGTGGATTGGCAAAAAGATGCATTAGCCAATGAGAGAGCTATTGATAGGTGGCTCTATGACTATTTGTGATATTTCTTCTTATTGTAATGATGGTTAATGAGCTGGACTCCAACTTTGATTAAACGTGGACTTTATCTCACATCTTAGATTGAAAGAACCATTGATGGGTGGGTCTATGGCTCTTAATGATATTTATACTGTAACAGTTATAATGCTGGATAATCTCTAAGAATCCTTTTTAATGTCCTAGGGTCGCACTTGGATTAAATCTTTTATATGTCATGTCTGACTGATCATTTTGCACAGACTTTCAGTGGGACTTAAATGTAATATGGCAATGACAAAAAGTATATGAAATTCCTTTCATAATTAATTTTTTATTTCCCCAAATAAATACATATTTTCTTCACTTTTGCGTTTATTTGTTATTTTGCTTACATCCGCACATACACCACCAAACTGCAAGTAGTTTTACTTTGAAAATCCAGAGGTGGTGTGGGAATTCTTTCACTTCCGTGTCACCCTACAGGAGCAGAAGTTGTCAAAGTAAACAGCAACGGTAGGTACCCCAACATTTGTTTCATATATAATACTTGCGTGGCTAACTGCTCGATTAAATGAATATATAACCTGTTATGTATCAATGAAGGTTTGAAAACAGTTCTCATTCTAAAGTTAGATAGTTTAGCTAGATGCTCTGAGAAGCTCACAGCTAACGTTAATGCTACACTGTGTTTTTTTGTTTTTCTTTTAGCTAGCCAACGCTGCTAACACGTTAATATAAACTTTAGCTGCCTCACTCTGTTTACATCACTGCAACATGGTAGGCTAACTGTTATTTGGGTCTCGTGTGATGTGACAATGTTTTTGTTTCACTCAGATAGCTAATTACAAGATGTCTAATAAAGAAGTGAAAGCAGCACTAAAGAGTGCCAGAGAGGCCATCAAAAACAAAGAGTTCAAAGAGGCTCTAAAACACTGCAAGGTAAAGTATGTCAGATTCATAGTGACGTTACAGATAAATTAGTCTTGGCTGGTAACATGCATTCTGGGTACTAAATGAGGCAATGTATCTCTCGAACAAAGATGTTGTCTAGCTGACTTTGCTCTCTTCACTGTGGTTTTAGGCTGTTTTGAAACTTGAGAAGAACAATTATAATGCATGGGTATTCATCGGCTTGGCAGCCAGTGAACTCGAGCAACCAGATCAGTCCCAGACAGCCTATAAAAAAGCTGTGGAGCTGGAGCCTGAGCAGCTTCTGGCATGGCAGGTATGGTGGGGGAAATGTAGTTGTCTTATACCAACTACACTTTGCATGTCTTACACTGAGAGCAATTCATTTTACTGATGTGCATCACTTAGTTAAACCAAGTCATTATCACTGTTGTGTTGTGTGACATTGCATATTATACTACCTCTCCCCCCCACGCAGTAATTATGAAGTGTGTGTTTGTTTTTTTAGGGCTTGGCAAACCTTTATGAAAAGACTGATCAGTGGGATTTCAAAGTTGAGCTACCTAATATCTACCAGAAGCTTGTTGAGCTGTATGCAAGGTAATATATTGTATGGAAGAACCCTTTTTATGGATGTTTCTTAAAACTAGTTTTGATAATTTAGCTAATATTTGCTTGTTCTCTACTCCTGATTTATTTTCAAGATGCTGCAGTTGTGACTAGTTTAACATATTTGATGTATGATGCTATTCATTCTCATTATGTTCTCCATTAACAGCTCCGACAAAAATAAATGTTATGAGATCATCAGTAAGCTGTCAGAAATCTATCAGTCTGAAAAAGAATATTTAAAGGTATGAAATTAAAGGCGCACATGTTCAATGGGGAAAAAAAGACAGACGCTTTTTTGTTCTTTTCACACATTTGGATGTATTTGTATGTTTGCACATAGTTGGCAAAGGTTTGGCTGCAGCTCATTCAGGTGAAGGAGGAAGAGGCTGTGGATAAGAAAGAGCTACTGCAGCTATGGCAACAGATGACGCAACTCCTCTCAGACTGCATTAATGAGGAAGAGCAGGACAACAATGAAACTCAACAGCATGTAAGATATTTCCCCAAATGTGGACTTAAACTCAGCAACATGAAGTGTTTCCTTTTGTGTATAAACACCTCGCAACACATACGAGTCCATCACCTCTAATCTCCTAGCCCTAAAGGGATAGATCATATATTTTTCTTAATGCCGATTTTAGTGCACATATCCTGGTATCGGATCGGTACTCGGTATCGGCCGATATGCAAGTTCAGGTATTGGAATCGGTATCGGGAAGCAAAAAAGTGGTATCGGGCCATCTCTAACTTTAGCTTATTCACCTATCTATGCCATCTGCTCTTTGGTAACTGTTTTGTTTTGTTTGTGGCTATCAGTTAATCACAGCATTTGAAAAGGCCATGGTTCTCATGGATCCTGTACCAGGAGAGGAACACAAGAAGCTCTCAGCTGACTATGTCAAATGCCTTTCTAAAGTAAGTGCACCTTTTCGGATGTCTATGTCACCACAGCAGTGCAGGAGTACAGTGGAATAATCTGCCCACAAATCTGAAACTTGTTTAAAGTGGCCTTAAAGAACGTACCATGTAGCATTCTTAATTTCAGTTCTAAATGTCTTGACCTTTTATGACCAAGGAAGGAAAAAAAAAAAAAACATGTTGACATAGCCACCAGCTTTATATTTGGATTGTATTGTCTGCACTTGTTGTCTTGTGCTGTTTTATCTTGTGGCGTGGTATGTGTTTTACTAGAGGACCACAATGGAAATGGACTTTATTGTTTTCATCCTCTGTGATTTTTTAATGTTGGCCTACTGTGCAGTGTTCTATGTGGTTATTTAAAAAAATTAAAATATAATAGAAATTAAAACCACAGAAATTCAGGGACAATTAGAAAGTGTTCATGTTTATCAAAAATGAGCCCCCTGGTACTTGGCCCTGTGCAGTTATGTCCTTAATCAGCTGCTCATCCTGAGTCTTTTCTTACTGTAGCTGCCACAAGAGGAAGCCAAAATGAAACAGGCATGTGAGTCCATGCTGTCCCTCTACCCCAACCAAAGTTATCCTCTTGAAGTCCTTTGCTCTTACTACCTCAAAACAGGTAACATACTGTTGTCTTGATCATTCCATCTAAAATCGCAAAATGCAATGATTGATTCACAGATTTCGTATTACATTCTGCTGAAGTCCTATTTAGGCATTGAGGGGAGTCCTCGGCTTTTGCTCTCAGTCTCACTCTTAATGCATGCTGTGTTTTTATTTGAAGGTGTTCAGAATGTGGATGCAGTCGGCTGTTTCTCCCGGCTCCTGGATCTGGCCCCTAACAGCGGATTAGGTCACTTGGGTCTGGGCACCAAAGCACTGCAAGAAGGAAGGTTTAAAGATGCCACTAAGGACCTTGCACAAGGTAAGTTTGGGCATCAACAAACAATCAATTCTGTTCTTGATGTAAAAGGCAACTGAACATTGATACTAAGACATAGACTAAGCCTTCGCTTGCTTACCTTCCTCACGTCTTAGTCCGTCCCACCGAGGAAGTATGGGAGAGATGTGAGGGAATGATACGAGGAGAGAGGAAATGAGGAAAGCCATTTAGCCATGCACTTCATTAAATCTGTGTAATCTAGAATTGTTGTGCTAACTACATATGATTTGTCTCGTCTGTTTTTTTTTAGGGTTAAAGAAAATGAGCTCCAGCACAGGATGGTGCAGTCTGGCTGAAGCCCAGTTTAAAATGCAGAGATACTCAGACAGTGCTATGTCATGCTCCCAAGGTATGTTTAGTCTGCTGTACATCACCATGTCATCCAGATGTAATCACTGATCTAGCTAGTCCAAAAGTATATGTCCAATCAGACTTCATCAAGAGCCCATTAAAAAAAAAAACAGTTGTGTATGAAATGAGGATGTTTACCCCCATGTTCAAAGGGCAGTAATCCTCAGTCCCTGAAGTAGATCATGAACTTCAGTGTGTGTGTCTGCTTCTATCAGGTCTGACAGTGTGTGTTTCCGGAGACAAGGAGCTGAGGGTCAAACTGCTGAGGCTGAAGCTAGAGGCTTTAGTCAGGAGTGGAGGAGAAGCGTCTGCCTACCAGGCTTTGGAGACATTCTCACAGGTGATGTGATTAGAGATGTTCCAATACCATGGGTTCCTTACCCATAACGTTTCTGAATCCCGAACTTGCATATCAGCCCAGTACTGATCCGATACTAGTGCTTTAAAAAAGGAAATACATACACAAAGAGAATGAATGCCATATGACTTTTTTTATTACCTAGTTTGACGGTCAATCATAATGAAAAAAGATCATAAAAAAACTACTTTGGTCAAATCCTACACCCCCAGCTCGCCCACTCCGCTCTGCGTCAGCAAACTTTCTTGCTGCCCCCTCACAGCGAGGGACAACTAATCACTCAACCAAATCCTCGCTGTCCTGGCTCCTAAATGGTGAATGAGCTCCCCATTGACGTCAGGACGGTCGAAAGCCTACGCATCTTCTGCCGCAGGCTAAAAACACATCTCTTCCGACTTCACCTTGGTTAATTTCAAAAAAGAAAAATTCTACAATTGCACTTTCATATGGCTCTTTGTAGTTTGAGGTATTTAAAGCTAATGTACTTGCACTTACTTCTTGATGTCTGGAGTTTGTACCTTCAAGGTTGAAAGCACTTAATTGGAAGTTGCTTTGGATAAAAGCGTCAGCTAAATGACATGTAATGTAATAATACTCTAAAATAGGTTTGTTTTTTTTGGTGTTAAATTACGTAGCATCGTATCGGTGCATAGATTCACTGATTCTAGCTTTTTAGACCGTATCGGAGGCATTTTCAGCTCTGTGATTGACTATTACTCTGTTTATTCAGCATATTGTATGTTTGAATTTTCTTTCTTAGATAATTGGGTATTAAGTCATTCAGCACTTTAACATGTTTTATTTGTTCTGGGTTTAGTATAAAGATATTTTCAGCGCTACACTTGGCCATACAAGTGTAGCGCTGCGTCATGTCCAAGTAAACATCGTGTCTATGTTTGATGTTGTTTTTAGATCCCGGACTCTGAAAAAGACCCAGTTCTAGTAGCCCTGAGAGGACGTGCATACCTTAACAAGGGACAAGTTGATGAAGCACTTAAGGTTGAAAACCTTTTACCTACTGAACTCTGTCTGTGAAGATGTCAGATCTAATTTATGATACTACAGGAAACTACAGTATTGTAGTAAATTATTTATTTAATGTGTAAATTGGTTATTTATTTATGGTTGACATGGTACAGACAGACAGCCATGTGATCAAGTATCATAGTGTTTATAGCGGATGCTAGTTTGCAACACCTGTCCCTAGAAGGGCTTTTATGAGACTTAGAGATAAGAACAGCAAGACAACAAAACTGAGGACAGCAAGATATATAAAAACACATTGAAAACCTAATAATGCACACACATTGATAACACAATTTAAAAACTAGACAAGAGTACAGGTTTGATGTTCATTTGGCCAATTTACAGAATCTCATAACCGCTTGAGATAAATTGTTGTTCTCTCTTAATATGGGGAAACGAAGAAAAGGAACCTCTTGTATGATAGTCAAGATATATTGATGTAAATGAAACTATTGTGTCTTCCGTAGGTATCATCAGAGCTGGTGGCCTCTAACCCGAACCTGGCCCAGGGCTTGGTACTGAGAGGACTGGCACAGTTGGCTCAGGGGCAGCAACAGCTGGCAGAGGAGAGGTAAAAACTGTGTGTTTCTTTTTGTGTGCATTTGAAATTTTAACCTGTGGCACTTCATTCTCTTAAGCCTAGTTAAAATCAGACAATCCATTAGTGTGGTGCAAAAAAGCTTAGCTCTCCTAGGTGAACTTTTCTCTCTTCCTCTTCTGTTGTTTAGTTTTCTAAAGGCGGCTAGCCAGAGCCCAGACTGTGCAGAGTATTATTTCTTGCTGGGAAAACTCTACTGGGACATGGGAGAAGAGACCCGTAAGGACCGGAGCAAAGCCCATACACATTTTCTCAAGGTTAGTACAATTATTGTTGAAATTCTGTAATTATTTTGCAGGTGATCATTATATGTTCATTTAAAGGTCCCATGGCATGAACATTTCACTTTATGAGGTTTTTTAACATTAATATGTGTTCCCCCAGCCTGCGTGTGGTCCTCCAGTGGCTAGAAATGGTGATAGGTGTAAACCGAGCCCTGGGTATCCTGCTCTGCCTTTGAGAAAATGAAAGCTCAGATGGGCCGATCTGGAATATTCTCCTTATGAGGTCATAAGGAGCAAGGTTACCTCCCCTTTCTCTGCTTTGCCCGCCCAGAGAATTTGGCCCACCCATGAGAGAGAGAGAGACATCATGGCTTTCAAACGAGCAAAGTGGCAGTTGGTCAAGGCCACACCCCTAGCTCATTGTGGGACTGGCTCTAGTGGCTGTAATTCTGCACCAAGGCTGAATTTCGGGACAGAGACTTCAGATACAGTATTAGGGGACCACTAAGGTCTATATAAAAGCATCCAAAGAGCACCATGTCATGGGACCTTTAAAGAACTAGTGCAATCTCTAAATATATTGATGGTCCAGTCTTTAAACGATTAGTGTCAAATGAGCTGAATGGAATTTTAGATTGAAAAGTTTCATGTGTCCATTTCAGGCTGCAAAGTTCGACCCACACCTTGGTTGTGTATTCCGCTACCTCGGACATTATTACCGGGAGGTGGCAAATGATCATGGCCGGGCACGAGGCTGCTATAAGAAGGCCTTTGAGATGGATGACGATGATGCGGAGTCTGGAGCTGCCTCCGTGGATCTTAGTATGGAGCAGGACGACATGGTAAGTGGATTTGTTGGCGGACAGACACACTCCAAAAAGCCAAAACATTTAATAGAACTATCATGCGTGGTGTTGGCACTTTGTTATGGTGTTTCCTTAAAGGTGCCTCTCTTTTGTCTTGACCTTCCCCATGCTGCTCTCTGTATCCTATTTTTATTTTTCCTCTCTCCTCTCTTCTTTCCTAAATGCCATAGGACACTGCCTTAGCAATACTCCAGTCAGTGATTGAGAAAGCCACTCCCGGGTCAGCGAAATGGGCCTGGATGAGACGAGGGCTGTACCACCTGAAGGTTGGGGACCATCAACAAGCTATAGCTGAGTAAGATCAAGATGTCACATTTCAGACAGTAATATTTACTACATTAGGTCTTTATCATACCCTACATTATCATAGGTATTTAAAGTATATACACATTGACCATTTAATTCATCTTTATAGTCTGCAGGCAGCTCTGAGAGCAGACCCCGAGGACTGGGTGTGTTGGGAGTGTTTAGGCGAGGCCTACTTGAACCGCCGGAGCTTCACAGCAGCTCTGAAGGCCTTTGGTAAGGCCCATCAGCTTCAACCCTCCTCCATCTACAGTGTCTACCAGGCTGCTGCTATTAAACAGACCCTGGGCAAGTTCAAAGAGGCAGTTGCAGAGTACTTGCAGATCACAGCACAGCAGGACTATGTTCCTGCTCTTAAAGGTAGGTGTTTTTATCCCAAGGCCTTGACTTTATTGTTGTGCTTTTTATTGCATACCTCTGAATCATACATCTAGGGCTTGGTTTAAAAAAAAAAAAAAAAAAATTGATTTTGATTTGAATGATCCAATATTGATTAATTCGTATTTCATATGAAACTAGAATTCCGAATATAAATAACCCTCCAAATAGAGGTTACATTTTGGCAAACTGGCATGGCCATTCTGAAAAGGGGTCCCTTGACCTCTCACTTCAACATATCGGAATGAAATGTCACTAAAAACTCACTGACCGTAGAGTCTGTAAGGCAAGGCAGCTTTATGAAGAATAAAAGTTACAGTGCAGTATAAGAAATTAAACATTAAAGAGCAGTTAAAAATACGAGATTTTATGGTGCTAGTATGGGACAATGTATAAGCCGTTGCTCTATACACGTAATCCATCCGCAATCCTTGCCAATGGGCCGGTCCCACCGTTCTTACTTTTTAATATATCTTTTATATGCTTTTGTAGATTTTCATACAGTTTCAACAATGCAACTTCAGTATAATTATTTAAAGCAAGACAACATCAAAAAGAAAGGTCTTCAGCCTTAATTTAAAAGAACTGAGAGTTACGGCAGACCTGCAGTTTTCTGGGAGTTTGTTCCAGATACGTGGAGCATAAAAACTGAACGCTGCGTCCCCCTGTTTAGTTCTGACCCTGGGGACAGCAAGCAGACCTGTCCCAGAAGACCTGAGAGGTCTGGGTGGTTCATAGTGTGGTAGCAGATCAGAAATGTATTTTGGACCTAAACCGTTTAGTGATTTATAAACCAGCAGAAGTAGAGTAGAGTTGCACTCTGTTTTTGTTCATGTTCAATAAAAAGTACATGAATGTAACTGTTTTGGGGTCACTTTTTCATGTAAACATTGGTACTTTTAATATTGCAGCAGGTTAGAGGGAACCCTTGTACAATTGTAGAATGTCTTTCATATCCAAGCTAAATTGGTTTTGCAACTGAAATAACCCAAATTGGCATTTAATCGGAAATGTTATTGAATCGGGACCTCGTGAATCGAATTGATTCGGGAAATCAGTGGCGATACCCAGCCCTACATACTGTGTATCTGAACCTGGGCATTTAATCAGATTGGTATGATCTGTTTCTTCAGGTCTTGGGGAGTGCCAGCTGTCTCTGGCAAAAGGTTTGATGGAAGACTGTCGAGATGGGGGAGCCATTGACCTCATTCAGCAAGCCATACAGAACCTCTTCCGGTAACAACTAGACATTAGTAAAATTTGTAAATCTTAAAATTAAACAAGGCTTTGTGTGTGATTCATTAATTGGTCGTTTAAAACTTCTGTGCTCTTCAGTATCAATGTTTTTTTTGGCGTCTTTATTTAAATGACAAGGCATTTTACAATTGGCAATTTAATGTACAATTTGGTCACGCATTTTGTTAAAGATGCCGTAGGTAGGATTGTGAAGTTCCAGGGCTTAGCCAAAAAAAAAAACATTTGAACATTGACAACTTCTCAGTCCCTCCCCCCTTTCTGCCAAAGCCCAAATCGGTCTCCTAAGCCCCTCCCCCCACAAGGGAGAATGAATGAGTGTGCATGAGCAGTGACTGACACGCAGTTAGATCACTTTTACTACTATTATTACTCCAGAGCTGTGGTGCTGCGTCCAGACCTGTCCTGTTTGTGGAAGCTGTTGGGAGACGCTTGCACCGCAGTCAGCTCCGTGTCGTCAAACAGAGCCCAGGTTCTAGTGCCCGCCCTGCTGGCTGGTTTAGACACCAACACCCAGAGCCACGCACTGAACCAGGCCCAGACACTCAAAGTTGGTGAGAGGTAAGAACACAGACAAAAGGCATAGAGGTTTTCCAAGCTGCCCATACTATTGCTACTCTACTCTTTCAAATCAAACATTTATAATGTTTTTTTGTTGTTGTTGCCATTCGGTAGCCTGTCTGCCCCTGTTGGCCTAGCATAGATTCTGAACACTGAACATTAAGTGCATGTTTTTGTCTGCAGGTGTTATGTCCGTGCTTTGAAGCTGATGTCTGAAGTTCCCACCCTTTGGTATGACCTAGGGCTCAACTATTACCGCCAGTCCAGCGTACCCAGACCTGATGATGTAGACCAGAACTCCCAATCTCTGCTCCTAGTGAAGGCCCAGCAGGTAATTCACATAATCCTGCAGCTTTGTATTGTTCCCTCTCAAAGGGGGTCTTTTTAAGAGTTTTTATGTTCTCTTTTCAGTGTTTAAAAAAGGCTATTATGATGGACAGTGGGACCCATAGCTACTGGAATGCCCTGGGAGTGATTTCTATGAGCAAAGGTAATAATATGCTACCTCATTCTTGGGAATAATAGTGGTTTACCCCATTTTATGGACATATTGATATTGGATGCATTAGAAACAAAAGAAAGAAAGAAAGAAAGAAAGAAAGAAAGTCTTCAGTATGAAATAAATAGGAAGACAGAAAATGCTAATTATTTATGTAGATACAACTTTTTCTCTCCGATGAATACAAGTAGTTTTTATTGGGTTTTTGTCATTCTTGTCACTTTCTTTCTTTTTGTTACATCAGGTCTTGAGAACTTCGCTTTGGCGCAACATTGCTTCATCAAGTCCATACAAGTTGAGCCAAATGTATGTACTGTACGTTTGTTAAGGTGATGAACACTATTCTCAGAAACTATTCTGATGTTCTTCTGTAACTTTTCTAATATTTCGGTACAGAATGTTGTTGCTTGGACCAACCTTGGTACCCTTTATTTGAAAAAGGACAATATAGAGGTGTGTGTGATCAATTTTCTTATATATATATGTATATATATATACATATATATATTTTTTTCTGTCATAGTTGGCATTTGACATTTTCTTTGTTAAAGTCTGGTCTTATTTTCTTAGCTTGCACACGAGGCCTTCAAGATTGCCCAGTCGCTGGAGCCGCTTTATGTCAACTGCTGGATCGGACAGGTACAAAGACATCGTAAGGGTTACTGCCCGACGAGGTGTCCATTGTCAGGTATTAATGGACGACGGCGAGGCGGGAACCGTCTGCTGAAGTCCATTAATACCTGACAATGGACACCTCGAAGGGCATTAACCCGCTTATACCATGGTCACTTCCCAAATAACATATTTTCAAAACATTAGTTTATATTTTAAATAGTTTTACAATCAAAATCTAAAGTTTTTACAAACAATAACTCTGTTTCCATGGTTACGCCTGACAGTTTGACTAATACCTGGTACAATCATTCCCATCCTATAAGGTTCTTATGCAATGCAAACGTCGTTCACTCCACCAGGAAATAGGAAGGACCTTAGATACGACTTGCCTCCCTTAGCAACGGGAGATATTTGTAGTCCGCTCAGCTACAAGCCAGAAAGCTAATGCTATGCTAGCAAGATCCGAAGGCAATCACATTGTGTACAGTTGGCAATCAGTAAAAATAACCTGACACTATGTTGAACAACAAGACAAGCTAGCTATCCAGCCATGTCATTATCCCCAAAACAATACGACTTTTCCGAACAATTTTATCCGCGATGTGTAACGTTACTGTCGTTTCCTGTACTGTATATGTGTACATGTGAGACAAACAACATCAGGCAAACTCGAACGGTAAAACTAACCGGGAAAAGGATAATTAGGTGTACTTGGGATGGTACAAGTGATTGGTAATGGTAAGGAATACGAAAGACATGTAAGCTGGATGAGAGGCCTCATGATGTGTTTATGTTGACAGATGTGAAATGAGTACAGAAAAAAAGGCATTTTTTGTATTTATTTAGCAATCTGTTATATACAGTATAAAATTAATATAGCAATGCAGTGCTAAAGTCTGGTGGTAGGTAAGAAATACGATGTTCTTGTCTCAAATTGACTGTAATTTGATTCTGTTTGTTAGTACATAGTGGAAATATAGAGTAAAAGGTTTGATTTGGAGTGAGATCAGTGTGGTAGTATTCATGAAGCATGTTTCACAAAGCGTCCTTCTGTCCTCCGGCAGTGGGAGCTGCAGGGGCCTGCGACGAAAAGTTGAGACGGATTAAACTTTTCAAGAAATGCAACCTGACGTCACGCTGCAATGGCCAATCGTGTAACCGCCAGTCGGACCTGTCAGTCCATTTTTTAAGGGCGGTGTGAGAGTTCCTGCAACGAGCTCCAGCCCAAAGCACTGTGGCTCGCCTCTTTTCTCCGTGAAATGAAGCTGCCTTCAAGTGCAATCGGAAATGTCGAGATCATAAAAACAATCTGATGGAAAAACTAATTGTGAAATATGAAGTCTACTTGTGCTACATTGGGAGGTTAAATACCACAGCAGGACGTCACACAAGTGACATTTAAGTGACACTCCCACTGCCGCACAACCCTGCGGAAAATCGCCAGAGCCACCAGATGCTATGTGAATGTATCCTAATGGATTTCTGTCCTTGCCCTATTTATCTGTCTAAATGATAGTTTTGTCCATTTGTCCCCCTACCAGGCGCTGATAGCAGAGAGAGTGGGAAGCTATGACACCATGGATCTTTTCAGGCACACCACTGAACTCAGCACACATGTGCGTGACCTCCCAAAAAACCCTGGGGGTTTGCTTTTGTAGTACCCACTCATTAGCTTGCTAATAGTTTAATATTTGCATCAACTTTCTCTGTCACTAAGCTACATTTTCAGCTATAAGCCTTTTGCTACTCATTCCTAAGTAATTAGGAATGATACCACAATGAAACAATGTGTATTCCTTTCCTTTTTTTCTGCTTTTTCACTCTCGTCGTCCACTTGTCTCTAATGCTCTTTCACAATCTTTCCCCGGCAGATGGAGGGAGTGAAAGGTTATACCTTCTGGGTATGCTCCACCCTGCTTGATAAGAGCAACAGAGACTCAGAACTATATCGCTACAACATAGTCCAGATGAACGCCATCTCTGCTGCTCAGGTGGCACTCAGCAAGTACACAGGTACTATCAGCATCTCTTTGTGTGTTGATGTGCATGCAAGATTTACAAATCCCTTTGTTGTATTTGGGCCGTGTGTTAGAGACGACGGATGTTGTGTGACGTGAAGTTTGCTTTGCCTCCCTCCCAGAGAGGATCCAGTCTGACCCTGATGCCTTCATTATGCTTGGCTACATGAATGAGCATCTGCAGCTGAAGAGGCAGGCCATACAGGCTTACAAAAGGTGTTTGTCTGAATAAAATGGAGCTCCTTAAGTAGGGCTGCACAATTATTCGCAGTTTGTATCCAAATCCCAATACGGACTAGTGCAATATCTCACACACTTTAGTACATATTTGTATACAAATCACCTTCTAAATCTTAACTCTCTTTCCTCAGAGCTGTTGAACTGCTTCAGTCCATGTCCTCGACAGAACAACTGACTTTTGCTTTGTGTAGCTATGGCCGTGCTTTGTGGTAACAACCAGCCTTCTCCTTACCATGTCCTGTAACAATCTTTGATAATACTTAAAATACCTCAAACTCCATTCTTTGTATGTCCCAATGTGTCTTTTACAGCACCTCAGGCCAGTCAGAGGAGGCGGTGCGTGTTTATAATTCCACTCCACTGCAGGACCTCAGTGATCTGGCTGGGCTGGCTCTGGCCTACTGCAGGGCCGGACTCATCCCAGAGAGCATTAGCGGTGAGGACTGGGAGACACACTGAACTCTTATTTTATTACCAGATATTATCAGAGATTGTATTTGTGTGTGCTTGCCACAGTGACTCTCTGTGATAAGCAAAGGCAACTAGACTTACTAGAATTTCTTGAAGAAGCCTTTTGGATGAGAAACGCCTTCAAGAACTTCTAGCAAGCCCAGTTGCCTTTTGCTTTTCACAGAGAACTACCATGACCTGGATGACTGAGAACCTTCTCAGACGTCTTGCCTGAGTGACTGTGACTAAATAGTTTTGTGTGTACTGTAGCCTATGAACGTGCCTTGGCTGTGGCTTCCATTGAGAAGGAAAAGGCTTACATCTTGACCGCTGTGGCGCTGCTTCAACACCGGCAGGGTAACCTAGACTCAGCTAAGACCCTGCTGTTTAAATGGTGAGTCCACTGTGTTGTCTGGACCAGACCAGTGGTTTTGTAATAATAATAATTATACTAGTACTTACTTCCAAGCTAAAAGTATTTATTTGTCTGCTTTCTGCCGCCGCAGCTCGATGTTAAAGGAGCCAATCGCAGAGTCCCTGCTGTGTTTAAGTGCCCTGGGATTGGTCCACAGTGATGCTACACTAGCTGCTGCTGCCCTGGCGGAGCTTTTGAAACAGGGTCCAGCCTCAGGGAAAGTTACCGAGCAACGGTGTCTGCTCACCTGCGCCTTGCTCGCCCTGCAGGGCAACTACAGCGCGGTGCAAAGAGAGGCTTCCAGAGCTGTACACAGGTAACTGCTTGTTTAAGTTGTTTAGAGTAGCCTACTGATGTGATGTGCCCTACAATTACTTAATTTGACTTTTAAAAAGACCAATTATACATCAGTGTCATCTAACTGTATTTTTGACACTGAATGGCAGATTTACTGAGCCTTTTGCACCCTGGTTGTGGAGGATTGCACAAAAGATGGGCGATAGTATGAGACGTGTGTTTGATTGCATGTGTCACTGGATTTACTGTGGTTAGTTTTGGGTCAGTTTTAGAGAGAAATGTCTCCACTTTTATAAAGCATATGCAGATTTATCTGCTTACAGTGTATTCTATCAAAATCTAAAAGACAGCTGACACAGGGTGAACTTACTACAAATAAGTATGCAGTATCTTTGTTCAGGGCAAGGTCAAATTAGTTGATGAGACTGTCATCACATACAGTGTCATACTCATACTAATTTTTAGCATATTTATATGGGAAAAGCCTATACATGAGCGGAATTCTTTTTTATAGCAATCCTGGAAACCCATCTCTGTGGGCCCTGTTGTCCAGGCTGATACCACAATACTACCCCAGAAAGGCAAATGTAAGGCTGCATACACACACAAACATTACACCCATCCCATGCACGTACCCAGAAAATCTATTATAGTGGCTCACATTGAACTGAGCAGCCTCGTCCACTGCTGGACAGGTAGAGAGGAAGGGTTCATGGTTTGGTCTGCTGTGTATATTACAGGGCGGAGCGATGGCTGGTCATGTTGCCTGTCTCTCCAGTATGACCCAAGGAAAGGTAAAAGAGTGACTATATTTTTATGTTGAAATGGCTTCTGGCTGTCTTTCTCAGTTCTCTTCTCTCTCTCTCCCTCGCTCTCTCTCGCTCTCTCTCTCCCTCTCTCTCTCTCTCTGTTACACTTTATGTATCCTCACTGCCATTACAAATTAAACTCAACGCTAAATTATGTTATTTTGAACTATATTGTGTGTAATCTTTTCCACACTGTAGATATGCCAGTATCCAAAATATGTTTTTAGGGTATAATACTGTCAATACTGGCCTTGGCGTATGCCACAGTGTTTGCACCTGAAACCGAGCTGATATAACATGTGTCCTGCAGAGGGCGCTGCTGTACAGTGGAGTAAACCAGCTGGCTAGTGGGAGACACTCTGAAGAGAACAGTCACAGAAATGCCCTGAAGACTATGCAGAGAGCTGTGCTGCTCTGTCCTGGTACACACACACACACACACACACACACACACACACAAAAGCCTTAAACCACACACTTATAATTGGACACTGAAACAAGTAGATGTCTTAGAAGACAAATCAGTCTTGAAGAAGTGAGGAAAAAGTCATTATTAGGAAATACATTTGTGTAAATTCTCTTATATGCACCGATAGACCGGCCAGTGACCGGAATTGGCCGGTTTTCACATGCTTGGTCATGACCGGCGACCGGCAGGTCAGTCTGACATATGCCGATTTCATGCTGGTCAACGCTACAATTAACTGACAACATAAGTTATAAGAGTTACAGTTCTCAAGGACGCATGCACACACGGACACGACAGCACGCAATCTCTTTTTCCTTTCTCTCACTTTTCCGCCGTGTGTCGTGCTATTCTCACACATGTAGGGAACCTTGTGAATTAACCTGCAACATGTCAGCTGTTTGGAAATTCTTCAGCGTGTGTGCAGAAGATAACAAGTTTGCAATATGCAACACCTGCAAGGAGACGGAAAGGGCGTGGAGGGACGACACCAAAAACCCAAATCACATTTTTTTAGTTGGATATTGGATGTGAAAAGAAGGAAATGGTTCTGACATTGCACTTTAAATGTGTGTGAATTTCCCACACCAGGAGTCATTTATATAGTTGTATTTTTTAGTGATCCATTATCTGTTAAAAATTTTTTCTATGTTCTGTGCAAAATCTTCTATTAAAGAAAAGATAGAAAATAAATATTTGCGTGTGCTGTAAAGTGGTTAGAAAATATGAAATCGAAATCGGAAATTGTAATCGGCCTAGAAAGTTGTAATCGGTGCATCTCTAGAAATAATGTGTGTGGTACACCACTGTGAGAACCTTCTTCTAGATAATTGGGTCTCTGATATATCTGGTAAATTCAAGGTTTTGCAGCTTTGTGATACAGAGAAAAGCTGTGTTTATGTTTATCCTTATTCGATAAATGTAAAGCTACCTTAAGCCCCCGACACAACAACCTGACCGTCGGCAGCAGTAGGACTGATCAGTTGGCTCCCCGATGTCCAAAAAGTGCCTCGGAACACACCGAAGTGGCGCCGTCTTGAGTGTACATCCTGCGCGTGCACGAGATGTACTACAAAAAATTTAAACCGGAAATGACAACACGCCACATGGGTCTGGCTTCTCCAGCCCATAGTAATGGCGGCTTGTTCGAAATACGATCTCCTATTTTACGAAAATACGTCACTGAAACGTGTTTCTGAAAACATTTTAAGAGAGAAATAGGCCATGCGGTTTTCTGACTCTGTCTTCATTTCAGATCGACAAAGGTCAGTTTAAAAGATTTTTGTCATTCACTCATCCCGCTCGTTATTTCCAGGTTAGCACTCCCCCAATCAGATTGGTGGAGTGAGTCCGAATGCCTGCCCTCCGACCCGGCAAGTCAGGTCGGCCGAAATGAAGGCCGACGGCTCCTCCGACGGGCGACTGCACGGACCACACCGAACAGACTCGAGTCACTGACCTCGCCAGACTGTCCGACGGGCGATTATCGGGATGGTGTGTCAGAGTCATTACTAGGGTATGGGAATCGTTTAGTTTTTTTTCGATTCCAGTGCTAAATCGATACTTTTAAAACGGTGCCGGTGCCTAAACGGTGCCTGAACCGGTACTTTTCAATAAAGTTAAAAAAAAAAGAAGAAGAAAAAAAATAAGGGTAGTAAACAACAGTCAGTGACTTGTTTATTGCTAAGGCCATGGTCAAAATTAAAAATGTAATAATAATGTAATAACTATAACAATAACTTATTTCACCAGTAAATTGCTGTTGAACCCCAGATGGGAAAAGGGTATTTTACAATTACTGTGAATGCACCACGAGGCTACCTGCTTTAAGTGAATCAGTGTTGTTTAATTCCGACAATGGCAGCTGCAAGTGAACGCACCGTCTGTGTTGTTTAATTTCGACAACGGCAGCTGCAAGTGAACGCACCGTCTGTGTTTAATTCCGACCATATAAACATACTGTATATCTATGAATTGCGACAATGGCAGCTGCTGGGCAGACTGTTACATCCCGCTGTACAGTCACACTTTACACTGTTTAACGTTAGCTGTCAGCATTTTAACCGTGATTAATCCAGCTGCTAGCTAAAGGTAGGCTAACGTTACATGCTGTCAGGTGTAGTGTAAAGTTGAGCACCGAAATGAGGCACCGAAACTTTCGTTCTTATTCGGTCTCGTTACTACCGTTTACGTCGGCACCGGTTCCCTATTGGCACCGAGTTTCGGTACCCAACCCTAGTCATTACACTCCTACTGTGGAACGTCCGAGTGATCTCCACTCTTCTCTCTTCTTACTTTCAGATGATCCGGCAACCTGGGCGGGATTGATGGCTGCCTGTCACACAGAAAACACTTCCTGTTATCTTTCAGGTTCCGCTCCTTGCAGACGAGGACTGGAGCAAACCCTCATGTCAGTGGTTTCTGAGAAAGGTGTGTGCGTGTGCGTTTTATGGTGTTTAGTATCTTATGTGTGTTTGAGTTGGTAACGGACACCTTTCTGTATCACAGTGCATAATGTGGAAGAGATAGAGCGCCCTCTAGCCCAGACTCTAAAAGGCTGGGTGCTACAGCAGGCAGTCTCTGGTCTCACGCTGGGGGGACAGCTGGAGCAGGCAGAAGCTCTCTGCACACAGGTGGGATATAAACACACACTTTCACGCACAAACTCAATATTGTTATCTGATTTACTTCATTGTTGAAATAGTTAGACTTGTTTCAGACAGAAATGAACAGTGATGGAGTAGTCTATATCCTTGGCGTTCCACTTGTGTTGGCATTTTAAACTCCAGTGGATTTGTGAGGACTATGGTTGACTGTTCCTCAGATCTCTGCAGGGTAAATCCAGACAGCTAGCTAGACTATATGTCCAATCTCAGTTTTCTGTTGCACGACTATAACAACTTTTGAACATACACACGTTCCACCAAAACAAGTTCCTTCCCGAGCCTATTTTGCAGAGGCACCGTGGCTTTTCTCCGGTGCAAGACGATTGTGATTGGTTTAACGAAATGCCAATAAACCAGAGCACGTTTTCCTGTGGGGAGTAGCCAAACCCTCCTCCAGCGCACTTTGGAGGAGGGTCTGGCAAAGCAAGACCGTAGATGGAGTAATAAAAGTTAAGTGTGGGGGGTCAGTGTAACGCTTATCAGTTCAATTTTCTAAGCACAAACGGACATTTGGAAAAACAGAAAAATGGGTTCCAATATCGAATTTTTTTCCGCCTTGACAAATTAAAAAATTGGATCTTGAAACTTTTTTCCAATTTTCTGAGGATCAGAAATTTAGAAAATTACAAAATTGCATCTGAGCTCCAATTATTCAATACCAGTGTTGGGAGTAACGGCGTTTAGGTACAGTACAGGCCAAAAGTTTGGACACACCTTCTCATTCAATGCGTTTCCTTTTTATTTTCATGACTATTTACATTGTAGATTCTCACTGAAGGCATCAAAACTATGAATGAACACATATGGAATTATGTACTTAACAAAAAAGTGTGAAATAACTGAAAACATGTCTTTTATTTTTAGATTCTTTCACCTTTTCAGCCACCCTTTGCTTTTTTATTAATAAGGGACACAATTTCACTAATTAACCCTGACAAGGCACACCTGTGAAGTGAAAACCATTTCAGGTGACTACCTCATGAAGCTCATTGAGAGAACACCAAGGGTTTGCAGAGTTATCAAAAAAAAGCAAAGGGTGGCTACTTTGAGGAATCTAAAATATGACATGTTTTCAGTTATTTCACACTATTTTGTTAAGTAAATAATTCCATATGTGTTCATTCATAGTTTTGATGCATTCAGTGATGACACTGTTGCAAATGCGATGATGATTGGCTCACGCTGTCTCACTGCACGCTCCGACTACCACTAAACACAAGACGGCGACAATGGCGATGAGCCAGGGAAATTCAAAGGTAGCATTCTTGAACTGGAAGTACCGGCAGTACTTCTCGCTCAGTGAAATTAAAGGCAAAAATGTTTATGTAACATGCACGCTATGCCCAGGGAAAAAGACTTTATCCACGTCTGCCTCAAGCAACTCCAATCTTATGAAGCCCCTCACATCAACACATGCTAACAGGACACTTGTTGCTGCTGCTAACCCAACCCCCCAAGCCCAAATGCAGCTAGCGTGAGCTCCAGCGAAGGAGACGGAGCCACTCTGTTAAAACAAGCAACGCTCGATTTTTCGGGTCAGCAACAGGTGATACTGTATATAGAGTTTTTATTCTTCAATCAGTTAGTATAAACATCTTTGACGTTAAAGATGTTATAGAACGTAATAGCGTTATAGAACATAAAAAATAACGTCACAGTTACTTTGCTGAGTAACTAATTACTTTTACAATGTGGTAACTGAGTTACTAACTCAATTACTTTTTGGAAGAAGTAATTTATAACTGTAACTAATTACTTTTTTAAAGTAAGATGACCAACACTGTTATATACTGCAATGGTATTCTCTCCCTCGTTCCGCCTAGCTACGAGCTCAGACGCAGTTTTGTAATTTTCTCAATTTCTGATCCTCTGAATAAAAAACTGAAAATTTGAAAAACAGGTTAAAGATCCAATTTTTTTTATTTGTCAAGGTGGAAAAAAATGAAAAAATTGTATATTTGAACCCATTTTTCTGTTTTTCCAAATGTCTGTTTGTGCTTAGAAAATTGAACTGATAAGCGTTCCACTGACCGTGGGGCCTCATCTTTCCACTGCTGTGCTCGTCATGCTCTGCCTGCTTTGTCCCAGGTGCTGAATGTTTCTCCCGAACACCCGGCAGTGATGCTGTCCCTGAGACAGGTGCAGTGTCAGCGCCTCCTTTTGGCCGGTGGTGGTACTGCCCTCCCAGACTCCGTACTGGAGCAACTAAACAACACAGTGATGATGAACCCCACCAACCTTGGGGCGTGGCATGTAAGTGAACACCCATTTCAATACCATACCAGTTTTTGTATTGCCGGGACTTGATGACAAGCTATTACTTTAAAGCAACACTAGAGAACTTTTTGAAACTTAAAATATTTTCCATAGTTTCCAAAATTGGTGGTCCATCAACTCGTAACAGGGTTAACGGCAATTCTGCATTCGCTTTGCGGCTCTCTACCGGCTATAACCGCACTATGCAAGTTTGCCAGGTCGGGTAGCGGATCTGTAGTTCCAATGAGACATAATGGGACAATTCTGCTTCCGAACTGTAGGGGGACCAAACCGGGAAAAGTTCTCTAGCGTTCCTTTAATTTCAAGTGCCAGTTGTTTACAGGGCTGGGTTAAAATAATCGATTCTCCAATCAAAATCGATCTTTGTTTGAGTGGTCTGATATTGATTTAGAAAGCAACCTTTTAATTTTTTTTTTTTTTTTTTTTTTTTTTTTTGCCATTTTAGGCCTTTTAATTCCACAGGACAGATGAAGACATGCAAGGGGAGAGAGATAATTTGATATCAAATTGGTAATGTCATCAACCTTGTGAATAGGAATCCAACCGATTCGGGAAATCGTTATATTTTAAACAGCGCTTTTGTTCACACAGACATATTCTACCAAACGCTATTACGTAGTGAGGCTTGAACAAAATGATAGTGTCAGTCTTGGTTGGTCACTTGTTTAAGTGTTGGGGTCCGTGAAATGATATGTTTTTTTTCTTCTCACCATAAACAGCCATTCAGGGCCCTATCTTGCACCCGGCGCGGCACAAAGCCCGACGCAAGTGTCTTTGCTTGTTTAAGCCCGATGCAGTTGTCAGTTTCCCATCCAGTGCCCGCATCGTTTAAATAGCAAATACACCTGCACCCTTGGGTGTGCTGGTCTTACAGGGAGGTGTGTTCAGGTGAATTCTTAGTGTATTGCTATCTTGAGGCAGCGGGAAGTGATCGCGCCATTGACCAACAAAAACCTGGTCTAAAGTCAACAGCGCAGCATTTCATTGTTATTTTAACAGCAAATTAGTAAAATGCGCCTAGGCTTATGCACAGCGCGCGCACACTATGCTTGTTACACACACACACACACACACACACACACACACACACACACACACACACACACACACACACACACACACACACACACACAGGGAAGTGCAGCAGCACACAAACATGCAAAAGATTACAAATAAAATATTATGGTGCAAATCTGCCATCATAATAGCAATGCTCCAAGGTCCAAACGTGCCTGGCTTTTAAAGGGAATGGGAGATGACCCTCTGATTGGTTTATTGCATGTTACGCCTAAAACACACCTATGATTGATTAAGCCACTAAGTACAACCCTTTTGAACCATGTGCCCGGCGCACAGACCCTTTTTTCCACCGTCAGATGATTATTTTTCAGTTAGAATATCATAAATATTTACCTGCATTCTTCCTTTTTTTTTTTTTTTTTCATTTCTTCCTTCCTTTGGTCTCTTCTTCTATTCTTTATCCTACATTGCCTCTAAAAATCTCCTCTATGCCCCTCTTCCTTCACCTCTCATTTTTCCTCTCCCACTCATCCCTCTTTAAATCTCACTTTCTCACCTCTACTCCCATTCGTCCCTTCCAATCACTCTCCTTCTCTCAGTGGCTGGCGGAGGTGTATCGTAGCCAGGGCCTGCTGGTCCAGGCAGTCCTGGCTTACAGGCAGAGTCTGCAGCTAGCCTCACAGCTCGGCCTGCACAGCAGCCAGGTAGCCACCCTGCTGCGGCTAGCCCTGCTAGCCCTCGAACCCTGTCTGGTGAGTTCCTGTGTAGGATGCAACATGACTCTAGGTCCAAAACATTCCTATTTTTAGGGTGATAAAGTACAGCTATTGCAGCACAACTATCTGATATCTTTTTTTCCTGCAATATTGTGACCATGAAAAAAAAAAAGGCAATGGCATTGCAAAATAGAGGCTATAATTCCAGCAAATTATCTGATCAGCAGCCAAAGCCAAGTGGAAAAACAAACAAGACAAGACAAGGAGCTGCCTTTGTGATTTATCTGGGGTTATTAGTTCACTGCTCGCAGGACAGCTGATTCCAGTTGCAGTAGGCAGCACATTGTTAGCAACGATACAAGTTTAGTAGATTAATAATACTTGATTTTGTGTATGCTTCTCATTGCTAGTTTTATTCTTAACCTTGTGTGATCTGACCTCTCAGGCGGGGGTCCCAAGAAAGGACTGGACGGACATGATACTAGAAGCCACCACTGAAGTCTTGAAGCTGGGTTCGTCCCCTATGGCCCTCCTCTTCCAGGCCCTGCTCCAGTATGTGACCAAGATGGCTGCTAGGTCAGTGCTTCTCACTGTGTTCTGTTTCCACTGCAGCAGTTAATATGCACACGTGCACGTTGCAGGTGCGTGGGTCATTATCCCATCCTTAAGTGAAATATATAATCTAAAATGATGAAATGAATCTTAAGATGCCTGAACGTTCTGGTTTATGCGTCCATCTTCTCAAGATGTTGGTACTTTAGAAACTGCGGAGCAATTTACAAAGCAAATTTTACCTGCCCTGAGATGATAGCCTTCTGTCACTACCTCACAGGCCTGCCAGGACGCATAATTAGAAAGCTACCTTCATCAGAGAGCTGAGGAGAAGGAATAAGCCGATCATGAAGTCGTGCAGGAACTCCCCTGTGCCGATCACATAATCACAATATCAAAAGGCCCTTTCATACCAGACATAAGTTTCATTTGATAAGGACAACGCTTAGAGTTTCAGACAGGGTTTAACTTCAGAGGAAGTACATGTGTGCCCTCGCTACTTTCAGCTAGACAACAAATCAGATCAGCAGCCATCCAGTTCCAGATGTTTCCAAGAGCACATTAGCATTTACATTACAACACAGGCAGAATTAGGATGACTCATTAGAGTGCGGATCAGGCCGCACTTTTCTGTCCGAGCCCGGCTCGCGTCCGACAGAGCGGTAACCTAGCCCGACACAATTAAATTCTCGTTTTTTTTCTCATACTAACGACACATACATTTGTTTGTGTGAAAAGGCCGCTTCTATTAAGCAACTGTAGGAAGGCATGCGGAAATGTCAACAGATGAGCGCATCAGCGCACACGGGGCAACAAGCTCACGTTAACACAGGCGCGCACCTACATAATAAGCTTTTTTTAAATTTAAAAGATTCAATGCCTTATCACGCTGATGTGACCGAGCCCGACCCGAACATCATTTCTAAACATCTGTCCAAACCCGGCCTGGCCCGTCGGGGCTCGGTTCAGGTATCCATCCTCTAATACTCATAACATGTTTCCTGCTCATTTCACCATTCACAAATCCCACTCCTAAATGTAGGCCTGAGTGTATGATGCATCCAGACAATGAAATTGTAATTTTGGTTCAGCTCATGTTATATATTTGCCCATTTCCGCGTGTCTCTTTTGCAGGGAAACAAGGCGTTTGTTGGAGAGACTGGCGTACTCTCAAGACTTCCCAGTGACAGTGGTGCAGGTTGCCAGCTGGTACCTCCTCAGACACTTGCATGCCAAAAACGACCAGGAGCTAATCAATGTGAGCACACAGCTGCTACATACCTACACTGGCACACATTGAATCGTTCTTTGCGGAAATATATTAGTTTGAAATGCCTATACAATGTACATTTCGGTTGTTTACTTTCACCACAACTTTGATAGTGAACATAATTTCTCTTTTTTTTTTTGCAGGTCCTTTTGCAACATGCCAAAATGAATGGAGACCAAAGACTGCTGGAGTTTCATTCACTGCTTGCCTCTTCTTCAACCTGAATTTTGCAAGTCTACAAATGCATCACTATGAAATCATGCAGCTTAGTGGTTTTTATTTTTTATTTTACTGTCAGCTTTTCTGCGTCTCTTCACTAAATAAGAAAATATCAAACTGGACATTATGGGTCTGATATCATAATATTTACTGGCTTTACATGATTATTTGGTTGTACATTATACAGTGTTCATGAAGTCAAATCAGTTCAGCAAATCAAAATCACGAGTGTTTTCAAAATGAACTTCACATGAAGTAACAAATGTTCACATTCAGGCTGAAATAAAGGAGTCTTGCGTAATACAAAAAGATTGTCTCATCTTGATTTGCATCATAACACATGCGGATCTGTCGATATAACGAGAATAGAGTATAAGATAGGTCATTATAGTGAACTTGCAGAATGCCTCATTTCCATCAACAATTCATACAAGAACAACAACAAGGGCTTTGCAGATATCATAAAAGTTATCCCCAAGACATGTGCAGCAGGAACTATTCTAACATATTGCACCAACTACAGTTATATATGTAGAAAGGGAAAAAGTAGAAACTTTGAGTCCTGTTTGAAAAGTATTATTACACCCAGAGCTGTAACTGAAAGTGGAGTGTCTGTCTGTGTAATACTAACATCTATCTGTCTGTCTGTCAAACATCCTCATGTACTTGATACTGTATCACCTATTTCGGGCACATAACGTAAATCACAGCTAAGTTACTAACATCTGTGACCCTAATCCAAATCGGTTACAATAGGATGCCATTTTTCGTCTGTAGCTAATAGAGTTAACGTTAACCCATCAGGTTACGTAGGCTATATGCTAATGGTAATTAAAGTAGGATAACAAAAGGCTCAATAACTATATATTAAAGCTATAGTGTGTAGTTTCTGTCGCCCCCATGAGGAATTCTAAGTAATGACAACAACAGTGTCGGCGCGTCCACATGATACAAGCCTATGCGATCGCGCATGCGCCCCCATTCTTCCTCCACGCAGTTGCTAGTAGCCAAGGAGGACACTGAGGATTATAAAAACATGATGGACTCTTCAGAAGAGGTTATTATCTTCACTCGAGTTTCTGCGCAGGAAAGTCACCGGACACCACAATCTTCTGAACATAGTCACACTGAGAGATCCAGAGAGAGTTGTGTGGAGCTGATAGTCTTAATTAGCTTCGTAGCAACTCATTTGGCAATGGCTTGAATGTAGATGCAAAAAGTTACGCACTAAAGCTGTAATACCATAAGCTAACTATCACCTGAATGGACGAGTATTTGTAACATTTGCAGGAAACCAACCAAATTTTAAAGCTAATTTACATTTTAACTTTAGAATGTAGTTGGACACTTCCAACTTAATTTTAATGCTGTCATTAGGATTAAATACGTATACCACTTCCTAGTCCTTTTCGCGCATTTAAAAACGAATGAAATTCGCTAATAAAATGAATTGTTTCGAACTGTTCTTGAATTAAATAAATACAAAAAAATAAATACAAAAACGTTCGTAGACTTTATTTTGTAAAACGTTTTCGGAGGTGATCCAGAATGAAAGTCTGCTGAATTTAGCGGACAATTTTTTTGCTTAGTACGGATTTGTGCTAATATTTTGAGTTAGGCCTATATTATTATTATTTTTATTTTATTTATTTATTTTTTTAATTCTTTTAAAATCGACGGAAATTTTCAGGAAGTAGCCTACCCCTCATTCGGGGGCGGTGCTCAAAGTTGGCGGAGTCAAACGTCTCCTGAGATTAACGTTATCAGCCGTTTAAACGAAAATCACCTGTGTAAGTAGGCTAAATGTTTCTTATATGTATTGATAATTTGTCTATGACTCATTCTCTGTGCAGATTAAGATTTTTCTTGTCTGAATAAGGGAAGATATATTTTGATTCGGTGTTTAATTAGATGTTTTGATTTGAAACTATTTCTACAGATTGATGATGGCGTGTTTGTGATTTTGGCGACATCTGTGTGTATTCAAGGTAAAATATGAACTCTACACAGTTCTTCTCCGGCCCACTAAGTGGCAGTGTGGCACTGCTGGTCATGTGAATGTCCACTGCATAACAAATAGTGTGAAAGCATAGACTGTATATTATTATTAATATGAACAGTCTATGTGTGAAAGTGAAACAAGAGAATATTTTTTTTTTGGCAAAGTGCATCTTGTTCACAGATGTATTGTTTGTTTGCTGCTGGGAACGGAATTTAAATTTGACATACAAGTAAACATAGCATCATAGAGCCATTTACTAACATTACAGAAACATCAGACCAGAATAACTATTGCAACTACTAATTGTTTCTATACACATCTTTTTTTCCCAACTTTATTTGCATGTTTTCACAGACATGTCATACAAACAATTTTGAACAATTGGGCATCACATTTTCATTTTCATTCCATGAACATTAAAACTTTACATAATGATGACATAACATAAATAAACTTAAGAAGAAAGGTAGTTAAATACACAGTAAGAAAAGAGGAAAGCAAAAAATATACAATAAATACCACCAAAAAAATAAATGGAAAGGTAGGCTGTATAATCACATTTCCTTGAAAGAATATTGTATAAATACATTTCTTATTATTAATAATTTTGATAGAATAATTCCAAAATTCAATTCTGAAGTGATTAAAAGCTGGCTGAGATATTGAAAATTCAGCTTTTTTTGGATGTGAAATTTTCCTTGTAGAATGAATAGGTTTCTTTCCACATTCTGTTAAAGCTTGTTTCTCATGTGACGGCGATTCCGCTGACACTAACTGGAGGTGTCGCTGCGTGTGCAGCGTGACGTGGTCGTGTCCTGGGTCCCACGTGGAGATGGACTCCCGGAGGAAGAGAGAGAGTTGTGACCTTTGGCTGCTGATCTCGCAGCCAACCTGTTAAATATTTATCTTGGACAGCAGAGCTGAGACTTGGAGGTGGACTCGCAGGAATCCTGCAGGCGTCTGCAGACTAATACCTCAGGGAAGAGGGAAGCATGGGAGTGGGAGCCGACAGATAAACCTCTCAGGGGCTTAACGGAGGTTTACACTTACTCAGTAGTTGCAGAAACGCAGCTCATCTGCTGATGACACTGTATACTTAAAAAGAAAAAGCAGTAGCGTTAGCATAGACTTCTTTGACTTTGCTGCGAGGCTTACTGGGTGGGTTGTCGCGTCTGGTGCTGGAACAGAACATGGAAACATTTACACTGGGACTTCTCTGAAGGCCCGCGAGTGTGTGTGTGTGTGTGTGTGTGTTTGTGTGTGGGCCTTTGCAAAATGTGTGTACTTAAGACTATACTTTTTCCTGAATGGAAAGAGGATGTTGCAAAGTGACAGGCGAGCAATAATAGAGCCACCTGGATCCTGGAAAGCACTCAGGCTGTCTTTTTTTTGTGCCTGATCTGAATCAACTAAAGACCTGGGGCAGTGCATTATAACATGTGTGTGTCACCCAGGCCTATTTATTGAGATGGCTATGGAAATCGCCTCCTCTTCCCCCTTGCACGTTAAACACTGGAGGGCGGTGCCACTGCGCCTTTGCCTGTATGGGAATCTCTATTATTTCCAGCTGTGGATGGAAACTATTACTGAGTGCCTTCTCCATGATGAGCTTTAAAGTGCATGCGAACACACACACACACACACACACAAGCCATACACACACACACATACGCACGCCTACGTACGCTCAGTCAAACATTCAGACCCACGCTGAATCATTCACCAAAGATAAAAGAACACCCTGTTGGCCTGAGAAAGAGGGAGGGAGGGAGAGTTAGAGAAGAGCAGCAGAAGTTCCCTCCTTCTCTTTCATTCACTTCCTCTCTGCCTCTGCACTAAGGAGACCTCACTGCTCAGCCTGCTCTCGCCCGTGAGTATAGTTTCCCCAGCTTCATCTGACCGACTTGGTAGTTCTAATGTGGCGGTGTTGATGGGACATTTTTTATTTATTTTTGTATTTGAAAGGGAGCTGCCTCTGACACAGATGTGGACATTGTGTGGTTTTTCCCTTCCATCACTCGGTTTATCACCACTGAGACAAACAAGATAGGGCTGTTTATTTGTCATTGTTGTGATAGTTTCCTTTTGCAGTTTTTCTCAGAACGTTGTTGAGCAACAGTCGAGCGTTTGTATGGACAAAGGGGCGGACGGGTGGGAGGACTACGGTAGATCATGCCAATCTTTTGACTCTCCGTGGTTCAGAAGATGGTTATCAATCAGACCTTCGTCCAGAAGCTGCCTCCTGTTGTGGCTTTGGTTGTTGTTTCTCTTCACCAAACATAAACTCAAAATAAGACCCAGCAGGGCCCAATAAGGATGCACAACTATACCAGAGATTTTTTGTCCTCGTCAGTAAACACTGTGACCCACAGTCCCTTTACGTGCACGGCTCAGAAAAATGTTGTTTACCGCTAAAATAACATCTAACTCGTGTGTTTGTTCCCAGAGACATTCCGCAAGTTGACAACCTGTGGTATGCGTGATGTCCAGACCTCCTTATCTGGTTATGGCGATGCTTTTTTCACCTGTCGACTCAGCTCTCTCAAGTTCTATCTTTTATTGGATGATAACTTTTATTGGATGATAACTTTTATCTCCTGACTTTTACAGACTTGCTCTCTCTTGTTTCCTCAAAGTGGCTGGAAAAAAAACACCCGGGCTATTAGGGCTGCTCCCTCTTAGTCGATTAGTCGACTAATCGGTCGTTTTGGTCTTAGTCAACTTAGATTTCTTTAGTCGATTAGTCATGTTTGATGCTTTTTTTCGTGCTGAATGACTTATTTCCAAGAAACATACGAGCACTTCTCTGGTAAACACAAGAATTAAAGTGGTGCTTTTGCGTGAATCTTTGCGGAGAAACTCAGATTTACAGATCTGTCGATTTAAATCAACTGATCGATTAGTCGATACAATTGAATGAGTGTCAGACGACTAAGACTTTCTTCAATCGAGCACAGTCCTACGGGCTATAGTCATCAAGTGATTGGATTTTTTTGATTATATAACACATTTATGTCATGTTTTATTCACTCGCTGGAATATTTGGCTGTTAATGAGCTTCTGTAGTAACATGCTGGCACATACCGCTAAGTGGTTGGCCTTTACAGCATAAAGGTCTGCCGGGATTCATCATGCCTGGCTGTCTCCTTCTGTTCTGACAATGTTTCTCTGTGATAAAGAAAAAGCAAAAAAAAATAAAAAAATAAATAAATAGGGAGCCAGTGTAAGGGGGGAGAGAGAGAGAGAGGCGTCAGCTCCCGGGCCAAAGCTACAACCGCCTCTTGCGTGATTAACTCATTTAGCGGCAGAGTGACAGGGTGTCAGATGTGGTCACAGCAGGGTGAAAGTCTGCTCCGATGCCGATTATGTGGGGGGGGAGCCCTCCGCCTGGATCCTGCACCGCCCAGCTTGCCCCTCTTGTTCAGCGGCTCAACTGTTTGGCAACAACAACCCTGTCAGGAGCGCAGGCTCTGTAAGTGGATATGTGCCCTGAGTTTCTCTCTACCAAGCCAGACCACTGAATTATTAAAAAGAAAAAAAGAGCTGAGTCCTTCGATTTCAAGTTGGAACTGAACCGCACGCACAGAGACACATATTCCTTCTCCTGCCCCGTTTATTACTTGAACCCAAAGTGCGCGCGATTGTGAAAGCTGATTGCATTTGTGAGCAGGTGACTGGATCGCTCACCTTGCGACTCAGCCTCCCTGCTGCAGACTCGCAGTCACAATTCAGGTTTGTCTTCATTGGCGAGAACTGCAGGCAAACTGGAAATCCTGGTTTTATTTGGGAAAGTATTGGCATGCAAAAGCAACAGTTTTGAGAATTGAGCTTCATACCTCTTTGACTGTTTTTTGGCTCTGTGGTTCGAACATAACCACCCCGCTGGAATTTGAATGCTGACCGACTTATCTGTGCACATACAGTACATCGCTCATTTGAATAATTTGAACATCTTTCAGACTCTCAGGCAACCTTGACATCCGACAATACTGTTGGATGTCAAGGTTGCCTGAAATAACCGGTAGTGGAAAGTGGGGTGAGTTGTGCCAGTTTTTACTCAAAGGGACTTTAAAGTGAAGCCATGACACTAATGCCTTCAACTTAACGATGTACATATATTTCAGGATGTGGTGCATCCCTGAGAACAATAACTTTGGATCTGCAATAAATTGTTTCAGAAATATAGCTTTTGGGAAAAAAAGTGGTCTTGTGTCACAACTTGCCCCTGGTGCGGGGTAAGTTGTGCCTTTTGGGGGAATACGTTGGGCTAAATTGTGCCAGTGATTTCTGAAGTAAACGGCTTCTTTGGATGAGTAAAATTGATGGCTTTTCAAAATGATGTGGTCACATGACCAATTTATCCTATAGTTTTCCAAAAACAAGGGGTGGATCTACTTCCCCCCCTAGCACAAATCACCCCACTCTCCCCTGTGTGCGTATGGATGTAGCCTATGTGTGCGTGTGATAATGGGAGAAAAGTCTGAACTGGGACTTATGTTGTCAGCGGTGGACTATACAATGTAGAGTAACACTTCCAGAGCTACTGGAACAGAAAGAGCTCCTATTCTCCCTCCACGCCAGAGATCTGGCCTTTGCACTCACACACACATAAAACACACGCTCACACAAAAGCATAGGAAGGCATGGGAGGGATAAAAGTTAGATAGGGGGGTGTCATCATGGAGTCACTGTCTGGGAGGTGGAGGTGATGAACTGTTTGCAATTCCCCCCCCTTTGGTTAACCCTGCGCTGTGAAATATCACCTCATCCCAACAATAGGGGGCTGCTTCAGTGACAGAGGTGCAACCCCGAAGTGACAGGCCGAGTAGAGAGAGAGAGAGAGAGAGCAGAGGGCGCCTTTTGAACAGGGGGGCGGGTGGGGGGGGCAGAAGTGGGTTGCTATGGCGATGCCTGTCAACCGGGAAGTCCTCCGCGGAGGCAGGTCGAGCGAGGGCTGAGAGAGAGAGAGAGATTGTGTGTCCTGGCTAGTCTCATGAGTGAGCGAGAGAGTGAAAGAGCAGGGAGTTTCTGCAGCGTGGTTTACGTGCACGACTCAGACAGACAGAGGTGTGAGTTACCACTTTTTAAGGTGAGTACACTCTTTCCCCATGGGAGCTTAGATTTGATATCGCAGGAGGGGCGATCTTAAACATTGAGACTGGAAAGTTAGGTCTGGTCGGCTGCTTTTTTTTTTCTTCTTTTGTTTTTAAGGTTGAGTAACCTGTCTGACTGCTCGGGGCTGCTCTGCAGGATTAGTGCTGCAGACCTGCCCAACACTACTTTTGTCTTGATGCTTTTTTTTTTCGCAGCGCACCTGAAAACAAGTTGACACCATGTGATGCGTGTAGTTTTGATGTTGGAACCTGTGGGAGTTAACTGCCTTGAGCTTTTTGGCAAGTAGAGTGAGAGAAAAGAGAGAGAGAGAAAAGAGAGAGAGAAAGGGCAAAGTGGGCAGTGTCATCAATGGGTATTAGGGCTGCACGATATGAGGAAAATGTGTTGTTGAATATCGCGATAACGATACATAAACAGATATTAAAGTGTACTCTGTTCTGCCTTTCTGCTGCTTTCAGTATACTGCTGAAATACAAAAAAATGCTTGTTTAAAAAAAAAAAAAAATCATTTCCAACATTTTTTGTTGTTGAACAAACTGAACATTGAGTAGAAAATAAAAGGCACCAGCAAAGAAAACAAGGATGACCGTTCCATTTTAAAGTGCAGTTTTCTACTGATACTCTCTTTCAACAAAATAAAAATAAAAATATTTCGCAGCCTTTCGCAATGTGATACGGCGATAAGGATAAAAAAATAAATAAAAATCTATTGTGCAGCCCCAGTAGCTATACCGTACCGTAGGTGTGCATCGACAACTGTCGGCAGAGCTCGAGAGTGTTCAGAGGAAATCATTTGCTGCAGATCTCAGGCCTAATGACCTGAAATCAGGGCCGTCCAGTCACCACCGACGGCTCCCCTTACTGTCAGGGTGATTTCCACAGCCGGCTCTGATTTCCTTTGTGATATTACCGGGGGTCCAGCTGCCAGTCCTCATATCCACAGGCTGCACTCGGCTTTGGAGATGCAAATTGACAGGCTGGAGGATTTGTGAGATTTCTCTGTAGTTAACCGTCATTTTCTCATGCTTTGTCTGACACATTGCATTACCGTTTCACTTTTCACGAATCCACCCAAACGTATGTATTCTCTTGAACGATATGAAGTGTAGGGCTGCACCTCATTGTCAATTAATCTGTAGATTATTTTCTGGATTAATTGATTGGTTGTTTGGTCTATAAAATGTCAGAAAATGGTGAAAAATGTCGATCAGTATTTCCCACAGCCCAAGGTGACATCCTCAAATGTCTTCTAGATAGATAGATAGATAGATAGATAGATAGATAGATAGATAGATAGATAGATAGATATTCAGTTTACTGTCAAAGAGGAGAGGATGGGGGGCCTGGGTGGTCTAGTGGTAGAGCGTGCGCCCATAGATAGAGGCTCAGTCCTCGACGCAGAGGCACTTTCCTGCATGTCATTCCCCTTCTCTCTCTCTCTCCTTTCATGTCCAAGCTGTCTGGCCAATAAAGGCCTAAATGCCAAAAAAAATGATCTTAAAAAATTAAATAGGGGAAGATAAAGTAGTTTAAGAAGATGAAATCAGAGAATTTTTACTTGTTTTCCATAAAAAAGGACTCCAACCAATTCATCGATTATCGAAATAGTTGACAGTTAATTTAATAGTTGACGAATAATCGATGAATCGGTTCATCTTTGCAGCTCTAATGAAGTGTTTCTGCCGTAACAGACAAATGTGATACTCTTCAGCTCAGAGAGACAGGGTTTTTATTTATTGCCTCTACATCGCCTCTCCATTAACAACAAGCACACAGACTGACTCCTCCTGTTGCTCTAACTGGAGGAGCACCATACAAGGAGGTGAAATACTTCCCTACTGATAAATGTGTGTATCCCCCAATAACAGCATATCATAAACTTGCGGCTCCAGGACCTTGTATGGGCCGCACGTCTTCTACGTTGCAGAAGGCCAGCGTGGTTGCATCGTGATCAACCTCGCAGGCAGGACCTCTGACACCGCTCGCATAACTGCAGAGTGACTCATTTAATGTGTTTAGAAAGAAATGCCCTCTTCCATTTAGTCAACAAATGTGCTCGTGATTACCCTCCTTCTTGTAAACGTGATATATTAGCAGTGGTGGAAGAAGTATTCAGATCCTTTACTTGAACTTACATGGTGTCATTTTTTTACATTCAGGCGACTCGATCGAATGACGGCCGCCATGTAGCGCCTCCATCTTTAAAATACATTAGCCAAAGAGGGATATAGCTCCGCCTTTCGCCCTTTTACACTCAGTGGCACCGTGACGAATTCCAGGGAGAGATTACTCGCCAGGGAAGCGAAAAAGAGAATTAAAACGACAGGCAAAGCAACAAGACCAAAGTTAATATCGGAGCGGCTAGAACAGCTGCGTGGAAACGATGGAGATACTAAGAGCTAATTTTGGGTTCGTCTACCGTAGGAGTTAAAACGTGATCGGAATGGGAGGGGCTGGAAAGTAATATTCAGTTGGTTGTCATATACAATTTCACCACTAGATGGGAGAAGTTCTGACACAGTGTAGCTTTAAGTAAAAGTACTAATACCACGCTGTCAAAAATCCTCAGTTACAAGTGAAAGTCCTGCATTGAAAATGTTACTTAAGTAAAAGTATGTAAGTATGATCAGAAAAATGGACTTAAAGTATTAAAAGTAAAAGTACTCAACGCAGAAAAACCCTCACATTTTAGAAACTGGAAACGATCCAAACAGTTGTGTCAATCAACTAAGTGTTAAATCGGTTAATCATTTCAACCGCAGCTTGTATGCCTGTACTGTATATTGTTGGGTAGTTTAATTTATAATGAAACAATGTATTTTATAAACTCCATGTGTTTGTGTGCAAAAAATGTAACTAGTAACTAGTGACTAAAGCTGTCAGATGAATGTAGTGGAGTAAAAAGTACCATATTTCTCTCTGAAATGTAGCGGAGTAGAAGTAGAAAGTGGCACGACAAGAAAAGACTCAGGCAATGTACAAGTACCTCAACATTTGGACTTAAGTACAGTACGTGAGTAAATGTACTTAACACCACTGCTAAGCACTTTTTAAGC
Organism: Perca flavescens; assembly: GCF_004354835.1. Lineage (NCBI taxonomy): Eukaryota > Metazoa > Chordata > Actinopteri > Perciformes > Percidae > Perca > Perca flavescens. Next base: position 34,974,990 of record NC_041335.1, read on the forward strand.
AGGATTTCTTTGGGTTTTTTACGACCCTGTTGTGCAACTTGTTGGCCTGCAGTGACATTGTGATACGTGCAAACGGCTGATAAGACTTTACCCTTCTGTCTGTCGTGTTGCTCTCCGTTACAATCCAGGAAATGAACACTTGTTTATACTTTTTGAAGATTGTACCGTAAGAGTGTTTAAAGTCCAACGCAATGCAGGTCAGTGCTCACCCAAACAAAATGACCATCTTAAGCAAATACTGAGCTGGTGTTTTGGCCGGTGCACTCCATGCATGTGAAGTAGGATTTAGATCCGTTCAAGTGCAGTGGTTCCCACCTTATGGGAGTCAATGATTAACTCCACATTTCTCCCCACCACCCTGCACTCGGAAGCAGAGAACAACAGTCGCGCTAGTGAAAGGAGATCGGTTCACCCGTGAAAGTTTTATTAGTTTTATTTAAGTCTCAGGACTTTCAGTCATTGTCCCTGCTCATTACAGACTCCGTCACTGAGGATTTATGGACAACATGATTCTCCCCCTGACCCCAAATCACTACTGTCCTGATGATGCGCCAAAAGGGGCGCAAAAGTTCACAGGTCAACACCGTGACAGCCGTTCATTAGGCGTATGTGTGGTCACTTTGACAGCCTTGTTCATACCGAGAACAATGCAGTAAGCTTTGTATGTGGAGGAGGAGGCGTTCATCGTAGGGCAGGGCCTACTTGGTCTTGCGTTGCCAGCTCTCCACAGCGCCGTGGACTAACCACGTTCATGTGCTGAATCGCACCTTGCGCACGCGTAGCGTTGATTTCTGAAGACGTGCGCAACCTACGCTCCAAAGGAACGCTGGATATGCCCTCCTGGGCCTTTAGGCATCCGGCGCTAAGCTCCGGGCGCAGCGATGCTAAATAGTCTCGGGAAGAAACTTGTTTTGGTGGAACATTTGCACTCCGCAAAAGAGAACGCCACATACAATGTTAACTGAAGTTAACTGTTCACGCAATAGCCAACAGTAACGTGAGCTATTTAAATTAGCTGGATACGTGGTTAAACGTCATGTGCTATTATCAGCGGATTGCAGTGTGTATCGCTCCCAAAACGTCCCAGTTAGAGAGGAAATGTATAAAATATATATATATATATATATATATATATAGAGTAAACATATTCTTTGTAAATCTTTACAATCGTTCCCCGAACGAAGGCTGTTGTTTCCCTGTAGCGACGGGATTTTGAGAACAGCAACACACAAGAGAGCAGAAGTGGAATCTCAAAGCCAGGCTTTATGCTGGAAATGTACTTTAGTTGATCCAGACTAGTCTCTACTCTTTTCAGAAAGACCCGGTCACGTCCTTGTATGGAAGAAGACTTTTTGATGACTAGTGTTGAGCATGAGGAATACTGACCTCATAGCAAGCATCACATGTCATCAGTTGCTGTGGTGCTGAATGAGAACTGTAGCGTGAATGTTTTAGTCTTTTCGCACTTTTTCTTTCTGCAACAGTGTTACCATTGCATTACTGTTGTGTTACTATTCCCGGCTGTGGAAACCTCCCATTGTGATTCACAGGGTGTGGTGAAGTTCACTGACCTTCACTGACTGCTGAGTAGCTCTGCTCTGGCTCAGCAACTCCAGAGAATAGTCTGGTTCCTCATCCGCTCCTTATGGGGAACAAAAAAAGGAAAAGAAAAAAAACAAAAACCTTACGCTTCACGAATGTGACTTTCTTTTTTAAGCGTATCACAACACAACAGTGGTGGTATGTAACAAAGTACATTTACTCAACTACTGTACTTAAGTACAAATGTAGAGGTACTTGTACTTTACTTGAGTCTTTTATTTCCGTGCCAATTTCTACTTCTCCTCCACTACATTTCAGAGAGAAATATTGTACTTTTTACTCCACTACATTCATCTGACAGCTTTAGTTACTTCTTTACACAGAACACATTGTGTAGTTTATAAAATACAATGTTTTATTATAAATTCAACTACCCACAATATCCAGTCCAGCTGAAATGATTAGACAAATAAACGCTAAGTTGATCGACAGAACTGTTTAGATCGTTTCAGGTTTCTAAGATTTTTCCTGATGATACCTACAGACTTGTACTTATGTAACTTTTTCAATGCAGGACTTTTACTTGTAACCATGTAGTTTTACAGTGTGGTAGTGGTACTTTTACTTAAGTAAAGGATCTGTTTTTTACGCGGACCAGAGTTTAACATCTGGCCCTGTGCTTTGAGAGACCGGATGAGTTTCCTGGGGGACAGAGGCAGAGATTTACATGCTAAAATCCCCTGATTATCATTTAGGATGTCCTCAGTTACCCTTGGATTGACTAAATATAAAAGCATGGGTAGAATGCAACATAAGAGACACACCGCAAGTAATGGTGCGTTCTTTTTGTCCACCAAAGAAAAAGAACGCCACCGAGGTCGTATATACGACTCGTCAAGTCGTCTGAACTCAGAGGACCCCGACTTCACTTTCAAAGATGGCTACGTCGTGCATCACACGTAGTAAACATTGTGGTTTTCTACAATTTTAAGCACTTTTGTCTTTGTTGTAACCAAATGAAGAAGTTGTACACATGGCGCTGTATACTGCTGCCTATAGGCATGTTGCTACAGTCTTATTAGGAGTTAAATATCGCCTAATTAGTTATTTTGTAGCTTGTGCAGCGGAAATTGGCTAGAGACGCTCGGTTGCTATATGACAACAATGGCTTTAAGCCGAGTCTTGAGCAGAAAGCAGAGCAGTAGCCTAAACGTAATTTTCGTGTATCAAACTGTGAAATATATTTGTGTAATATATCAATAACTGGGTGAATAGAATCCTAAATGTTACTAAAAATTTTACAAAAATCCATCTTTTCTCCGACTCGTAGTATTGTGTGACAAAAAGAACGAAACAACCCCGCGGTTAATCGTTTTTCGACATGGATGTGATGTCACACTCGAGCTACTAGTCGCGATTACAAGACAAAAAGAGCGCACCATAAGCCGGACATATAAAACGCAGAAGGTCATCTCACCTTCAGCTGAGAAGCACATGGGCCTTTTATGGCTCTGTTTTTCACCCCTTCCATCCCCAAAAACCTATCGTGTGGTGATAATGGACCTCTCGCCTAGCAGGGGGTTTAACTAATACATGGGCTATAAAGTTACTACATTTCAGAATGATAGCATCAACACACTCACACACACACACCACCTGTGAAAGCTTAAAGCTGCCTGCGCTGTTGAGTCTCAGTAATTATGTAAGAATGCACTGGGCGTTCAGAGCAGACCCAGGGAGAGCCAGACTTCTGGACAGGGATTTTCTTGCTCGATATCAACGCTGATTTTTCCCTTATTAGGTAGGATTGTGTTTGGTGCTCTCGAAGGAGGAATGCACCGTTGGAGGATTTCTCTGTTGGATTTGGCTCCCCAGAGAAACGAGACACAGAGACACTGTTATGACATGAACTTAGTCATCAGGATGCGACAGCGATAAAGCGGGGCTTCTCATGTTTTTGTCCCTATGCATCGAGGGAGGTCCACTGTCATTGTTTAATGATCTAGGGTGGTCCTCAGAGCCAATGCAGGGGGGGGTCTCCAAATTTGTCTTACTATTTGAAGTTTTATCAAAAATGTTAAAGTCTTCTCATGAATCTAACATATTATTAGCAGATATAAATCCCCACTGATGATAGGCTTACTGGCCTATAGGTAAGGTAAGGTAGTCACTAAGGAAGCCATCCACAGATACAGTTCATCCTAAGGATTTACTGTGCCACATGTATGTTTTAATGCATGTGTATTTATAAAATCATGCCAACAATAATTAGGCTATTTTAACAGCTTAGTATTCTATGCAAAAAAAATATGTATAAAGGCTTTAGGCTGCCCTAGACATTATTGTAGGCCTAGTTTAATATGCAACTTTTTATTTTTTATAATTTGATACAATATATGTTGTAGGGCAGGGGTATCAAACTCATTTTCCCAGAGGGCCACCCTGGAAAAAGAGAATCCCACCAAGGGCCAGACATGGAGTTTATTCACGTGCTTTTGTTACTGCATGTCACTCTTTTTTTTTTACATTTTGGTAGCTTTTTTCCTCATTTTTGTTGTTTTTTATGTTTTTTTGTGGCTTTCTCAGACATGTCACCTTTTTGTAAATTTGTTGCTTTTTGACGCATTTATGTTGACATGAAGCCCTACAAAAGTCAACAAAAGAGTTCCTTAGCCCTCATAGAATTTAGTAAATCAAGCAAAACAACAGCCTGTTTCTCAGCCTGAATATGAAAACTCTCTCTCTGCTTCTTCTGGGGGAATTTCTGAGTCTCAGAGTCGGCAAATCTGCCATATTCTGCTTTGAATGTCAGGTAATTTCAGTTTAAAAAACACTTTCCTGTGTTTTTGGTTTGGCGCACAACTAGGAGGGCCAAAATGTATTGTAAACCCAAATTGATATACAGGCCGGTTCTAAATCTGCAAGGGGCCAGATTTGGCCTGCGGGCTTTGAGTTTGACACATGTGTTGGAGGGGGTCCCTACTCCATCTCTCTTTCTGTTAAGGGGTCCTTGGCTTAAAAAACGTTAACGACCCCCTGATCTAGGGAAAGCAAAAGTGGTCCATAACTCTACTTACTAATAAAATCAAGGCAATTTAAATTAAATTAACATAAGAACAAGAGTACAGTTCCTCAGGGAAATAATGAGGTGTGTCAGCAATAGTCAGTTTTTGATGTTTCACGGCACGCATCTCTTTCAATATGTGGCATTAATATAATATTGCAGTGTGTTTTAAAGGGGCACTCCACCATTTTACAGTTAAAGGTTATTGAACTCATCTCGAGGAATACTGTTTACACTGTAAGAACCCTTGGTTAATGTCTTCTATGGCTCTGAAGGGAGTTTCCCAAAGTAAAAGAAAGTGAAAAAAAAAAAGATAAGAAAAAACCTGATGATGTCATTAGGGTCATTTCTGTTCTTGGTAGCTTGGCTTGTTCTTTTTAATTCGCTCCCTAATTTTTTACCTTTTCTCACAGAACTGAATTCTTTATTCAAGTCACTCAGTCTTTTGTTGTTGCATTGCGTTTGTCCCTGTCGGCCACCGTACCACACCCACTATGAAATGCATGGGTATAAAAAGGGCAGCTATTTTACAAAAAGGGGTTCCTTTGTTTGCTCTTTAGGATTTCTGTATTAAAGAGGCCTGTGTGGAAACTGTACTCCTTAAAAAATGAATTACTCATCTAGTTATTTGTTCATCAGTGTGATGGGGCCCTTAAAGCACCGGCGGGAGATCTGCTGTAAATACAGAACAGCATGTCAAACACATTGTAAATGAGATTACTTTAAGCCGTTATGTGTCAGTGCCGCTTGTTTGCAGTGTTGTTAGACGGATAATCAGCTGGCTGTAATTGTGTTGGCCATGATAGGTCTGGCATGCCTGAGCAGTAATGTTATTGTTGCAGAAACAATCCTCCGGTTCCCATATTTTTTTTCGCCGTTTACTGGGAGATGATGACTCAGATAGAGTGACATCGTTGTCTGGAAACTGAAGCATTGATTGCATAAGTGCATGTGCTGTGTGCTGTCTCCTAACCTTGTGCACAGAGACACACAGCAAGTATAGTTTTCTCGGAATTGGCCGCAATGATTATAGACTCTAATGCTTAGCTGCAAATGCCGCATGGAAAACTCATTAGTGCAAATTGTGTTGGGCAGCCACAGGCCTGTAGTAGCCTGGCCCACACTCGCTCATTACTTCTTATGCCAAGCTATAAAGCCATAGTTTGCACCAGAACAGAAAAAAAGCCTATCTTTCTATTAACCCGAATGTTTGCTTGCGATCTCTGATGTTTGTTTTTTCCCCAAGATAAGACAAGATACGTTTTTCCCCACCATGACTTAGAATAACTTAACAACCTTGTTTCTGCAGAGGCCAGGGATGCAGGGATGCAGGGCTGTATGTTGGCAGTGGTTTCTATGGCTTCAATGATATTGTAGCGGCTGGCAGGACGCAGTTGCGCTGACGTGTATTGACTATTCCGCACTAAAGGAGTGCAAGGGCTCAAAGGACTGTGTTCTGGACTGTTCCTGTCCTGGTTAAAGTGTGTTTAATGATGTTCGGCTAATGTTGTTAGGTGTGCGTTTATGTTACCTGGGTTTTAGTGTTGTGGGGTTACTTGAGTGTTCTTGTTTATCTACATGTGTCGGTGTTACCATAACTCCTGGTTGGGGATTGATGGCCTGTGTGTGGATAATGGTAATTAGATAGTAATAGACTATTTAATAGATTATTTAAAATGCCTTTAATACATCTGGCAAATTCTCAATAGAAAAGGTTAAAAAACAACTTTCTACTGAGAATGTGCCAGATGTTAGCCTGACAAGCCAGACCCACATCAAGATGTTGGGTCTGGGAACTCACCATTGACAGGGCTCAATCCGAGGGGCGGGGGATAAACGGTTGTCTTTCAAATTCCCTATTCATGCAATAGTGTCTATGGCTCAGGTGTTAGAGTGGTCGTCTACCAATCGGAAAGTTGGTGGTTCGATCCCTGGCCCTGCAGTTCTATGTCGAAGTGATACTGCAAGACACCGAACCCATAATTGCTCCTGATGCTGTGCCATTGGAGTGTGAATGTTTATCTGAGGAGCAGGTGGCACCTTGTATGCCTTGGCCATATGAATGAATGTGTGTGAATGGTGAATGGTTCCTGTACTATGTAAAAGTGGTTAAGACTATAAAAAGTTCTATTTAAATATAGTTCATTTACAACCAACCAGAGCAACGCTAGTTGATAGATTACTAGACTATTAGACTTTTGCCGTATCCGGTCGGCAAAACTCCGAACACATCTTCCTTTTTTAAGAATGACTTCAGTGCCGTTCTTTGTTCTTTTCTCAAAGAAAAGCTGAACTCCAAGTCTTCCAGAGTCGCAGCTAAAACCGATTCCAAAGACCACTGTTCACCAGCAGCAGCAGACATCTTCTTTGTTTTCAAGTAGCAGGGAATTCACGTGGAACCGTCGCAACTCTGCCTTCATTATGTTAAGCCCCGCCCACCAACTCTATACACGATGTGATTGGCCTGACCAGAGTTTGGTTTTTCCAGCTCGCAAGCCAACGGAGAGTTACTAGACTGACCCTGGCTGCAATTTACATTTGCTGCCGCTAGGGGTATGTATGATGTAGATGTATTAAAGGCATTTCAATTTTTCTTAAGGATGAGTGCCTTGGGTTCTTCCTTAATGTCTTTTGGATTTGTTCATGCCCCCGACCAAAGACCACCGTCTTTTATTCACTAACACTAGTACCAAGAAACTCCCCGATCTCTTCAGTTCATCTTCGTTAATTGAATACCTTTGAAAATGGTAACTGAGTGAATCCTTCCACGCAGCTTGCCACAATGTTATGGGCCATTTAGCCACTGTAGATGAGAGGTGCCTTCCTCATACAGTAGCGGAAATGGCCTCCCCCACAGTCTCTTCCCCATGCCTTTCATGTTGAAACAGCCCAGCCTAATCTGTTTTCCTTAGGTGCAATTGATTAGGAGCTGGTCTCCGCATTCTGTAGCCGACCTTCTCCATCATCCCCCCCCCCCCCCCACCCAAATCCAGATTATTACAGCATTGTTTGGCCTGGAAAAGAGAAGCATGTATGTGAGTCACACTCGTTGTTTGGGTGGGTTTTTCCTTAGTAACAGGGAAAAGACGTTGACGCTTACTTTCCCTCTTTGGAATACTCATGGGATGGGATAATGGAACAGTTGTCAAGTCTGCTCAGATATAACTTGATTTATGATGGAGAGGCTTTGTAGAACCCCACACAACTAATGACTCAAAGGGTTAAAATGGGCGTGCTGCAAGATTCAGAATAAAAATATAAATAGATACAATCCTCAGATGTTTTCAGATTCTTTTTAACAGACATTGATTGGATATCTGCAATGAAAAAAGACACATCTAAAACTCTTAAAATCCTTAAAAAACACTTCTTCTCATGCAGCTTGGTTTTTCGAGCAACACAATCCTTATCTACACACAATTTTACACAACAGTTTAGGGTCCTACACTTGAAAGATTTTTGTATTTATGTCTGTGTTCTACTAGTTTAGCAATGCCAGACCTTCCTCCACAGCGCTGCAAAGAAGGGTCTGGCTAGTCCACACAGCATTCCAGGATGGGAGAGAAATGTGCTCTGGTTTATTGGCATTTCTTTAAACCAATCACAATTGTCTTGGGCGGTGCTAAGCCCCGGACACAATGACAGTGCCTCTGCAAAGTAGCCTCGGGAAGGAACTTGTTTTGGTGGAACATGTACGTTCAAAGGTTGTTTTAGTCGTGCGACAGAAAACTCAGATTGGACAGATAGTCTAGCTAGCTGTCTGGATTTACCCTGCAGAGATCTGAGGAGCAGTTAACCATAGTCCTCATCAATCCACCAGAGTTTAAAACGCCAACACAAAGAAAGCGGAAGGTAACGGACATCCGGCCAAAAAACAGTGACATCTGGCTGAATTTTCGGCGGCACCCCACCAATCCCAGAAGTGGAACGTCGTGGATATAGACTAGTGTTCTACTTACTGACTTGAAGCTCTATTTAAGGCTCTGTAGCAAAGTTTGAATCACAACATGGTGACAGTTGTCAGATTGTTTCTTCCGCTGAAGCAGAATATATCAGAAAGTAGAACGATTTTTCCTCAAGGTAGAGTAATCATGAACTGGCATGATGAGGTAGTCCTCTATACTGTACCTGACTGCACATTTGACTGCACATTCTTGTTTTGAAAGTGTCTTGAGGTAAATTTTAACAACAACAAACTGTTCTTGATAGGAATATTGCAAGGCCTCTGGAAAATATCTTAATTAAGATGAAAGAGGTGTTATTTCATATAAAAAATGTTTGCATTTTGCATGTCTTTGCAGGTCCTTTTGATGCTGGGCACAAGAATTTCACATCTGTCACACAAGGACCATAACCGATCCCATGCAGTCTCAGGTAAAGCCATTTGTAATCATTCTAAATGTTGACTTTTACAAGAGTTTTACAATTGCAACTGTCTTAAAAAAGCACATTTGAACCCACAGAATCTAGAAAAACACTTTACTTCACATTACTTTATTATAACGTTCTTTCACCATCTTCTAGATAATCGTTTATGCGTCCATTGCACGTTTATACGTTTTATACAGCTAAACAGCATAGCTAACAGATAAGAGTAGGAAAGGGGGTATTAGGATTGGGGGACGAGGACCCTGTTGCGAATCTTGGGCAAGGTTGAGATATTTTATTTTACATATCTTTGGGCTAGATCTTATTCCATTTGTGTTGGTGATCTCTGATTGCAAAGGTTAATTATTCCATCTCTAAATTTTGTCTATTGTTGATAGCCATGCTTTAAGTTTTGGTGGATTTGTCTGTTTCCATGTCCTTGTCATCCGCTTCATTCGGTTCTAGACCATTTCAAATGGAGGGGCCAGGCTGGGGCCACATTGGATTTTAGGGGTACCAAATATATATTAAGCAGAAGTGTTACATACCACCAACCCTGCATAGGTTTGGTTCTACAAAATACTAAAGATATACATATAACAATACAAACAAGAATACTCATTCAGTGTTAACCTAAACTTTATTTATCACTGCACATGAATAATAGCCCCTCTTTGGGGATGAAGGTTGGGCTAAAAATGTATGAAAATATTTGTCAAAGTTGGGGGGGGGGATGTATGCTAAATATTATTAATAATAATAATAATACATTTTATTTGGAGGTGCCTTTCAAAACACCCAAAGTCACCTTACATTAGAAAAAACCAAAATAAAATACGTGGGTTTTGATATTAAAGGGGCACTAGCCACCCTTGTCTCCCCTGACCACCCCCCTAGATCCGCCCCTGATGGGGGGGAAGTAAAAAGATCACCATGGAGACCACAAGACCACTGCTAGCCCTGCTGGACTTTGAGGTTGACATCTGTGGCCCCTTCCCAACCTTTCGTTGGGACCTTTCGTCCCAGAAAAGGGACGCCTGGTGAATAGGGAGTTAATGGGCTCATAATGGTCCTCTCCTGTTTCAGTGACCCCACTCTGCACCTTGAATGAGGCCTTTTTGCAGTTGTGGCATGAGAGATGATGAAGTGGGTGGAACGCCACATCCCACTGGTCCTGCTTTAAATAAATTAGGGGCCTTTTCATTAGAGCCCCCGCCCACCACTGAGGCCAGTTATTCTCAGGAGAATAGCTGAGCCGCTAACAAGTTCACATGACCTCCCGTAGACAGCAGTGTTTACGCGGGGCCAACAGGAAGACATGACATGAGCAAAATTCACACACTGTTTTTTGTTCATCATTCATATTTCTCATTCCCTCGGTGTTTAGCAACGTGTGGAAGTGGTTGGCGATCCAAATGGCTCCCGGGTTATCTTCTCCAGGGAGGCTGGAGTTTCCTCAGGCCAGCAGATCCTAACTTCTCCAGAGCTGGCCCATGAGGTGGTCATCTCCCCTGGGCTCCCTACGCCTCCTCTGAGCCCTTTTCGCTCAGCAGGGTTGCCATTTGGAGAGATGGTATGTACAATAAATTCCTGGAGGCTGGGCTCATAACAATGCTGAGGTTGAGTGCATGGAATTCAGTAAACAAGTGCTCCTCCCTGTGGAAAAATGATGCATCACAGGCTATACTTTTAACCACGGACATGTTCTGAAACCATCACTGTTGAAGTAGTCAGTTACATTACACTGAGATGGTTTTATTAACTGATATACTTAATGTACCTAATTCTGCCCTTCTCAAGATGTCAGAGGTGAATGGAAATGGACTGACAACTCTCAGCTTTGGATCTTACTATGGCCCCTCACAATTGCAGGGTAAGGTTACGATTTATTTCTTTTTTTTTTAAATCTGTGCATCATACAAGTGTATTGCTGAACAACTCAAAATAAGTTTTTACAAAATAAATATTAATTCAAGTAAAAATGAACTCATTAAACTGAAATTTGTTGCCAAGTTGTAGTTGAAGTGACTGTTGAAAGCACTTAAAAGTGCTGAAAGATGTTGACGAAATCCAGACAGCTAGCTAGACTATCTGTCCAATCTGAGTTTCCTGTTGCACGATTAAAACAACTTTTGAACGTACACGTGTTCCACCAAAACAAGTTCCTTCCCGAGGCTATTTTGCAGCGGCACCGTGGCTCCGTCTGCCGCTTAGCGATGCCCAAGATGATTGTGATTGGTTTAAAGATAAACCACAGCACGTTTTTCTTCCATCCCACAATGTTGGGTGGACTAGTCAGACCCTCCTCCCCAGCGCTGTGGAGGGTGGTCTGGCAATGCGAGACTATGCAACTGCTGAATTGGGGCACTGACACCATTTTTGGTCCAAGTCAGACACTGATAATTACTGAAATTAGGGCTGGATGATTAATCGAAAAATAATCGTAACTGAAATTCAGAGCCTATAACCGACATAATTTTACCAAGTCAATTATTTCAGTCTTTTAATCCTATTAATATTTCCGCGGCCACCCACTGTGTGTTAATGTACTTTTCCCTTAAAACATATTATGGCCGCCGCGTGTATAGTCACGTGAATCCGCCCCGTTTACATTAAAACTTAAATTACTATTTTATTTTTATATTTCATTGTAAAATCTACAGTTGTAGATTTAAGTTCAGTTGTATATTGAAATATTTAATAAATAAGCATTAATTGCTATCTGTGTGTTGTTTCCTTATTTTAGAATCACAAAGATAGGATTATGCACTCTTTCATTAGAAAAAATAACCGTGAACATATTTACAGTATAAGAAAAGATTTTTTTTTTTTTTAATAATCGTTCAATAATCGTAATCAAGGTAACTTCTTTGATTAATCGTGATTATGATTTTAGCCCAAATCATCCAGCCCTAACTGAAATCCTATTGTTGTGACTCAGGTGGACTGTCCAATGGCGTCCAGAGCTCTGGCACTTTACCTCGCAGCTGGACGCCCCCTACCAGGGAGGAGAGGCTGATCAAGTTCTCAGGAATTGGACCAGTGGATGAAACTGGGATGCCCATTGCCTCCAGATCAGTAAGACCAAGACACATAATGTGCTGTTTGATAATCAAACACTAGAGCTTTAAATGTCATTATGTAAGGATGTAACAAATAACGATGCACCGCAAATCGGTTAAAAATCGATATAAATGTGTCAAGATCACAACCGGTTGAGATAACAAATGAAAAGCGATGGAATTTTTAAACAGTCTCTAGTTTTGATTTCACTTGTTTGACTTAAAGGAGAAATCAGGCTGATTTTTACCTGAATCTTGATCGCTAGATGTCACGGAGTACTGTCGATAGGAAAAAAAAATCTCTGTAAAATCTCTGTAAATTTCTGTGTCAGTTTGGAGTAAATTTGTCTGCAGCTCATTCTGTTAAAAGAATACAAGCGTCAAAAGCATCAAAAAAATTCTTCAAATTCCTGAAAGTTTATTCTTCTATCAGAAAATATGGGACGTCGATGTAAAATGTAAAAACAAACAAACAAAAAAAACACGACAAAACGTGAATACCACAAAAAAATAAGCGCCCCAAAACATTGAAAAAGTGACAAAAACATTGGAAAAAAAAGAAATAAAAAAACGTCAGAAAGAGCGATTAAAATGTAAAAAAATAGTGACCAAAACAATGGTCACTTTTTTTTTATGGTTGACGGGAAGACAAAACAAGGGTTGAGTAACAAAACATGTTCTGTATTTTTACTGTAGCTACACACAACATTTCTGTTTTTAAATGCGGGACAAAGACCGGGGTAATGCGCTGCCAGTGCTTTTTCTCTTATTTTAGGGATTTATTTCTTAGAGTGTGTATTTCTCTAAGTCTAATTCACTAAGATTTGTTCCCCTTCTGCACCCTGCCCTCTTTTCTTATACCAGAGTGTGAACAAGCCCAGAGACTGGTACAAGAGCATGTTCAGACAGATTCACAAGAAGCCAGAGGGTAAGGACGCTCCTCCTTCCTCCCCTCCTCTTTTACCTCAAACACAACACCAGAGTGAATTCCTCTCTGTCAGTGTCAGGCCACTACAGAGGTGATCCAGCAAACAGATTACCGCAGAGGCAAAATAAGACATGATGAAAGTGCCCTACAGTCTTATATCATCTCTGTTTATTAGCTCTGACAATAATCTGGCTTCTTATCTCAGCCCCTCCTAAACCCAGCTGTTCATTTGTCTCTATTATGTGTTGCGTAACAGAGACACAGTCACTGTCTTTTTGTGTGGTTCATGGCACCCTATCGCAGCCCTGAGATGGGTTTTTTAGGTGGATTTTTTTTCTGGATCAGTTTTGTTTTAGGGATATGTATTTGAGTACAGAGTTTAAAGTCAGAATTCTGAGATAAAAAAAAAAAGTCAGAATTCTTTTTTAGAAGAAGAATAAATAAATCAGACTTTTTTTAAATTCTGACTTTACTCTGATTAAATTCAGAATTCTGACTTTTTTCTCAGAGTTCTGACTTTAAACTTAGAACTCAATCAAGTTTTTCACATGTGGCCCTAATCCTCTTCCATATTCATACCTCTTAATTTGTTTTATTTGTAGTTTATGCCTGTGGGAGCTATCTACTTTATGTCTTATTTATTCTTCTGTACAGTACTTTGGTCAACTCTAAATGTCAAAGCTGCTACGGTGCAATGTACCGAGGTGCTGCTGCTGATCTTTAGTGGAGCAAAGTCATTTACTTGGATGTAGTTTTTTTGTACTAGTTACTTTGTTGATCACATTTTTACAGACAAAACATAGGGTCAGTTTATTACATACCATTTTTAGTTTTAACTACCCAGCTGAATCTAAGTAGTTAAAAATTGGCTCCAACTTGATCAACTGCAACAATAAAAAGGCTTATGATGCATTAATATATCAGGAGAATGATCAAATATACATAACATAACTATAATAAAAACACTGTGAAAGGGAAAGGTGCCATTCTGCATAATTGTGTTTTTTCGTAATGCAAGACATTTACTTGTATCAGAGAACTTTTACACTGTGTAAGTATCAATAATACAGTGGTGGAATGTAACTAAGTACATTTACTCAAGTACTGCACTTAAGTACAAATGTTGAGGTACTTGTACTTTACTTGAGTCTTTTCTTTTCATGCCACTTTCTACTTCTACTCCGCTACATTTCAGAGAGAAATATTGTACTTTTTACTCCACTACATTCATCTGACAGCTTTAGTTACTAGTTACTTTACACATTACACAAGATTTTGGGGATTTGGGATTTGGGGTGTTATTTTGTGTTTCTGGTGCTTCCACACGCATACAAACTTGGGAAAAAATATCCATCCATGCTGTTTTGAGTGGGATACAGGTTTCTGAATGTCTTCTGCCTTCAGTCTCCGGGTGAGCTGTTCAAAATCAGCAGGGCTTTCTACGCCACTAGCCGAAACGAGGTGGCGCTAGCGCTAGCATGCTACCTTGTTCTCAAAGGCAAAACACTGCTACAACACACACTAGTTCACCATAATCTACAAAAGAACTACCTACATGTTCCAGTTCTGCAGGTGTTCCACGCAAAGTTGGATGTGCACCCTCATTTAGAAGAAGTCTCCCGGCTAATCCTGCCTTGTAACTTACCGAAGTTGGAGAAACAGCCTTTCATTTACTGTCTATGGAAACAGCTAGCTAGCTGATATATAATCCTTACCTAGGTACTGCGCATGTGCGAGTGCCAACAAAGACGGTACAGAAGTAAGATGTCTCACTCTGTAGCTAAAACAGAGAGCTCAACACACAGGGTGAAAAGAGGAGCTGCAGCAATGTGCAGTACAACAGAAATATGGTGTTTTTTATGTAAACCTATTCTGGTACAACCTCTAAATACATCTATGAACCTGAAAATGAACCTAATATGAGCACTTTAAATACTTATACACATACATTTCCTGATGATACTTACATAATTTTACTTAAATAACATTATCAATGTAGGACTTTTACTTGTAACGGAGTATTTTTGACAGTGTGGTATTAGTACTTTTACTTAAGTAAAGGATCTGAATACTTCTTTCACCACTGTAAAAATACTCCCATCATAAGAGTATCATAAGAGTGGGTGGATGTCACTATTGGACAGACCCAGCCATGTTAGGAGGGTACAATATGGCTGGATTTGTCTTAAAAAATGAGAACTGTACTTTGATTGATTTGTCTGATATATAAAGTACTCCAGGCTGACAAAAAGTTTCTCTGTTGTACTACAGAACCTGAGCTGGAGGATTCGGAGCGGTGGTCAGCCGAACGTAAGTGAATCCACCAAAGTCCACATTGTCGTCCCGTCCTCTTACATCATCACTTTTTACTGAAGACTTGTAATTACAGGCATACTTGTAATTTATGTGGGTGGCGGTGGGGGGGGGGAGACATTTGTCGCCTTTTTGTGTTTTTTGTTGCTTTTATTCAAGTGTTTTTCCAAGGTTTTTGACACTTGTTTGAATGTTTTTGTCTCTTTCTTTGGGAAATTTTATTTCGATATTTTTGTCGTTTATGTTTTTATATTCATGCATACATGTCCCAGGACCTCCCTAGATAGTTGGAGATTTCAAACCCCCCAGTGTTGAGCCCAAAGTTACACCCCTTGTCTGCAGGACTCCAGCTATCTGCCAACACAGAAGAAAGAAATGAAGCAGACAAGGATCTCTTCAGACTAACACCTTATGGCGCTCTCCCAGACTGGTGAGTTTACACAGCTGGGATCAAACTGCCTCGGGGACACCGGGAGGCATATAACAAGTATTTGAAAGCAATTCTTGAGTGTGTCTTACCAAAAAAAAGACTTTGGCAGAAATTAAAGTCCCCTTTTAGAATATTACTTGAGTAAAAGTCCTAACATATCTGAGATTTACTGTACTCAAGTATCAAAAGTAATTTTTTTTTTTAAAAGATAAGTTTTGGGGCATTTTAGGCATTTATTTGTATAGGGCAGCTTAGACTTGAAATGGGAGAGAGAGGGGGAATGACATGCAGCAAAGGGCCACAGGTCGGAGTCGAACCCTTTCCACTGCGTCGAGGAGTAAACCTCACTGTAAAACCCGATAAGTTAATATAACTCAAGAAAATTGGTGGAACTGATTACATTGAAATTTTTAAGTTTTGCTTACTCAGATTTGTAAGTTAAACAACTTACTAGGTTCATTTAAGTGACATTACCATCATTTTGCACATAAAACAAACTTTCCTGATCAGGTGCATTTACTAGGTACTTTGTTTTAATAGTACATATATATATTTATTTATATATATGTACTATTAAAACTATAAACTAAACTATATATATATATATATATATATATATATATATATATATATATATATATATATATATATATAAAATAATAAAAATTCTGTTTCTGTTTTTGTCTTTGTTAATGTCAGGCTTTGAATTTGATGTTTAAGGTGTAATATATATATATATATATATATATATATATATATATATAAGCCCCAAAAGTAACTTTTAAAAAATATTAAATATACTTAATTTTTACTTTTACTTTTAATAATTAAGTATATTTAATATTAAAAAAGTTACTTTTGGGGCACCTAAATATATATATATATATATATATATATATTTGGTCGCCCCCAAAAAAAGATATATATATATATATATATATATATATATATATATATATATATATATATGGGTCTTGTGAAAAAAGTAACTTTTTTTTCAATTTTAAATATACTTAATTATTAAAAGTAAAAGTTAAAAATAAAACTTTGAGGCTTCCTTATAGTTATGCATTATTATTCCAGGTTTCTACACCTTCTTAAACATCAAATTCAAAGCCTGACATTAACAAAGACAAAAACAGAAACAGAATTTTTATTATTTTGCGAGGAAGAATCTTTCACTCCAACGTACGATAACATATCTTGCAAGTAAGGAGTAACAAAGATGGTTAGGGGAAATGTAGTGAAGTAAAAGTAAAAGTTTCCAGAAATATAAATAATGAAGTAAAGTACAGATAGGTGCTCAGTTATGCTCATTAGGCCTAAAAACGTCACGTTTAACGCCTCTCCAGAGAACGACAGAGAGTTTATTATGGGAGCTGGCAGAAATGGCCCCATTGAACTCTCTTCGCGGGTAAAATGAAGGATCGATTTACTACTTTCATTGAATTTTCGGTGTTCCAAAAAAAGAAGTGTAAAACTAGTGATAATAAGCAACCTGTTCTCACTCCCACCTCGTAAAATACAGACGCTTGGGCAGTGGCTCTCAGCGTCAGATACCGACGCAAAGGGCACCCTTCAGCGTGTGTATGGGACGCCCCGGGCAGAGCAGCAGCTACGCAGCGCTGTAAGATGACGTAGTATTTAGAGACAACGGTAGCGAGGAGTGTGAAAGACCGAAATTCCGCACAGGGACATTTGTTGGGGTGGTGAATGGGTCAATCAACAGGGGTTTGTGTCCCACGTGTCACGTTTCCTTAACCCAACTGTCCCATTCTTGTCCCTCTCCTTTCCCTAAAC
This sequence comes from Perca flavescens, assembly GCF_004354835.1. Taxonomy (NCBI): domain Eukaryota; kingdom Metazoa; phylum Chordata; class Actinopteri; order Perciformes; family Percidae; genus Perca; species Perca flavescens. The sequence goes on from NC_041335.1 coordinate 34,992,497, forward strand.
CCAACTGTCCCGTTCTTATCCCTCTCCTTTTCCTAAACCGAACTGTCCCGTTCTTATCCCTCTCCTTTTCCTAAACCCTACTGTCCCGTTCTTGTCCCTCTCCTTTTCCTAAACCCAACTGTCCCGTTCTTGTCCCTCTCCTTTTCCTAAACCCAACTGTCCCGTTCTTGTCCCTCTTCTTTTCCTAAACCCAACTGTTCCGTTCTTGTCCCATTCTTGTCCCGTTCTTCTTTGCCTAAACCCAACTATCCCGTTCTTGTCCCTTTTCCTTTCCTAAACCCAACTGTCCCTTTCTTGTCCCTCTTCTTTTCCTTAACCCAACTGTCCCGTTCTTGTCCCTCTCCTTTTCCTAAACCCAACTGTCCCGTTCTTGTCCCTTTTCTTTTCCTAAACCCAACTGTCCCGTTCTTGTCCCGTTCTTGTCCCATTCTTGTCCCGTTCTTGTCCCTTTTCTTTTCCTAAACCCAACTGTCCCATTCTTGTCCCGTGTGTCACGGAAACGTACCTTTTATGAGCCCACCCACGATCTTTTCCTTATCCTAACTGCATCAAAAGTGACACTAATAGTCCCGACCCAGCACGTTTTCAATAAAGTGCATTCAGATATGATGCTAAAGGAGACTTTTAGTGTCAATAACAAACGCCAAAGACACCTGACCGTCAGAATTTTATGCGATGGGAGTGAGAATGTGCTGCAGTAAGTTGGTATTAGTGGTGAAAAAAAAAACAACAAAAATGTTTGCCACGGGAGGATACCAAGTTGTCCTGGCCGACAGGAAGACATCCCAAGGGTTAAGAAGGAGCTGTAAAATAACCTCCAGTTTTGTGAAATGTAATGAAACGTTTGGACACTGCAACTGACATGGTGGTGTCTTATAAACTCATGAGGGTTGGGCACTTTGTGTTTGCATGAATCAATCAGGCAATCAATCAAATCAGTAGTAGCTAGTAGAATACACATAGTGCTGGGGAAAATCAGATATCGCTGTATTCTTGACCAATCACATCAATGTCAATATTGTGATGATATTATCGGCTTGACAGTTGGTGCTTTTACAAAATATTTTCACGGTAGTCTCACCTGGTAGAGCGCGCGCCCATATAGAGAGGCTCAGTCCTCGACGCAGCAACCGCGGGTTCGATTCCGACCTGTAGCCCTTTGCTGCGTGTCATTCCCCCTCTCTCTCCCCTTTCATGTCTAAGCTGTCGTGTCACAAATAAAGGCCTAAAATGCCAAAAAAATATATATATATATATATTCACAATGAAGTTTTAGATAAACAATCCCCAATAACGTGGACATAATGACTAGGTGGGTCAAAGCAACTAATAGAACAGTCTGGTAAGTTCAGAAAATTACATCACTTTACTGTCATTCAGCCTTTAAAACAAGGTAAAGACAACACTAAGCCATATTACGATATATACAAAATCTAAAATGATATTTAGTCTCATATCACAATATTGATATAATATGGATGTATTGCCCAGCCCTAATACAAACCAGTATGAATTTACTTATGTGAATACAAACCAAAAAGGCCCAGAGCAGTGGAGGGAAAACGTGTGGGACAGACAAGTTTGGATTTGTTTTTACAGGGACTTACAATGGAGCCGTGATTTAGCTGCTGTCCATGGTGTGTGTGTGTGTGTGTGTGTGTGTGTGTGTGTGTGTGTGTGTGTGTGTGTGTGTGTGTGTGTGTGTGTGTGTTGGGGTGTTGTATTTCAGGAGCGAGGATGTAGATAAGCTGTCGGACCCGGGAAAGCAGCACCCTCAGCCGAAGAGCATATTCGACTTTGAGCCTGGAAAGAGCAGCCCCTCGGGAAGCCACAGCCAGGTAACACACCTCACACGCTCTCATAGTTTATAATAAAAATAGGGCGTGATATCATTCAAGATGCAAAAAAAAAAAAGTTTGTGCATGATTCTTTTAACCCCTAGTTTCATCCAGCATTGTTGTTGGTTCTTAGCGTTGGAATTCTTTGTGTAGTCGCGCACTGTTTTCCCCAGTGAGGCGGATCAAGAACAGGTTTGAGGATGGGCACCTTTTCTTTAAGGATTAAGCCTAAATCCTCATATTTCATCTTCTCACGCGAGCCAACTTGTGAGTGTGGTCTTCCACCGGATGTGCCCGATTTTTTTTTTCTTCTATTCAGAGGACCCAGCATTCATTTATTTAGTTTTTCATACAAGAGAAGACAGGTATTATGCTGAAAGTCGGTGATTTACAAGCTAGTGACACATTGATTCTTTATTTATTTACCTGTGGGGTTGTAGTGGATTGTCCCGGGGGTTCCAGGAGCTTTTTGTAATTGAGTGTGCAGCCGTTTGTATGTGTCACTGTGTTTAAACGTCCCTGGTGAGTTACAGAGCGGCGTCTCTAAGGGTTTTTTGTTGTTAATGTCTCTTGCACCAATGTCCCAGATCTGGTGCATATTGTGCCATGTGTCTGCGCTTGTGAAGAAAAGGAATCTTTGTTTCCATCCCCCCTCCCACCTCCACGGGAGCCGAGGTGTCTTGTGATCCGTATTATGGTGTTAACCTCTTGTGGTGTATAATGGCTCACAGCATGGAGCCTCATTTCATTTCCTTTTTTATGACCGCGGCCTATGTTCTATCCCCTGGACGGCGTTTAGAAAGCCATGCAGCGCTCAGACCATATCAGGTGGTGTGCTGCCCCACACTGTGTCTGTGATTGGAGGCAGGATGAGTCCTAGCTGAGGGGAAGGTCTTGGCGTCCAGAGGGACACATTCAGCCAAGGTTTTACACAAAAAAAACCAACATTAAATGGAGTAGGGGGGGGTCTGTCGCCAGCAGAGCCTTTTAAAGTAATGCTTGGTAGAATCAGCTGCTCTCTCGGTGTTAAGTCTTTGTAAAGAGAGGATGAAGTAGCGACTGTTGTGAAATCGAGTTCATACGGAGCCCCTAAAGGGGACATGGGAATTTTTTTTTTTCCTTTGGTGTGCACGAGAAACCAATCTGAATAGTAGTCAGAATGGCTGCCAAGTAGGAGGTATTCATGTACACGATAGTGTCATCAACAAACTTAAAGCCGCAGTGTGTAGTTTCTGTCGCCCCCATGAGGAATTTTAAGTAATGACAACAATGCTGTCGGCGCACCGTCCCCACCACCTCCTCCACGCAGTTGCTAGTATACAAGGAGGACACGGAGGATTAAAATAACATGATGGACTCTTCAGAAGAGGTCATTATCTTCACTCGAATTTCTCCGCGGGAAAGTCGCCGGACGCCACAATCTTCTGAACATAGTCACACTGAGAGATCCAGAGAGAGTTGTGTGGAGCTGATAGTCTTAATTAACTTTGTAGCAACTCATTTGGCAATGGCTTGAATGTAACGGATGTTCATTAATATCAGAAAGTTATGCACTAAAGCTTTAAAGATGATAAGGCAAATGTTAACTGATTTCATGCCGGGAATGTGAAATAATAACTTTAGCCACATGAAGTTAGCAGTTCTTTGTTTGCATCATTTTGTGATCCTATATATATATATATATATATATAGATAGGTCGGTGCGAGATCTCCACCTATCTAGCGAAAACGTTAGTTTCAACATTAGTGGGGGACAAATTATAACCGGTGGGTGTCCCCAAGGACATTTTGAGCATCAAACGCTTCAGTTTGTGCCTTTTTATGCAAATGTCTTCATTCATGTAAATATTATTATTATTAGTTAATTAATCTGCTGTATTGTTCATAACTTTCTTCAGATTGAAAACATGACACGTGTTTCGGGATGTGTTTTTATTGGACTCATGCACATCTTAAAACAAATATAAAAAACTTTTTGACTTCATTACCCTGGTTGGTGTAACCCTCTAGAAACTATGACATGCTGTCAGATAGGGCTGCTCGGTTATGGAACAAATCATAATCACGATTATTTTTGTCAATACTGAAATCATGATTATTTAACATGATTACTCATTGACTTTTGAAAAGATGTTGCAATTATTGAATTTAAAATAAATAAAAAGTTAAATCCACATTAAAAACAGCTTGCACTGTGAAATTTCCCTTGATACTTTTCCCATTTGACCTTTTGGTATCCAGACAAAATAAGAGTTTACTTGCAAATCTAAAACGTTTTGTTCGATTATTCCATTTTGGTGATAATTAGGAGCCAAAATCGTAATTGCGATTAAAATTTCGATTAATTGCACAGCCCTAATGTCACATTTGCTATTTGGTCAAAATCTTTGTGGGGCACACTGTTCAGGTGGTCCCACATCCCTCTTAACTCCTAAAAAAAATAAAATAATTGAAAGTGGTGAAATGGTGGCAGCTTGGCCTGCGCTGTACAATGGCGGCTTCATTATTTCCCCAAACAACCCAAAACTTCTGTTCATTGTTGTCGTCTCTTTCTCTTCCTGTCCTTAGGTCCACGTGTCCCCGAAGAAACAACCTGAGCCACCAAAGTCCACTTCAATCGAGGTGAGCTGCTTTGACGTTTGCTCCATTGACGTTTCATCCTATAAATCGTTAAAAAGGGACGCCATTAGCTCCAAAAAAATGTTTTAGCACACTGTATTAGTGTTTTCATTTTTGCCCTTCCAACTCCGCGTTGCTGGGTCTCAGGCCAGCCTGGTCTCTGAGCTGAGTCGGTTTGAGGCTGAGCTGGACTCGGATATCAAGGGCCTGGAGAGGACGCTTTCCCAGAAGAAGCAGCGTCGAGGCCGGGGTGAGGTACTGAGCCCCCCTCCTGACTCTCTCTGCTGAAGCATCCCTGTTCCCCCGCCCCATCTCCTCCCCTCCAATCTAGCAGAATCCTCACCCACCCTCACCCTTTACTTTCCCCACTCTCAATTAAAGCTGCGTGCCTCAGTGAGACCCCTCCCTGCTTGCTAGCTGCGTTGTGTTGTTCCCCCCCACTCTGTGACCTGGATGACAGCGCCTGGAAAATCGCCTGCCTGCCTTGTTCTTGGATTGATCTGCTGTGTTTAATCACCTGCCTGCAAGTTGCAAATTTGGCTGCCAAAAAGACTCCCCCACCAGTGCTTGATTCAGACAGCGACTTAGATGCAGCCCTGCCAAAAAAATTTGACCGAAATCCCAGGCAGCTCAGACAGATCATGAATGGTGTTGTGTGTTTTTTAGTTGTTTTTTTTTTAAGCCCGAGGAGGATAGGACCCAGGGGATTTCTTGCTCCCTTGGGAGTGGTCAGCACCTCTACTTTGTCTGAGTTGTTGTGAGATTTCCTCTGAGCAGCGAGATACAGTAGGCTGCAGGAAACAAACTGTGTGTTCCAATGTTCGCTCTGCTTTCAGGGGGCCAGAGACGGGGACCCGGTAACTGCTCCAAAGACTGCCACTGCAAACTCCAGGTCAGTTGAAAACAAAGACAAGCAAGGTGGGATATGATTACTTCAAATGATATTCAGCAGGTTATAACATATGCATTTTGTTTATCATTTGAGATGCCTTTTCCTACAATAGATTCCAACTAAAAGTTTTTTTTTTTTTCCTGCATTATTACATGACAGTGGTCAGTTGCTCAAACATCAAACATAGCATTGTACTCAAAGTGTACAGTTTGTCTAACACATGCCAATGGGGCTGCATAATATAGATTGAGGGCTTTTTAGTACTGACTATGAATAGCTTGCGTTTCTTGGCACGTTTTTCCCCCATTACTTATTTTTGAACGAAGCTGTGGCATTCCTGTTTTCTGTTCATGTTACTGTTGGAATGTGTTCACCGACAAGTGGACAACAGGAGTTCAGAGACATACATGTGAAGCCACTCGAGCAAGTAAAGGCAGTTTTATTAATAACTAAATGTCAATGATGTTATTGACAGTTTAGCAGGTCTTAAAGTGGTATTCGTTTTCCGTTGTGTGGATTGTAGACAGGTTCATGGGTCAGTCACCACATAACAGACCTCCTCTGAGCCCTTAATCCACTTTGACATTGCTTCATCAAGCGGGAGGAGCTGCCCATTGCTTCTTGCTGTTTTTAAGAAACCCAGCGCTGTGATTGGACAGCACGGCCATTATTGCTTTGCAGGGTACCTGTTCTGTTAGTTGATCAGGTGACTCCTGGGCTGGGTTCTGTTGGGAAGCTGTTGAACTTTAACAAGTTCAAGTACGGTATTTGTTTCTTCAAACAGTGGACCACATTCCACATTTCTCACCATGTGCGTAATGCTCTCCTGGAGGATTCTCGCTGTTGTTTGCTAAGTTGAGTTCATGGGTTTGACCTTTTCTGGCTAGGTGGTATAAGGGCTTTTATTTTTTTATTTTTTATTTTTTTTTAAAGAGCCTGTTGCTAAGGACATTTGAAACCAAAACAGCAGCAAGAAATTGACAGTTTTGTTTTTATCGGTTTTATCTGACACAGTGTGTGTGTGTGTGTGTGTCTATCTTTGTGTGTGTGTGTGTGTGTGTGTGTGTGTGTGTGTGTGTGTGTGTGTGTGTGTGTCTATCTTTGTGTGTCTGTCTTTATTTGTGTGTGTGTCTGTCTTTAAGTGTGTGTGTCTGTCTTTGTGTGTATGTCTTTGTGTCTGTCTTTATATGTGTGTGTGTGTGTTTGTGTGTGTGTGTGTGTTTCTGTCTTTGTGTGTATGTCTTTAAGTGTGTGTGTCTGTCTTTGTGTGTGTGTGTGTGTGTGTGTCTATCGTGTGTATGTCTTTTGTGTGTGTGTGTGTGTGTGTGTGTGTGTGTGTCTATCTTCGTGTGTATGTCTTTGTGTGTTTGTCTTTATGTGTGTGTGTGTGTGTTTGTGTGTCTGTCTTTATGTGTGTGTGTGTGTGTGTGTGTGTGTGTGTGTCTTTGTGTGTATCTGTCTGAATCTGTATGTGTGTGTGTCCCAGCTGCAAATGTTGGACTACAAAACAACCCTGTCTGGAAATATGCAAATAAGTTCAGAGAGAGCCAGACGGGAAGCTTTGGGTTTTGGATTCAATTTTAACTCGGAAACAATAGACTCGTGATTCTGATCATGAATGGAGTTTCGGGGCTGTAAAGATAATTTACGCTCCAAACCTTTATCGGAACCAGCTTTTCAATTCAAGGATAGCAACATGAGTCGCACGGTGTCATCTGCACGGCCTTCTAGTGTCTGATTATTCGTCTCATCTCTGTCCAATGTACAAGAAAACAGATGTGTTGTACAGTAAATCTGGATTGGGCTGTGTGTATTTCAGTATGTGTGGGTTTTGCTGTACTTTGATGTCGTTAGAAACCCTATCCCTTGATTGGGAGACACAGTGATAGTAATATAAACATTAAAAAAAATCACTTTTTTTCAGCAATTCATCAGCAGCCAAGCAACCTGTCCATCGCTCTGTTGGCACATCACTGACCTCTGCTCCCACATATGGTAAACATGGAGTTTCTTCCCTTTTTTGGCTCTGCAACACACATGACACACCAAAAGACATGTGAAGGCCCCCTCGTTTAATCAGGCAGCATATATTTGATGAAAGCTATCCTGCAGTGATCTAATATATTTTGAAGGTCCCATGATCCTCTTTCATTGCCACTGTTGTCTTCTGCTTTGGTATTCAATATTTTAGATGAGGCTGATGTGAGCATGGAAAGCATTTGCAGTCCCCCCGCCCCCCCTATAGAATCATAAGGTGCTGTAAATGGGTGGGGAGGAAGCCCACAAAAAATAGGAAATGGAACTCGGAAGACCTGATTGAAGATTAGCTTTATCCAATTGTTTTTCTCTGGAAATTAGTCCAGATGGAGCCAGCTTGAATAATTTCCAGGACCCCTTTTTGAACTTATGCAGTTGTTAAGGCTGAGATTGCTTTTTCATAGCAACACATCCAACAACAACATTTGTTGAACAAAAGAGTGCACGTTTTAGTCTCCAGTCATACCGCTGTGCCTTTGTTTTGCTCCACAGTAGAAACTCCTACTCCAAATGAGAAAAAGGTAAGTTTCTATGTCTTGTTACCTAAAAGGCTGGAAAATCTTTTTAAAAAGCTATTTTGTGAAGTGGTTAAAGGTTTTGATTTTGCCTTTGTGATCTGAGTGCATTCTGAGTTGTTCACATAATAACTGCATCTGTACAACTTGTCCCATGATGCTGACTGATTTGTTTGTTTCTCCAGATGAAAGCAGCGCGAGCCAAGTTTAATTTCCAGGCTCTGACACCCAAGTGAGTGACTTTCAGTGTGAGCTGATAAAATAGATTTGCCATTTCCTTTCTTGCATAGTGATTTACATTTCTGAAAGAAAACAAAACATTGTGTTATGGCAATACCAGCAGGTCACAGAAGGCTTGTATTATGTGGACGCGCTGACAGTTTTGTTGTCATTACTTAGAATTCCTCATGGGGGCGACAGAAACTACGCGCTATAGCTTTAAGTCAGTCATTCCAGAGTTTTTTTGTGATTGTTGCGGGGCAAAAATCCTTGATTATGCGGCACGTTTTCTTTAAAAATGCGATGAAATATGCGGGATATTTATGCAATTTTACGCGATGAAATTGCGGGAACTTGCAAAAACTGCGGTTTGATGAAAAGGAGAAAAAAAAGTGATTCCCCAACACCCTGCTTTTCAATGATGTTCACGTCGCATAACAACGTTCCCATGGCAATAGGGGAAAATGGCTGCTCTTGTGTGAAGTAAACGCAACATTTTTCAACTTTCTGTTAAGATATATGTGACGTTTTTGCAACGAAAATGTGGGGATTATGAAATCATGCAAGCCCTGCGTATTTTGCGCGGAAATCGGCAATTTATGCGGTGAATGTGCGCCGTATTTGAAAAAATGCGGCCCCTGCATAAATATGCAGACTTTGGCTTATCGCATAATCACGTTTTTCTGGAGGGACTGTTAAGTACTTTTTAGTTGCACAGCATGTACCTTTTGCAGTCATTACTTCTAGGATTTTACAGCACTTTCAAAATAAAAGGAGAATAAGCATGAACATGTCAAATGCCATGGTGGGCCAAAACAAAGGGAGCACGGGCCCCAAATTGGGCAACCTTGCTGTAGATCAGGGGGTCGTCAACGGTTTTTAAAGGGGAACTATGCAGTTTTTTTATTAATAGCCTAATAATTGTTGGAATGGTTTTACAAATCATTTTTTTTATGTTAAAACATACATGTGGCACAGTGACTCCTTAGGATTAAATGTATCTGTGGATTGCCTTAGTGGCCAGTAAGCAGTGGGGATTTATATTTACTAATCATATGTTGGATTCATGTTAAGACTTTTTTATTATTATATTTTTTAAATAAAAATGTAACAATAATTTGGAGGCCCCCCTGCATTGACTCTGAGGACCCCCTTAAGGGTCCCGGACCCCCTGTTAAAGATCCCTGCTCTAGATCAAATCTGAAGTCTAAATTCTCTTTATAATGCACATTTGAAGCAATCAATTCATTTTGAACTTTGATTTCTGTATTTCTCTATATGTGTGTGTGTGTGTGTCATTATTACTGTTCTTGTCTGCAGGGAGCTCACGCTGCAGAAAGGCGACATAGTTTACATCCACAGGCAGGTAGATGCCAACTGGTTTGAAGGGGAACATCACGGAAGAGCTGGCATTTTCCCCACGTCTTATGTGGAGGTAAATTTCTTTGATTTGATGCTGATTCTCTGTACTGTTGCTTTGTTCCGGTTGTATGAGACTAGGGCTGGGCATCGTTTTGGTATTATTCAGATTCTTCCTTTTGATTCCGGTTCTTATCGATTCTCAATTCCGCTTCTTTGAGGGCTGGAGTTGAAACGGGTCACATGCTTATTTCACAGATAAGAGGGACATTTTATTTTGATTCGATGGTTTTACCGGGCTTTTTCAGCCACACTTTAGAGCGCCGCTTACTGTGTCCCATGGCTGCAACACAACAGGCTCCTGGCTGCTATATACGGAAACCAAAACTGTTAAATTTGGAACTGATGATCGGATTCGAAACCAAATTATCCAAACAATTCCAATAAAGAAACAATTCCATTGAAATCGTAATTTTTTAAAGGTCCCCTGGCGTGAAAATTTCACTTTATGAGGTTTTTTAACATTAATATGCGTTCCCCCAGCCTGCCTATGGTCCCCCAGTGGCTAGAAATGGTGATAGGTGTAAACCGAGCCCTGGGTATCCTGCTCGGCCTTTGAGAAAATGAAAGCTCAGATGGGCCGATCTGGAATCAGAGCAAAGAGCAAAGGAAGTAGCAAAGAGACTTCAGATACAGTATTAGGGGACCACTAAGGTCTATATAAAAGAGACTTCAGATACAGTATTAGGGGACCACTAAGGCCTATATAAAAGAGACTTCAGATACAGTATTAGGGGACCACTAATGTCTATATAAAATTATCCAAAGAGCACCATGTCATGGGACCTGTAGACGATTCCAAGAAGTTGGAACCGTTACTCAATGCCCAAACCTATTTAAGACCCTGTGAAACTGGCTCAAAACTCTTTTCCTTTGTCCTCCATAGATTCTGCTTCCTACTGAGAAGCCCACACCTACAAAGTCTCCCACTCTACAGGTGTTGGACTATGGGGAAGCTGTGGCTCTTTTTAACTTCAACGGGGACCTACCTGTTGAACTTTCTTTTCGGAAAGTGAGTATTGCTGTGATGCTGCAACAGAGAGGCAGACGCATTCTCTTCACATTTGTATGGGAACACATGAATTTGTAGTACAAGTCAGTTTCTGGCTGAAAATTTGATTTGCACAATAGACATCAGACATTATCTAGAAGTTATATGAAAAGATTGATGCCACTCCTAATGAATGCTAAATGGGAAGCTACTGTACCAGCAGCTGGTTAGCTTAGCATAAAGACTGGAAAATGTGATTGTTTGCATTCCTTTAAAGCTACATTGTGTAAGAATTTCTCCCATCTAGCGGTGAAATTGTATATGACAACCAACTGGTGGCCGAACCCAAAATTAGCTCTTAGTATCTCCATTGTTTACACGCAGCTGTTCTAGCTGTCTGTGTTACAACTGCATGACGTGACTTGTCTGCCAGGGAAATCACGACGTTATGCACAACCATGCTATAGTTAGCCAAGCAACTATGAAACTTTGAATTTACACAAATAGGCAGAATTACCTGTCGAGAAGAAAGCAGGCAACTTCGGCGTCCCTTTTTAAAATCCTTGCTCCTTATGAGCTCTTTCCATCTTGGAAAAGCCCCTCCAATATTTACTTTGGTCTTGTTGCTTTGCCTGTCTTTTTAACTTCCTTGGTGACTTCGTTACATGTCCTCGAGAATAGGCATGATCCTCCATCTTCAACAGGCTTTCAAATCTGCCGGCAGTCGCGAGTAATCTTCTCCCCCTCCCTGGCATTCGTCACGGTGCCACTAGGTGTAAAAGCGCGAAATGCGGAGGTATGTCACTCTTCAGCTAATGTATTTTAAAGATGGAGGCGCAACATGGCAGCCATCATTCGAGTGAGTCGCTCGTATGTATTCTATTGTGAAAGAACAATGTAGGTTTAAACCAATCACAATCGTCTTGGGCGGAGGTAAGTTCCAGATGCAGCGACGGTGGCTCTGCAAAATAGTGTCGGGAACATTTGGTGGAACATTTGCACCACGCAAAAGAAACCGCCGCATACAATATTAAATGAAGTTTACTGTTCCTCAATACAGTAAGGTGAACTATTTAAATCAGCTGATACACGGTTAAACCTCATTAGGTCTTACCAGTGTATCTCCGTGTGTACTTCGTCCACAGCAATCCAACCAATCGGTCCCAAAACGTCCCAGTTAGAGATGAAATGCCGTAACCATATTCCTTGTAAATCTTTACAACCGTTCCCCGAAAGAATCAAGCATGCCTTGTTGCACCATCCAGATTTTCTTTAAAACTTTTCTTTAAGCCATTAAGTAGCTCGCTACTCGAAGTAGCTCGCTACTCGAAGTTTGTTGATGTTTCGGCAACACACAGAACGTGAGGGGCAAAGCCTGACATCAGTCTTTATCCTAGGAAATGTACTTCCATTGATCCAGACTAAACTAATTGACTGATAACTGTAGACACTAGCCAATATGTTAAACAAACTTGAGAGCTGAAATGGGTTTCCTCGGGAGGGTGGCTGGCGTCTCCCTTAGAGATAGGGTGAGAAGCTCAGTCATCTGTGAGGAGCTCGGAGTAGAGCTGCTGCTCCTTTGCGTCAAAAGGAGCCAGTTGAGGTGGTTCGGGCATCTGGTAAGGATGCCCCCCTGGGCGCCTCCCTAGGGAGGTGTTCCAGCCACGTCCAGCTGGGAGGAGGCCTCGGGGAAGACCCAGGACTAGGTGGAGGGATTATATCTCTAACCTGGCCTGGGAACGCCTCGGGATCCCCCAGTCAGGGCTGGTTAATGTGGTTTGGGGTCCCCTGATGGAGCTGCTGCCCCCCGCGACCCTACCCCGGATAAGCGGACAAAGATGGATGGATGGATGGATGGATATTATATTTTTCTCTGTGTAATATCTAACTCTGCAAAACTCTATTCTATTCTATTTTTTCCCCCCTAGGGTGAGACGATCGATATAACCAGGCGTGTTGACGAAAGGTGGTTAGAGGGGAGGATCTCAGGGACCAGCCGGAGCGGCATCTTCCCAGCCAATTATGTGCAGGTCAACAAGATGCCCCGCACCAAATTCTCTACTGATGACTACTCGCCAGGCCCCATGTCTCCCGTCTCCCCCGGACCCCAGAGTCCAGGGCGTCCCCTCCACTCACCCTGCCCACGCTCACCATTATCCCCTTTCACCCCCACTTCCCTCAGCCCCAAACCTGAACACTCCCCGCTGAAGCCGTCTTCGCCTGTACCTTACGGCAGCCCAGCTTCACAGTCACGCTCCCCCACCCAGACACCCGTATCCAAAGAAACGGCCGATCGGTGGCCCTCCAAAACGGCTTCCTCGCACACCAACTTGAACAGCCAATGGGCTGGGGCCCACTCGGCTAACCAGAGCTCCGTGGCCAGAGCCGTTTCACCTTCCACTCAGTCGTCAGCGTCTGTACACAGAGCCGGAGCTCCCGTAGCAAACACTCCCAGATCCACTGACCCCCCACAGGTCCGCTCTCACTGTCTGCACCGCCTGTCACTGCATGTCCACCCCCACACTCTCACTGTTTGTGTTCATAGGAATGTTGTTCATCATCTCTCGTTTCCAGTGGTGGAATGTAACTAAGTACATTTACTCAGATACTGTACTCAAGTACAAATGTTGAGATACTTTACCTGAGTCTTTTTTTTTTTTTTTTTTTCATGCCACTCTCAACTTCTACTCCGCTACATTTTAGAGAGAAATATTGTACTTTTTACTCCACTACATTATTTGTTTCACAAAACATAAAAAAGCAGACATTGAAGAAATACAAAAATACATGAGGTAGAAACCTGTAAGGGCTTATATAAAAACCCCAACCAAAGTACATACACAAATGAAGACATACAAAATCAAGAATACATTAGTGTTAAAAAAAATAAATAAAATACATGTAGAGAAACAGAAATAATTCCCACATTTACAGTAAAAACCAACAGTTTCCTAAGAGTTATCCTTTTTTTTCTCCAAAATCACACAGTTTAGAGAGCAGGGCATTTCTAAGTCTATTTTTATACACAGAAAATGACATAGAGGAATCCATTAAATGTACATTTTCATTCCACAAAATAATTCCACAAAATTTGATAGAGAACTGACCGTTACTTTACAAATTAAGATTTTTGCACACAAAACACATGCAGTTCATGAAATATGGTTCTGTTATAGATTAAACTACCCAACGATATACAGGCCAACAAATACAGCTGAAATGATTAGCTGATTAATCACCTAGTTGATTGACAGAACTGTTTTGATGGTTTCCAGTTTCTAAAAATCAGAGGATTTTTCTGCATTGAGTACTTTTAATTGTAATACTTTAAGTACATTTTGCAGATGATATTTACCTACTTTTACGTAAGTAACATTTTCTATGCAGAACGTTTACATGTAACAGAGTATTTTTACAGTGTGGTATTAGCACTTTTACTTCAGTAAAGGATCTGAATACTTCCTCCACCACTGCTTGTTTCATAATGCGTGACATGAGCTTTCTGTTTCCATCCAGGGTGTGATAGGAAACCAGGCAGCTCGGTCTTATCCACACGTTAACTCCCTGCCGCAAACACAAGTGCCAAACAACCCTGATTCAACAGTGGTGCAACGCCAACTGTACGTTTCCACATTTTCTACATTCGTCTACATTGTTGCCGTACAGACCGAGTGTTGCAGCTGCGGTGAATTTGTGGCTCAGACCATTTTTTTTTTTTTTTTGCTGTTCTCTGTTTAAGATATAAAGCTGTTTACAACTACAAACCACAGAATTCAGATGAGTTGGAGCTCAGAGAAGGAGACATTGTGCAGGTGATGGAGAAATGTGATGATGGCTGGTTTGTAGGTAAGGAATGAAGATTTATTTTTAAAATCACAAAGAATGTAATTTCCAGTGTGTGTTACTCCCTTAATAGTTTCCCTCTGAAAGCACAGTGCAGCATGACATTATGTCAGGATGCAGATGGTTGACAAATTAAAGAAGAAAAAAACGAAGTGTTTTGATGTTGGGCCGCCATTGCCTGTCATACCCCTCAAATTGCATCTGTGACTCCTCCACTTGCGTGCCCTTCCTCCTTTCCCGTCTTAGTCCCTCCCAAATCCCGCTGGATGTCCCACTTTTCGGCCAGATGTCCGTCACCTTCTTCTGTCTTTGTGTTGGCGTTCTAAACTCCGGTGGATTTCTGAGGACTATGATTAACTGCTCCTCAGATCTCTGCAGGGTAAATCCAGACAGCTAGCTAGACTATCTGTCCAATCGGAGTTCCCTGTTGCACAACTAATGGTGCTTTTCCATTACATGGTACCTACTCACCTCGCCTCGACTCTACTCGCCTTTTTTGGTTTTCCATTACGAAAAAAAGTACCGGTACTTTTTTTAGTACCTGCTCTGTCGAGGTTCCAAGAAGGCTGAGGCGAGCCGAGAAGGTGACGTGAAACCCTGCAGGCTGCTGATTGGTCGGAAAGAATCGTCACTGATCACTGCATTGCTAGCGAGAGACAGCATTTTTAAATAGTTTAGCCAGCGGTGTTTTTTTGCTGCCGGAGGCTCCACGCAGAGCTTTCTCCGTAGCATACAAGTGGCCTGATGGTTATACTGGTGCGCTGGTGTGTGCATGTGTGGTGTGTGTGTGTCGAGTCGCTGTAAGTGTGTGTGTGGGGAGGGAGAAGTGAGAGAGTGACGGCGATTATCTCTGCAGCGAGTAGCGACTCTAGAGTCATATATATGTGAGAGAAACAAAGCGAGTAGCGACTCTAGAGTCATATATATGTGACCACGGTGGGAAATCTGGAGCAGTAAACGTTAATTATCTCTTTGATATCATGTTGTTTACGGAGACGGAGAACCAGGAAATGCGTTGGGGATATGTCAATGGGGAAAACGGACCCACAGCGAGTCGAGGCGAGTCGAGCAGGTACCATGTAATGGGAAAACGCCATAAAACAACTTTTGAACATACACACGTTCCACCAAAACAAGTTCCTTCCCGAGGTTTCTTTTTTGCAGAGACACCGTTGCTTCGTCTGGCACTTAGCACTGCCCATGGCGATTGTGATTGGTTTAAAGAAATGCCAATAAACCTCCCAAATGTTGTGTGGACTAGCCAGACCTTCCTCCGCAGCGCTGGGCCACCATGATGGAACATCAATCTTCGAAAATATACTCCCTCGTTAGGTGTTTTTATAACACTGGTGAAGGGCACTGGCTAACAAGTAGCTCCAAAATCTCTGATAGGTGTTGTATTAAGAATGGGTGAGTTCGAAGACCCTGATTCACATATTTTTCAGACATATCAAACCATTCAGAGCGCCCTTGTGTCCTTAAGTATCTGCATCCCGATTTTATTTAGGTTCCTTCAATTTGTCACCTTTCTGTAGATTGTACACCAATGTTTATGCTTATGTTTATTAGTTTTGTACACATAAACATAAATCACAATTAAGAAATTTAAAATACATGTGAAGGTGTGGTAGAAACCACACCCAAAGCACATACTAAATGTAAAATGTAAAATATAGAAAATCACCAGTACATTTTAAGTATTAGTGTTCAAAAGATTTACAGTATAAACAGTTTCTAAGAGTGATAATTCTTTTCCAAATCAAATGCTGTGGACAGCAGGGCAAAAATAATGATTGGGTTATCGGTAAAGAAAAGTAAAGTCGTTTTTTAAATAGAGATTGTTAAATCTTCTGATACCTCAAATGGAATCACAAAAGTAAAGAACTCCTGATTTCTATACAGACAGGAGTTCTATAGGCTACATTATTAAAACAAACGTGGTTATTCAATAGAATTTCATAGAAATTGTTTGAAAATTACATGAATTCTTAGTATTTTGGTTACGTTGTGACCAATATTAAAACATTCTGCAGCACCAGTACCCCCTCTAGTGGACATCATGAAACAGTGCAGATGCATTGCAGTAATCTGCACAACAACAAACTGTGCATTCATTGTTTTAGTTTTAGAATACAGGCCCGTAGATATGGGGGGTTCAAAAGACCCCTCCTCCCCCCACTGCCAAAAGGTCCATAGTTTAAGTCTGTTTTTGTTGTTGTAATAAACAAGTGTGTTTTAAAATAACGACGGCCAATAATTTTGAATCCCCCTCAAATAAAAATGATCTAAACCAAGCCATAATCTTGTTAAAAGCACCACTTTTGTAAATGTGTTAAACTGGCACGCAACATATACGTAATAATCTTAGGTCGAATGTATCAACAATCCACACAACTAACTTTATGCACTCATAGCAAAATCTGTGAGGTGTGAGTGTGTGTGCGTTTGGACTAAAGAAGGTGATCTTGGTAAGCATTTTGACAACATTGTAGTGTGCGTGTTAAGATACCAGCAGACAAGCTAATCCAGCAGAAATTAGTGCATTAAAAGTCACCAAAATTAAGTATTTGAACCTCATAATTAAATACAAAATGAGGGGGAAAATTGCAAAAAGGTCAACTTTTTGAAATAAAGAACCCCCAAACCCCCCCCATGCTATTACGTGCCTGGAACATATGCATTTGTTTCTGTTGTGTGACCACAGCGTGTGCTCTGTTCTCTGTAGGTACGTCAGAACGGACTCGTGCTTTTGGGACCTTTCCTGGGAATTACGTGGCACCTGTTTGACCTGCTCACTTCCTGCTTGCCCCCCACCCACCTGGACTCATAAGAGCCCAACCAATCACTCACTCAGCTCTCTCCAGCAGATCCTTCTTTGACACCGCAGCATTTCTTCATCACACTCCCCTACACTCCCTAACGCGGCTTAGTCAGACCTGCATGTTCAACAGAGGCGAAGGCAGGGACAATGAGTGGTTTTTCACCTCACCTCCCTGCATGAGTGTGTGTGTGTGTGTGTGTGTGTGTGTGTGTGCGCGTGGGTGTTCCACTGAGACTTGGAGAGTTGTCACACACACCACTCGAGAGAGGAAAGAATGAATGCTGATGATACTGTTTCACATGCAAAGAATGGACATTTTTGTTCCACAACTAGTTGCAGCTGAAGGAAATTTACATTCCTTCCCAGTGACCAGCGCTGTTCCGTCTGAGGTCCTGACACAGTGTGACACTGCATTCAGCTTCTTCTCTTCTTTTTTTTTGTCACCACAGCGCCATCACAAACCACTGCTGATAATTTATGAATTAGGATGGCACATTTTCAATGGATTTTTTTATTTTTTTTTAATCTACCCTTCAAATATCTTCCTCAGATTCTCTTCCAGATCTCTGAAAGTTCCCTGGGCAAGTTTGAGGAAACGACATGGACATCTTTAGATGTGTGCGTAAAGTGAATCACAGTAAGGGCGCGGACGTGTCAAGAGAAGTTTAGAGCCTTTCACGAGGCTATGCAGAAGAGGAAATTAACAATTAATGTGCGTACTGGTTTCCTAAGCAAGTTATTCATTAGCGAATATTTTGGGTTTTTGTTGGATGTCCCTCTTAAGCCATGAAGTGGAATGCCAAATGTGAAAGTAAAGATATAGATCATGTTCTGCGCTTGCTTAGCTCTGAAATGAAATGTCAAACTGTAAGTAGTACAAGATCAGCCGAGTTGAATAGCTTCAAATAATAAATCTGCAGCAAATGGGTGAATGATCTTTTGAAGTATTTGAAGTACTGTAAAGCTCTGTGTGCCAAATCTAACCTTTCATGACATTTTTATTTCTTTTAATTCTCCATTAAACAATCCCAGCTGACTTTATTTCTGCTATTGCTGCTGTTATAATGTTTCCTCTGCTTACGGGGCAAAACATTCTCACTTTGACAGTATTTCCAAAATCACTTAAGTTTGTACCAGTGCAACTTTTCACAAGTGTGACCTTTCGAAACCCAATTAGACATCATAATCATGTGGTCATTCTGCAATTTTATATGATATATTCATGATTTCCCTGTAAAAATGAATATTTAGTAGACACAGGAGATAATTGTACAGACTGTAACCTTTTATCAAATTCAAAGTATAATATATATTTGCTTATAAAACAATGTATCTCATATGTATGGTACGCAATTTTTTTTTTTAAAGCAATAAAACATTACAGAGTGATATGAGCAAAGCTTGCGTTCATTTGTTCATATTGTGAAATGCTTTTCCTATATGTTAATTCAACAAACAAAAAGGCAAGTATGGAGCTCGCCAGCAGGGAAGACCAGTGGAATATAACCTTCATAGCTTCAGCTACAGGTTTTTGTACTGAATCTTGCAAATGTACATCTGTGACTATAGGGTGGCTAAAGTTGTACTGTGTAAAATGGACCGACAACGCCACCTAGGTTGTTTGTTTTTTTTATCTGGAGGAGAGCAGTAAAAAAACAGTGAAACCCTTGTGTTGACTTTGGGTCAATTGACCTGTTTTCAATTTTTGTTTTATATCAGAAAATATGGGACGTACAAATAAGCGCTGAAAATGTGTAATAGAAAAATTTAACAATTTAAAACGTTGGAAAAAGCAAAAACAAACTGTGAAAAAAAGGCGTCAAAAAAAGTGTTTTTTTTCAAGGATGATGGGAAGACAACAAAAGGGTTAAAATGAAATGAATTCAAACTAATGAAAGAAATAACAATGTTTACTTTAAAAACTAGGATACATTATATTAGAAAACTGTCTTCCTTAAAATCTATAAATACAAGCACTCAAGTCAAAACACAACTAATACATATAAATCTATATTCACCCAATTTGTGTGTGTGTGTGTGTGTGTGTGTGTGTGTTCCACTGAGACTTGAGAGAGAGTGACACAAAAGGTCAACAAAGGCTACAATTTTACTCAATACTGTAATTGAAAATGAACAGAAATTTGAATATAATGAGATGGTAAAGCTATAGGTTTTAGTATATTTCTTTCTTGAAATTCTCTGTGTTGGTTAAGTGGCTACGTTGCTCTGACAAGAATGTGCGTTCATAGCAAGTTTAGGATCTATATGAAGAAGAAAAAAAGTAAGTTTAACAAAATATAAAATACGAAACGGCTTCAGTAAAGATAGAAATTTAATGGAAGGAGGAAAGAATAAAGGAAAGAATTATTGACAAATGAATGTCAAGTTATGTTACACTTTCGTGCTTCACTACAATCACCTTCTATATTTGTTCGACACAAACTAGTTATTAAGTTTAACCATTTAATCGGCGACCTGTTGCACCTGTGGCGCCAGGCGAAAGCGTTTAACTTCAATTAACAAGCTGGACCGGACGCGATATTTCTTTCCCCCACTATGGCCACGCCAAGACCCGCCCTTCAATAGCATTCACACACTACTATTGGCCAGGCGTCCATGCTTACATGTACAGGTCGTATCCCCTGACCAATCCCCTAACCCTAACCTTAAATGCCTATAATCCCGACCATAGAGCCGCTTCGTAGGGCGGGTTTTGGCGTGGCCATAGTGGGATTCGTAATGTAACCCACGTCACCGCTTAATTAATGTGGCTCAGTTTGGAGCGCGTGCTGCGCTGCTCTTTGCCGTCAGCAGGTGGCGCGCGGACACAAAACGTAGCTGCAGTGTGTGTGTGTGTGTAGCTGTGTGTGTGTGTGTGTGTGTGTGTGTGTGTGTGTGTGTGTGTGTGTGTGTGTGTGTGTGTGTATTCAGGATAAATGTCTCAATTATCAGCGCTGCACCCTCCTCTCTCGTGCGTCACGCCCAGTTTCGCTGCCTGTGTGTCAGACCTTTTATTTTGGTAATAGCACATGGCGCCGCGAGCTCATCCCAGTGAAACCGCTGCGCGCGCTGCTACAGGTGGTGTGTTCACTGCGTGCCACCTTCACGTCTGAAACAACAGAAGAGAGACGGCGACACAAGGGACTACCAGCTCTTCATCACCGCTTCAGCTGACGGGGGAAACGCATAAAAGCTGTTTTGTTTGCTCGCATTTTGGACGCGGTTGTTGTTTCACTCTGAGGTGAACTGGGACCTGCTGGGTGTGTTCCGTGTTTTATCGATACATCACCTAGATTTAACAGGTGGAGAAGGCACCCTTTAAATCACTGCACTCACCTTGGTAAGTAAACATGGCGTTAATAAAATTGTCTCAACGTCCATAAAGCGTGTTAGCTAACTCGAGAAACTGGATTTGATTTGAGATGCAGCTCTAATCAAAACTCCAGTGCGTTAAACGCTTACATTACGTTTTATTTAGCTGACGCTTTTATCCAAAGCGACTTCCAAATGATGTGCATTCAACCATGAATGTACAAACTCCGAACCGCAAGAATCACATAGAAGCACATTAGCTTCAAATAAGCCGAACTACTAATTTGTTTTTTTTTAAACCATCATCTTCTTAGCCAAGGTGCAGTCGGAAGAGATGCGTTTTTAGCCTGCGGCGGACGATGTGTAGACGTTCACCTTATTTGTTGAGCGAGTGTCTTTTTGTATCTAATGTCATCATCACGTTTCATTTTAAAACGTATGTGCTAGTATATTTTTTATGGCCGTTAGCTAGTGTGATTCATTGTCAGTAAACCCTGAGACTCGTATCTGTTCATAAAAAAAGTGTGGGAACCTCAAAGAGTGCAGTGAAGCCTTGCTAAAGTATGATTGACGCAAAGTATGCGCAGTGTAAAGTGTGCAGTACCCTCGTATGAGCCGTTTTGGCTAATGATGCATGATTAGAAGTGAAAATAAAAGTCAGTCTAACGGACTAGAACAACTTCAGCCCACACGTGGTGCTGGTTTCCAGCACCTACCGTAGACCTTCCACCCTGTTAATGCATCCGTATTCAGGAGAGCAGGGAAGGTTATTCGTTGACCATTAAGCAGTCTGTGTGATTTGTGGAGGGGCTTGACCATGTTCAGCCTCAGGACTCTTGAGGTCAGTATTTATGTCACATTACTTCAGTGTGAAGCTGTTATCTCCTCTCTCCTCCGTTGAGGGTGATGACTCAGAATTAGTCAGGTCCACTGTTCAAGTTCAGTTCCCTCACTCTCTTTCCTTGTGTCTAGAATCAGAAGGTTTATTGCCACAATAAGTACACGTACATGGAATTTGCCTTGATGATAACATAAACAAACCAACACAAACTTATGAAACATTAATATGAAATAAACCAATAAATACAGAAAACAAATATATACATACAAAATAACTGTTGCATAGACACATGACTGGTTCTCCTATTCACTTAATCAAATGTTCATAAATAAATAGACCTGGCTTGTGAGCTCAGCAGGTGGGAAAGTACTTTGAGGTGTTTCTCAGACCTCATGTACAATCCACAACAGTCCCCATGAAACCTCATACCCCCCCCCACCACCACCACCACCACCACCCCCCCACCGCCTGCTGTTTGTGTACCTTCCCCATTGTGATTGTGCCCGGCTGCCTTTCATGTGCTTGCTCTACCTAATCCTGCTCTCACTTTATAGTGTTTGTTTCCTGGTGCTGTTGCTTTTTTTTTTTTTTTTTTTTTTTTCTGTGCTATTTCTCAAGATGGGACATCCAGGAACCAAAAACAGCCCACTGTAATTTTGGATTGAGCGACGCGGTGGCTTTTCAAGAAAACGGGGCAAACTCGTTACCTTCTAACTCGGGAAAAGAATCTGTTTGTTTTACAATTGCACTGAGGTTTTAACTGAACTAACGAATATTTTACACTTCTTTTTTGAGTTTATCTAAATACTACTATGCTGTGTTTTTTAATTTACTTTAGGGCCTATAACCGTTAGTTTGCCTCTGTGATGAACATGTTTACGGTTATGCAGGAAGTTAGTATCATCTTCTGTTGAGTCTGAATGGTGAAAGTGGTTTTTGGTATGCGTGTGTGGTTTTCAGTTTTAGCTGAGGCAGAGGCATTGCAGGATATTTCTGTTCTTTCTTTCATATAACTTCAAATTTTGTACAAACAGTGTGTGAGGCAGAGGATGTTTCTTACCAAGCATCAAGCATGCCGCTGAATGCACCGAGGTGCATCGTTGCAGCGGTGTATTTCAAGAGTGTGCATGTAATGAACTAAGTGGTGGTTGGTGTGTCTTATGTGAGGAGGGCATAATGGTGCATACAGAGGATGTGGTGATCTGTCCTGATTGCCGAGCAGCAGAGTGTTGAGCCTCACTGTTCAGTGTGAACAGCAGTAACATGATCTCCAGATGATGATGATGATGATGATGCAGAGTAGAGGATGGATACCTGACGTGACCCGACGGGCCGGGTTCGGACAGATATTTAGAAATGATGTTCGGGTCAGGCTCGGTCACATCAGCGCGATAAGGCATTCTCTTCTCATTGAGCTCCTGTGTTAACGTGCGCTTGTTGCCCCGTGTGCGCTGATGCCCTCATCTGTTGACCTTTCCCAATGCCTTCCTACAGTTGCTTAATAAAAGCGGGCTTTCCAAGTGGGTTCGGTTACTGCTCTGTCAGATGCGGGCCGGGCTCGGACAGAAAGATGTGGCCCAATCCGCACTCTGATGCAGAGGGAGTTAAGTGGAGCCACTACCACGGTGTCCTTGTCTGGTTACAAACCATACTTCACAGTGGACACAGTCCTGTCGACTGTAGCAGTGCTGCAGCAACGTGATGAAGGGATTAGGGCTGCCACTATTATTTTCAGAGTCTATTAATCTGTCAATTATTTTCTCGATCAACGGATTAGTTGTTTGGTCTATAAAATGTCGGAAAATGGTGAATGACAATGTGGCTCAGTGTTTCCCAACGCCCAAGACGATGTCCTCAAATGTCTTGTTCTGTCCACAACTCAAAGATATTCATTTTACGGTCACAGAGGAGTGAAGAGAATAGAAAATATTCACATGTAAGAATTTACAGGTTTATTTATTTATTTTTTAAATGACTCAAACCGATAACTATTATCAAAATAAAAGATTATTTTAAATAGTTGACAACTAATCGATGAATCTTTGCAGCTCTGGGTGATGGGTAATCTTAGACATTGTCTTTTTTACTGTGGAAGATAAGATTATGCAACATTTCTAAGATTATGTATGTATGTACAGTGGGGGAAATAAGTATTTGACCTCTTGCTGATTTTGCAGGTTTGCCCACTTACAAAGAATGCAAAAATCTACAATTGTAATCATATGTACATTCTAACAGTGAAAGACAGAATCCCAAAGAAAATTCCAGAAAAGTTAAACTCACTACTTGCTACAACGTACTTTTATTCTGCTTGAATTCTGCTTATGAATTCATTAAAATTGATAACCATCTGATGAGGAAAAACAAGTATTTGACCCCCTGGACAAACAGCAAGTATTCTGGCTCCTACAAGCCAGTTAGTCTTTCTTTAAGACACAGCCCCAATCCGAACCAATTATCTACATCAAATACACCTGCCTCACCTCGTTACCTGTATAAAAGACACCTGTCAACACCCAAACAACCAGCATCCAACATCACCACCATGGGCAAGACCAAAGAGCTTTCTACGGACATCAGGGACAAGATTGTTGATCTGCACAAGGCTGGGATGGGCTACAAGAGAATCGGAAAGCAACTTGGAGAGAAAAGATCAACTGTCGGTGCAGTTATCAGGAAATGGAAGAAGCACCACACCACCGCCAACCTCCCTCGGTCTGGGCCTCCACACAAGATCTTGCCTCGTGGGGTGTCCCTGATCATGCGAACGGTGAGGAATCATCCCAAAACCACAAGGGGGGAACTGATGAATCAACTGAAGGCAGCTGGGACCACAGTTACAAAAGAAACGGTTGGTAACACACTACGCCATCATGGATTGAAATCCTGCAGCGCACGCAAGGTCCCCCTGCTCAAGAAGAAACATGTACAGGCCCGCATGAAGTTCGCCATTCACCACCTGGACGACTCAGAAGAAGCCTGGAAGAAGGTGATGTGGTCAGATGAGACCAAAATAGAACTTTTTGGCCTCAACTCGTCGTGTTTGGAGAGCAAAGAACACAGAGTACAACCCAAAGAACACCATCCCCACTGTCAAGCATGGTGGTGGCAACATCATGCTTTGGGGGTGCTTTTCAGCCAAGGGGACGGGACAACTCCATTGTATTGAGGGGAGGATGGACGGGGCCATGTATCGTGGAATTCTGGACCGACATCTCCTTCCCTCAGTGAGAGAGCTGAAGATGGGTCGAGGATGGGTGTTTCAGCACGACAACGACCCTAAGCACACCGCCAAAGCAACAAAAGAGTGGCTGAAGAAGAAGCACATCAAGGTTCTGGAGTGGCCTAGCCAGTCTCCAGACCTGAATCCGATTGAAAATCTTTGGAGGGAGCTTTAAAATTGAGTTGCCAGGCGACAACCTCGGAACCTGAATGATTTGGAGGCTGTCTGCAGGGAGGAGTGGGCCAACATCCCTGCCGAAATGTGCACAAACCTTGTCACCAATTATAAAAACCGTTTGACATCTGTGCTGGCCAATAATGGCTTTTCTACAAAATATTAACATGCTGTTTGTCCAGGGGGTCAAATACTTGTTTTTCCTCATCAGATGGTTATCAATTTTAATAAATTCATATGATGTGATTTTCTGGAATTTTCTTTGGGATTCTGTCTTTCACTGTTAGAATGTACATATGATTAAAATTGTAGATTTTTGCATTCTTTGTAAGTGGGCAAACCTGCAAAATCAGCAAGGGGTCAAATACTTATTTCCCCCACTGTATGTATGTATGTATGTATGTATGTATGTATGTATGTATGTATGTATGTTCGCTCGCTCGCTCGCTCGCTCCAACACCCTTGTTTTAACCACAAATGTTGTTGTTTAATGTTTTGTCATCTCCCTAGAGACTGCAGCTATAGCGGACCAAATGGGTGTGCTTTGGAGAATGCCCAGAATGTTATTTCACTGTGCTCAGTCCAGGGAGAGGCTCGCTATTGCATTCCTTTCCTTTTTAATTCAGTAGGTGTGTGTGTGTCCAGGTAGGTGGCGACCTGTCAGCGTACTGCATGACACACAGGGTAGAGTCAACATCAGGCCGCATCACTGACAGAGGCTGTGGAAATTTTACACAGGGGTATGGCCACCAGCGAGAGCATTCAACAAGTGATTCATTCTAGGAATATTCCCCCCGCAGCCACAGTGGCTCATCTGATCGAGTGTGCCCTTTGCATCAAAGCTCAGCTAGAGCTTTCAGTTAGATGTATTGCGTCTGCTATGTTCATCAGCCATTCTTTCAGCAGTCAGCGTGTTGTAGAGCCAGTGCTTGTTCACTTCTATCCGGTGGATTTCTGCCCAGACTTCAAGCAGAAGAAAAACAGTCTCAGGTAAGCTCTGTAGCGATTCAGGGAGGAGGTGAAGAGTTGATGTAGGTGGCCAGGTTTGCCTGCCAGATATTTCGTTATACAAAGGTTTAGTCAGCAGATCCGACGCCGTATTTGATTTCCACCACATACATATGGTAGCAACTTGCTTTTCCAACTGTTGCATTCCTCGGAATGAATGAGGTGTTAATTCTTAGGGTTCGCTTTGCTAAACATTATGACGGTAATGCACATTAATTGGTTGGCCATTTCACTCTGCAGGTTCCGTGTATTCTCTCGTTAATGCATTTTTTTCACTTTTCAATAATACTAATATAACTGTCAACATTTCAGCTGGTTGCCATAACTGTGCTGTGGTGATCAAAGATAAAGACTCTTGATGTCAGTCATCGTCATTTTTTTTGCCAAGCTCCAGTAAATTACACACACGGCTTCAGACTTGTGTTAGCAAGTTTCACTCATTGAGCCCAAACTACCCGTAACTGCATGTTATGGGTATGTTATGTTAGGTAAACCTGCTAAATTGAAGATTGCGCATCAGTTAGGTGTTATTGAGTGTCTACGAACCTCAGCCTAAATGACCACTCTGACCACCAAGGAGTTAGACTGAGCCTGTAGCACGGGTCTTTTCTCATTTGTAGTCAAAGACAAAGCGACAATACTGCCGCAGTTACACTCCTATGCAGCTAACACCACGTGTATATTTATGTGACAGAAAAATTCTGCTGTACATATGTCAAAGACTAGCGTTATAAAATATTGTTTGTCACCAAGATTTTGAAAAAAATCAATAGTTCTCTGATTTTGACACATTGGTGTCCTTTTTTTTTAAAGTTTTACCATGGGCACAAAATGTATCATTGAAAACTTTTTACAGATACAAATTACCAATGAAACCCTTGAGGCACTTCAGGTCTGAGCAGTGAGCCTCGAATCCAATATTTCAAAAGGCCTGTTCTTCCCCTTCAAACCTCCAGTATCTCTTTTGCCTGTAGGGACACACTCCAAATGTGACAAGTGCCAAAAGGTCTTAAACATATTGAGTGTATACATAACGGGCTCAGATTTTCCCCGGAGAGTGAAAATGTCCCAACGGAAACTGAGATCCAGTCTGAGCTCATTATGGTCTTGTTTACCTGCTGAACATCTCATCAGTCCTGCCACCCCAACCGGCGCTTTATGTGCAGGGTAGCAACACTGAGATTTGGTCTTTGAACAATTTCACTCGAAATATTTTTGATAAGTCTCAAGATGCTAATAGCGAAGACTTTGTGCCAGTACATTCCCTAAATTTTAACATTTTTGATTTGTTGTACTGTGACGCTTTAGTTCATTGTGTGCCAGTAAAGGTGCTGTAGGATTGCGAAGATCTGGGACTTAGCCAAAATTTTTTAACATCGTCAACTTCTCAGTCCCTCCCCCCTTTCTGCTAAAGTCCAAAATGGACTCCTAAGCCCCTCCCTCCCCCCACACACACACACAAGGGAGAATAAATGTGTGTGCATGAGCAGTGATTGACACACTGTTATAATACAAATATTGAGAGGTATTGATAATTATCACAGATAAAATGGGGTGGACTGCAACTTACAATTTTTAAAATTTTTAAAATTCAGCTGGAGTTCGGGAATGTTAGTATAGGGATTAATCAACCACTAAAGTAGTTGCTGACTATTTTTATGGCGTTTGATTAATCGATTGTCTGTCTGAGCACAGCAAAATGGTAAAACCAGCTCTCGTAATACACTTAAATAGCACTATAAACTGTGATACTATAAAGTTTAATCAACACCTTTTGTAAAAACAGTTTTAACCGGAACTGAATATAGGATGTTTGATTTATTGCAATGCTGTTGTATTAAACTACATGAGTTTTAGCTGGGTGTCCTCGTAACTTGTCATGAGCCAATGGATAACCTGTCCAGGAAATTAGGATGCTGCCTCTTGTAGTCTTTGCTATTTTTTTTAATTTTTTTTTTTATATATAGACTGAACCAACAATGGCGGCATAATGCGTCCCCAGTGTGTGTTTTTTTTTTTTTTTTGAAGATGTCGGCATTCTGCGAGCTAAAGAGGGGTAATGTGCGACAGCGTCCGTAGTACCTATGAAATCAGAATTAACACTTTTCATGAGTTTATGCATGTTTTGTCTGGAAGGTTAGGCTTGATTTGGATACAAATTATACCATGGCAAACCAGTAAACAATAATATATCATAGATTTGCCAACTATTAATTTTTTTTTTTTTTGAGGGAGCAAACACACTGGAAGCCATTTGATATTGTTTAAATTATTTTCATAGTTAATGCACTTTGCCTTGGTATGGCCTGTCCTGGCTGTCACTTTCACACAGCTGTCGATTTTGGCTCTGTTGCCTCCTGCCAGCCAAACGGTGGAACATCTCCATTCTGACGCCATACCTTTTTTTTATTTTATTTTTTAATACAGAGCGGCTAGGCAGAATAACAGTGCAACAGCGGCTTGTCAAACTTGAACCCATGATGTGTTAGCATGTACTCCAGGAATGTAGGAATGCAGGTACGTCGTAAACCTTTCCTTTGTTTGTGATTTTGGATGTGAGACTAATTCACTACACCTATAGTACCAGTTTCCATTCTCCTCATGCTTACCTCCGGCTGCGTAGAAACGACTTCATGACTAGAATTCTTCCCATTGTGTTTGATTGTGCTGCCAGGTTGGTGTGGCAGCAGATGTCACCAGAACAGAAGTCCCATTTTTATGGGCATTGGCAGCTGCCCAGCAGTACTTTTGTGCCATGGCGAGGTTTCATTAAACTGTGTTTAGCCCTTTGGTTTATGGGAGCAGCAGTGCAGTATTTAAACCTCATCAGTGGCCAATTAAGCACAGCCCACTTATCCTCACCACCACTATGTGTTTGTCTTCGCCGCTCTGTGTTTGCTCTGCTGCATACTTTCACCTTCTGTTAACTTTAACATTATCCACCACTAGCGCTTTTATGATGCTAAAAGTGAACGTTTACACAGAGAATTAGCAGGGTGCTTGGTCTGTAATGGCAGCGCTATAGGAGAAGCTCATGGAAGTTATTGACACCCCCAGAGGCTGGGAAACTTTGGGGCAGCTGCTCCATGTCATTATCACACAACTGCACTTACTTCTGGAGTCCACCGCAATTTAAGAAACCCTAATGATGGTGAGCCCAGTAACCCTGCTAATTGTCCCAGCCTGTTAATGACTTACCAGGTCTGCACTGCGTGGCCCAAACACTTGTGGAATGTGCAGCCGATGAAATGGGCCAGTGTTTGGAAAGATTTAGGGGAGTAGTATGGCTGATGTACTAGATCCACCCACTTCACTTGGGTCTTTCCAGCAATTTTGCTCCTCATTTCCCTTTTTTTTTTTTTTTTTTTTTTTTTTTTTTTTTTTTTGGGAAACTGTCAATGATTCCAAACATTTCATATTATCAGACGTATCACTTTATTTATAGACATTAATGAGCAGAACATGTACTTCTGTCTGCTTTATCTGATATGCAGTGTACTGTGAACTTTGTATTGAGATAATCAGCATTTAATCCATGATTAACCAATATAGCAAAAACATGGTAAGGCTGTAATTACTTGACACTATCTATTGTGCATAATGTTTTTATTCCTCTGTATGACTTTGTTTTTTTTCTACTAAAGTATGCATAGGACTTTTTTAAATGACCGCAATGACTATGGTTATAATAATGACCAAAAAGTCCAAATTAGGGCGTATACTTGATGATCTGGAAAACTAATCCAGCATGGCATTGTGTCTCTGTAGAATGCAACGGTTAACTATTAGCTGTAATTTCTGCATTTACTGTCAGTTTGATGCAATAAGCTTTGTTGTGTTGGGAGTTGAGCAACAGTTGATTTCAAATTGTTTGGGTGTAGACCTTTTTTTTTTTTTTTTTTTTTTTTTTTTTTTTTTTTGAGAAAGGGAGAGGCAGTCTATACTTAAAATAGCTTATGCCGTTGTTTACGAGTGCAACTATATACTACTTGTTACACTAAGGTGTGTGTGTGTGTGTGTGTGTGTGAGAGATACAACAGACAAGCTTCGTCCACAGCTATAAGCGGAGTCTGAGCAAACTGGCGCATAAATCGCAGGTTATCTGGTTCGAAAAGCATCAGAGTAACCATTCCAATGCTTTGAAGCATATTCTGCTCCAGCTTTGGCCCACTGATATTTCAGAAGATGGTGTAAATGATAACAATGAGTTTAGTTAATCTGGTTCCCCTCCTAAAACAGTTAAAGGTTTGAGGGCTGCAGCTAACTGTTATTTTCATTGTCGATTAATCTGTTGATAATTTTCTCAATTTAAGTGTCCGGAAAAAGGTGAAAGATTTTGATCAGTGTTTCCCAAAGCCCAAGATGACGTCCTCAAATGTCTTTTTTTTTTTTTTTTTTTTTTTTTTTTTCATAACTTAAATATATTCAGTTGACTGTCACAAAGGAGTGAAAAAACTAGAACACATTCATATTTAGGAAGCTGGAATCAGAATCTTTACCATTTATTTAGATAGAGAAATTTAATAGTTTGCAACTAATTGGTTAAACTTTGCAGCTCTATTTGAGAATGTATTTATTGCCAACATCAGTGTCATGTTTTGTAACCCATCTGATTACTCTTCAGTGGCTTGCTGATAGGAATGTTGTCATCCTTGTCATGCTGTTCCTGTTTTAAATGAGAACTCGAGAAGAATTTGACACTGAGTGACTTGCTGGTAGGAATGCCCAAACACCTGCAGGTACTATGTGGTAGAGCAGTTACAGTCCAGCAACGTGAAGCTGTATAGCCCATCCAAGAGCCGAGAGCACACGGTATTTACTCGTATGGATCCTCATTTTTCACGTCCACACAGATTACCGACTGCTGGAACAAATCTATTTGCCACAGACGGTAGCGCACAACGCATTGTCATCACCAATAATGATTTTTGCAATGTGTACTATTTTGAAAGCTCAATCGTCACCGATAATTAAAGCTCTACATCTGGGGTATCTGTTACTTGGCTATCTTGTCATCTAGCCGTGTATATCTGTGATGGATAAAAGTAATAAACAAAAGCTCAACAGAATCTTGATCCATGACATACAACATGATAGTCAGTGCTGACTATCAACCCCCGAATATCATTCTAAATGAAGTGATTTCTCCCATATGGAAAATCAAACAGGCCTGCGGAGGACGTTACAATATGTGTTCTTTCT
Organism: Perca flavescens; assembly: GCF_004354835.1. Lineage (NCBI taxonomy): Eukaryota > Metazoa > Chordata > Actinopteri > Perciformes > Percidae > Perca > Perca flavescens. The sequence continues at coordinate 35,023,451 of NC_041335.1, forward strand.
TAATATTGCATTAATGTCATTACAGAAACCTCGGTCTACAAGATAATAGAAACAATGAAAACTCATATGGTTTCACTATACATTGGCGTCTCCAGTGGTTTGATTTTTAAACACTAGATTAGACAAATTAACAACAGACTTTTGTGGAAAGCAAAAGCTATACATTTTCGTGCAAACCCTAACCGTACAAACAAAATATCCATGAAGGACCGATAGAAACGACTGAATTGTTTGACACCTTTTATATACAGCCCATTCTTATAAACAAGTCTCGAAGGGCTGCCATACTTGATGCCGTATGTCATGCCACACCACAGTATACATGCCCATTAAACCCCACGGTCACAGAGAAACTCTACGAAGTGTTCAGCTCCTCGTGTGCTCGCACGGCTTTTTGTTGGTTTCCTTTGTCCCAAAAGAGCATTTGGATATAATGAAACTCTTTTTGCTTTGAAGGCACTTTAGCAATGTTTGTCACATGTCTTTGGTTTCGGATTCTTCCCATTCCTATTTGATGTGGTAATGCAATCCATGTCGAGGCGAAAGGCGGCTTATGCAAATATTCACCGTCTTCACCTGTTCTGATATACAGCCTCGCCGCGTGACTCTGATGAAATGAAAATGTTCAGCCGTGCATGTTTGTGTCCCACATGTTACTCTCACTCAATCTCATGCTCCGGTTTCTTCTTTTTTTTTCTTCTTCTAGGGTTTTCGACAAGAGTGTGTGCTGACTGATCACTAAATGGCGCTGACGGTGAACCTTATCGGTCCTTCACCATGGGGCTTCAGAATATTTGGAGGAAGGGACTTCAAGAAGGCCATAACTGTATCAAAGGTACTTGCGGCCCTGTTGCTAAAACCCGCTGCACCTTATCAAACCATATCCTCTTGTTTTTGTCAAAACGCAGCCTGTAATGGCATGTCATGCAAAGTCAACTTCCTCCTCACTACGTCTCTTTTCTTGTCTTTGTTTGTGTCCGCGGGCTGCTTCGTACCTATTTCCTTGACTGCTGAACCCGTTAGTATAGAATGGAAGTAGATTACATTAGAAGGAAACCACTGATTACAGTTACAGTGGAAGTTGAGGTGGGGTGGGTGAGGGGTTCCTGATCCCAGAGTGCAGTCTGTGAATGTGGGTTTGTGTTTCTTTGCCAACTCGCGTGCATAACCACGTGCATCAGTAAATTCCCAGTCAGTGTTTAAAGAAAAAAAAAAAAACACACACAAAAAAGTGGAAGATGGAATAAAAGAAGTGGAAACGTTACCACTGTAAGACGGCACAAAGTAAACAGCGCCAGAAAAAAACTTCTGCATGCCAGAGACACCCAGGTCTGCACATTCTGGTCCTACACCTCCACGTCAGCCTGTTTTCCTCCAGTCAGACTTCCCTTAGTACAGACCATTAAGGATAAATTATGGCAAACTCATGGCATGGCACCAGTGCTTCACACAGACTTTGACTTCAAAAGCTTTTATTGCTTGACCCCTCCTGACAACATCTGCTAGAAAAACCGAGTCGTCCCATGAATACGTCTGCATAAAGTGTGATTGTGTTACTGCTAACCAGTAAACACCACCAGCACGTTTGCTTGTTTGAAATATTAAACGGGTTCTCTGAAGTGACGGGGATTCCTGCTGAGAGAGAAACTTGCATCATTGAAATTGGTTTGCAAAGCGCCCCCCCCTCTCTCCCCCCCACCATCTCAAGTGGTTTGCACTTGGTGCAGAGATGACATGGATGCCCTCTTTTATTCCTGTTGGCCTGAGAGATGGCTTGCCCCCGTTTTCACTCTTGCACCGACGCTGGAAAAGAACCCCCAGCTGCTCTCAGTTTATGTGAAACCAGGCGTGTCCTGATCAGAAAAGGCACGCAGTATTGTGGGTCACCACAGCAACGCTTAATTGCCTCTTGAGTGGGCCCACAGACATGGCACCTCTGCCCCTCTTGTTTGGCTAAACTGACAAACAGCCCGTTGCCTGGCACTCTCTCTGCATCCATTTTTCCTCTAGAGATGTAAAAACGAGTCCTTCATCCTCTCTGATTGGCTCTTTTATTTGTTTTGTTTTGCATTCTTTGCTTAATTGTCTCTCTGTTCTTAATTCTGCGGCGAGCACTGTTTGTGGCAAATGTCATATTTCTCTCTAAAGTTTAAGTGGGACCAGCCTCCTCATTTTGCCTTTTTAGCTCTAGTAAGCCTGTGCGTTTGGGTGTGTGTGCCTGGGACACGGGAACCGAGCTGAAAGCGGTGGCTTGGACGCCATGTTTCGCCCCATTAGTGTGGAATTCCCTCTGATGTGGTGGTATAGCATTGGCTTTGACATGTGGTGAGGCTGGTTGCAAAGGTCAGGGCCAGTCAAACCATCAAGTAGAGTCCCACTAACGACTTCTCTGCCAAAGGGTGTCATGAATCTGTCCGCTGATGACCAGCACGGCCTCGTTCCATGTGTTGGTTTTTACTAGGAGTGTTAACTTATGAGTTGGAGAGAGGGAGCGAGAGAGTTGAAAAAAGTGTGAACACACAGTTTCTCATTTACTCGTTCATTATTACTGAATGGCAGCCACTGACAAATTGTCCACACAGCCTGAAGATTCAGAACGGTCTATACTCGCCAGATGGATAGCAGACGCAAAGTGTTATGTTCAGAGCAGGACCTGGGGCCAGTAGGACCTAACTGGAGCTCAATCTTCTGTTCAACAGGTCAACGGGGGCAGCAAGGCAGAGAAGGCCGACCTGCAACCTGGTGACATTATCTTGGAGATCAACAGGGAAAACACGGCGGACATGCTGAACGTGGAGGCCCAGAACAAGATCAAGAACTCAAAGACTCAGCTGCAGCTGGTGGTGGAGAGGTACGCTGACATGCAGATCTGCCATGCAAACAAATCTTCCTCCTACCATCACTTGCGGTTTTATGTCCTGCAAACAGTATGTTTATCTTGGATATGTAAGCATAAAATGCATACAGTGCCATGCGACCTTCTGCAGCATAGTTTCCCATATGAATACCCCTAATCTTCTGTTTGTGCCAAGACCAAAGTCGCTTCAGCTTCCATCTTTTTTTTTTTTTTACACTGTTTTTAACTTTATCATGCAGGCACTGTACAAACAAAAACAAGTGATTGTAATCAGGGGAAATGCCAGCATGTGAGTGCAACATTGTTCCCTTTCCTGGTCCTTCTTCATAAATGCTGTTTTTGAGATTTGCCAAGACCTTGTTTTGGATGATGGGGAGTTGGCTACTAAAGACGTTTTCCCTTGAGCCAGGACTGCTCTTGGCTGGCATTTTGATTAAAGGTCCTCCCTAAATTCTCATTTCTTGTCACTGTTGCCCCACACCCCCTTCTCTCTTTTATACACACACACACACACACACACACACACACACACACACACACACACACACACACACACACACACACACACACACACACACACACACACACACACACACACACACACACACACACACACAACACACACACACACACACACACACGTGTGTGCTTTCACATGCATCCTCCTTGGATGTCCCACGTCCATGTGAGTGAATTTTTCCCTGCTGACCTCATGTCTCCTACCAAGCCAGAAACTACACCATTACTTCTGGCCTGCCCAGGACAATGCCACCATGTACCTCTGCCCTGTCTTTAATCCCCTCTCTGTTAACAGTCGGCGGGGTAGCGGCACCAAGACTCTCATGTACCTCACAGGCTTCTGTCTTAATACCTCGCAACAAGCATATTACCTTCAGGCAAGCTTTTAAGAGATCTATAATTGAGTAACACAAATCTATAACATTTGATTTTTTTTTTTTTTTTTTTTTTTCTGCGCTTATATTGCTCCCTTTTTCCAGCTCAACATCTGGTTGGCAGTTTATTCTCATCAAACCAGCAGCGATGTGGTTACTGGCTGTCAGCCCACAGATGGTGTTGCCCACTGGAGGGAGCTGGCATCGGCGCATAATCAGTGCTTTTTAGGCGTACATGTCTGCTGCTCTATACAGAGGCAGTGGTTTATTGTTGGTGCATCCAACAACATGTTCATCCCAGACATTAGCTAACTGGGGTTATTTTTACATAACAAAGCAACCACACCATCGCTGTCTTGTCATTGACCCTGAATTTTCTTTTAGTTGGGCTTTGTTTGCACTTGTTTGGACTTCATTGTTCATTGATGCTTTGTGGATGATGTCACGTTGACCAAAGCATTTCTCACTCCCTCTGTTGCGCTCTCTAATTGAGGTGTGTGTGTGACACACGTGTTTTTTCCTGGTTTTAAAGGCTGCATTACAGTGAAGTCATGTAATTTTGTCAACTCACCAGACTTACTAGCCGTTTTTATTATTTGCCTTTACCCACTTAATCATTATATCCACATTACTGATGATTATTTATCACAATCTCATTGTGTAAATATTTTGTAAAAGCGCCAACAGTCAACCCTAAAATATCACGGCAATATTGATGTATTTGGTCAAACCTATCGTGATATTTTGATTTTCTTTATATCGCCCAGCTCTCTCAGATCTCTGCAGGGTAAATCCAGACAGCTAGCTAGACTATCTGTCCAATCTGAGTTTTCTGTTGCAAGACTGAAAACCACCTTTTGAACGTACACGTTCCACCAAAACAAGTTCCTTCCCCGAGGCTATTTTGCAGAGGCACCGTCATTGTGTCTGGCACTTAGCGCCGCCCAAGATGATGAGTGCTGTGTGGACTAGCCACACATTCCTCCGGACCGCTGTGGAGGAAGGTCTGGCAATGCGAAACTAGGAAAGTATAAACATGTTTTGTATTGATCAAAACGTGTTGCAGCAGAGTCCAAAAAAAACATGAAAGTTGCCATCGAAATTTTGGCAGTTTTTTTAGGCGGGGTTTTTATGTCTCTGCTTGTTTGGTATACACAGTATGTGCCGCTTTGCTTCTTGTGGATTTGAATACTCTGGCAATATTAAGGTGTGTTTTGACTGATTTCAGTTCTCAGAATGAAGCGGTATTCTTCCAGTGCACATGTTTGAAGAATCTGCCTTAGGTAGGTTAGCTCTAGGTCCCTTTTTTGAAGACAGCGGTGCACTGTGTGGTATAAAGTCAATGTTGGCTGCATTTTACTAATAAGAAAATTCTTCTACTGTATTATGAAGACCTGTGACCAGAGGTCATCTGCTACAGACTAGACACTGATCTGATCACTGACCTAAAATACATCTCATGGTGTAAAGACCAGATGTACGTAGAAAATGGAAGTTTAAAATCGCAAGTTAAGTATTTCTCTGCTGAACAGTTGCTAATTCAAAGTAATGAGTTTTTCAGGTCTGCCACATTAATATCTCTCCTACGGGAAGAAATGTCTTCCTGCTGCTGTATCAGTTTTCATCTTCTTGCCATCTCTCTCTCTTGTACGCAGTATGTGGAGCCCAGGCCACAAGAGGTGTGTTTCTGGGTGATTTACCACAGGCATCCAGGCCTTCCTGTGAGCCTCATTACCCCGGGCTCAACCAAAAGCCCATCAGCCTCTGGCCCTGCAGCCGGGGGGGTGCGGGGGGTGCTGCACTGTGTGTTTGCATTGGCGCTTGTACCCATATTTTCCCCTCCGAATTGAATGGTGGAATTGCTAACAGAATGCGCTTTCTATTTAAGAAAGTCAAACAAAAAGTGACTAGTTGGAAAGACGAGATCCATCGGGAGAATATTTTCAAAAGTGGGACAGAGTCTGCGATACTCGTCTTCTGCAGTAGATTCATGGGAACATACTACTGGATGTTTGCCATGACATTAGCAAAGTGGATGTCACAAATTGTTCATTTGTACTTCCTTACACTTATGACCCTTAGAGAATATTTTTTTTCTTCACTCATTTTTTTCCAAGTTCTTGAACATGATATTACATGCTTTTGAGTAAATCAGCTTGTCCAAAATGTCACTCAGACCTGTTTTTAAATACCTTGCATTCTTACTGCCTTAGTTGATTTCAGTTCCTTTTTTTTTTTTTTTTTTTTTTCTTAAAGCTGCCAAACACCCATTTTATTGAGGAGGAGAGGGGGCGGGTGTGGCCTTGACCAACTGCCACTTCTCGTTTGAAAGCCATGATGTCTCTCTCTCTCTCATGGGTGGGCCAAATTCTCTGGGCGGGCAAAGCAGAGAAAGGGGAGGTAACCTTGCTCCTTATGACCTCATAAGGAGAAAATTCCAGATCGGCCCATCTGAGCTTTCATTTTCTCAAAGGCAGAGCAGGATACCCAGGGCTCGGTTTACACCTATCACCATTTCTAGCCACTGGGGGACCATAGGCAGGCTGGGGGAACTCATATTAATGTTAAAAAAAACTCAAATTGAAATTTTCATGCCATGGGACCTTTTTTTAACTGAAAACACCTGTATGGGTGTTCAGGACCTTTTTTAAATGCAGTGATGAGGTTGGGTATGCAGATATTATCAGTGTTTACAGTCAGTTGATCTCTGTGGTTTTCTTTTTTAAGACCTGAGCCTCCCAGCCCTGGACAGACTAACGGCATCGGCACCCCTGAGCAGCTCACCGGACGCTTCCAGGTCAGTGCTGCAGCTCCACGGGCGCTTTAATCCGTCTACAGTTTGTTGATTACTCAACATCAAATGGAAATTTGATGTCTAGAACAGTGGACTCCACATCATTTTGAGCCACGGCATTGCTCAGTGCCTGCTTTATTTGGATAATGTGTTGTTTTGACCATACAGGGTGTGCTGCTTCATTTCTACTAATGCATGCATCACACATCTGTTTATCACATATTTGCTCATTTCACTTTCCCTCAAGATGGAAGCAATACAAGCCATCGCAGTGGTTTAGTGCTTGTTCCTGTGTTTTTATTGGGATCATAAAGAGTCCCAAAGCAACACCTACAAAACCTGGTGATACGGAGTACAAAATCTGTTTAAGAATATGACATTTACTACAGTGTGGCAAAAATGCACTCTTAAAGATCAAGTTACGTTTATCTGATACCAATGCAATAGGATTTCTCTGATTTGTAGGAGGCAGTAATAGTGAGCAGAGACGAGAATCAGAACTACAGAGAGTACACCATCTCCAGCCCTGCGTCGCTGTCCCCTGGACCTTATTCGCCAGATCCTTTTCCCAGTCCCGACGGGAAGAGGGAGAGGCTGACACCGACCATCAGCAAGAGGTAACTCGCCTTGACCTGCTGTAGTAGTAGTAGTAGTAGTAGTAGTAGTAGTAGTAGTAGTAGTAGTAGTAGTAGTAGTAGTAGTAGTAGTAGTAGTAGTAGTAGTAGAGATCAGCATTGCACTGTTCAAGCATGCAGGTCAAATTTGGGTTTTATTGCATATTTTTCATATAATTAGCTTCAAATGCATATTTGATGACAAGAATGTTTTTTTTTTTTTTTTTTTTTTTTTTTTTGTCACCTCTAATGAAGAATCCACTGTGGACATTAAAAAAATGCTTGAAAAATTAAAGCATTACTGCAACATATTAGCTCGGTTGTGATATTTTTAGATGTTGGACAGATGCTGAACCCTCAGCCGGTTTGTCTGCTTCTGCGTTGTTACCGTGCTTACCAATGTTGTAACGAAAGTAAAAGATTGTACTGAAGTCACACACTTGATCTGGTCACTAAAATCTAAATTACAGTTTGGACAATCAGCCCTTCAGCATGAACATGTTCTAAGATAAAGTCTTGGGGCCTTTTTTTAAAGCTCGTTTCAGATGGACGGTTGAATCTTTTTCAGAAAACCTGTCCATTCACTGCTTCAATAGACTTATATCTGGACAAAAGGTTGCAACAAGCGCTCTCTTGACTTTACAACAGGCCCAGAGTCAATAGGTATGGGAATAACAGACAGAAAGTGGAGCCATGGGATTGTACTGTAGTAACAAAGGATATGCAGAGGATATCGCATTCCAGCGTTTGCATTCACTTTAACAAAAGGCAGAATGTGGAACGTTCACCTCGCTCTCTCTCGGCACACGGCCGTTTGTTGACTCTCCTGGATAACTCTTAGTAGGTCACGTTTTAAAACTCAAATTGTCCAGACTGACTAAGCTTTCTGTCCTGCACACACTTAATTTCCATGTTGTCATAAATATAACTTGAATTCTTAGTAATAGTATTCTTCTTACATCTTAATTTACCATTTAAACCAGAATTATTATTCCGAGTAAAAATTGTGCAGAACACTTGTTCTTCAAAATATAAGTTTACGGACCATTAATCAACTTGGAATTTGTACAAATCTTCACAGCACGGGGAACCACCAGTACTTTGGCCATGTTTCCATTCATTTATCAAGCCAATTTTAAGCAAAGTTTTGAAATGTTGCAAAAAAGAAATGCAAATTCATCAACTGGTTTGGAGCGAATAAACTCTGGTACAGCGTAGTTTGGTCAGAAGTTGTCACTCTAGGCTACGCATGGCTGTAATCCGCCAGTAAACAGAGTAGAAGTAGAGGTTTCTAACAAGAAAACAAAACAAGTCGCCTTGGCCATCTAACCATCTACATCTTCGGGAATTTGGTTCAGTTGGGCCAGTTTTAATTGTTTATTCATGTCTGCTAGTACTGGCCTTGTTTCATGCTGTCCCGATACAAAAAAAAAAATGAATGCCAGATGCTGACAGCTAAAACAGCTGATCAGTCCTGTGAGTGAAATATTTGTTATGCAAGAACTTATTCTGCAAAGGTGTTTCCATATTCCATTCAGAATCAACTATTTCTCCACAAAGGCACAAAACCCCTCAAGCAAGCGTAAAAACATTTTGCGCAAGTCAAGGAAGTTTTGTTAGAATTTTTCCATTTTAGATTTTCAAATGCAATACTTCAAAATGTGCATTTTTAAAATCTTTGAAATGGAAAAACGGCTTATGGTTAATTTTAAAATGTATGAATATGGCAATGTGGTTAAAATGCTTTATCACATTAATAATTTCCCACTAATACATTACTACGCTACTAAATTTGGAAGATCAACTGAAAATTGAATAGATGAAATAGCAGACAGGAATTTCTGTTTTTGGCTGACAAATTAGAGTACTTAATTACATTGATGCAAAAGTCATAAAAAAACAATATTTCAATTAGTCTGTCCCACTTATTAGCCTCATACACCCAGAGATATTAAAGGATAAATACTTTACCACATATAGGATTTGAAAAAATTCCCAGATTGACACATTTGTCTGTCTCATGTTATACTGTGTATTGTCATATTGCCAATCCCAAAATCAAACCTGTATGGTTGACTCTCTGTTGCCTTTATCTTCTAGTGTCCAGCTGCGTCCATGGTCTCCAGTGGAGAAGAGTCACCGACTGTCCAGACCGCTGTCACAGGTTGGTTTCTGTTTTATTTAAACCAGCTAAATTCTCTATTCATTCCTTCTGAAAGTTTTTAGCTTTCTGAGATATGCTGTCCACCATTTGTTTAGTCAATAACTGCCCACCCTGTTAGAGAAAAGCAGCAGAATTTTGGCTATAACATGTTTTTACTTAGATGTGGACAACACTGTCTCTCAATTCTGTCTCCTCCAACCAAAAACAAAAGAAGTTTGTGAGCCTGTTTTTTTTTATTTTTTTTTTAAACTGCTGTAAAATAAGTTTGCTATTTCATACTTTGGACGATATGATGGGTATCACAGCAGGAGTAGGGTTGGGCATTGTTTTGGATTTTAACAATTCTGATCCAGATTCTTTCTTTCGACTCCGGTTCTTATCGATTCTCGATTCCGATTCTTTGAGGGGTGGAGTTGAAATGGGTCACATGCCTATTTTCACAAATTAGAGGAACGTTTTATTTTGATTCAATGGTGGTTTGCAGTTTTAAAGCGTTTTTCATTGTAAAATAAAGCGATTATCGGATTTGAAACCAAATCCTCTAATTGATTCTACTGGAATCGTAATTTTTGAAACTATTACAAATAAGAATCGGTTCTTGATGCCCAGTCCTAGGCAGGAGTAGTGCAGCAATAGTGAACAAATGCATAATAATGTTTAAACGTGACATCCTCACAATGCCAATCTGTCATTCATCTGTAGCTCCTGATTTGGGCTGCAGTTTGCTTGGTTAGTACAGCTGAAGGTTGTTGTCCTCGTCTGTAGATCTGTGTGTATTTACTGTATTTTGACTGCACTGTCGCAGTCTGCAGGAATAACATGTTTCAATTCTTGGCCTTTCCTCTTGAATGGTTACTCTGATGCCACAGAAGATGCCCTACAAAAGGTTTGTGGGCCTCAATGCCCTGTACGTGGACTTCAGTCGAGGCAGGATACAGAGAGGGTTTGACATTTTTATAGCAGTGAGTGTATGAACTAGAAAGGTCAGTCTCTTTTGAAAATAGCTGGCATTAAGCTGAATAACAGTCTGGTGCCGTTTCATTCAGAGCCAGCTCCAAGGAAAAAAATAAATACTTTCCTTCAAAACAATGGCCTTAACTCATTTGTCTCAGTAAGCAGTAAAATATGATGTGGTAAAATACAGACTTCGGGTTATCATGAGACTGCAGCTAAACTATGCTGTGCTTATTTACCATTCTGCAATGAAGCCAAGAAGGGACTCGGGCGTCTGGAAAGACTTCAGTGAGTTAAAGAGGGAAAATGCTGTGGGAAAGTTCATCATGAGCTATTTCAGCTATGCCTACATGCTTAGTCGCAAGCATGGGTCCCACTGAAAGAATGTGCGAGGTGACAGAGCAGGAAGAAACATACAAGAATTCCATCCATTTTTATAACACTGGACATGACCTAAAGTTGGATAAATATGCAGAGGTTTGAACTTAAAAACATTTGAGCATCTAAGTTCTAAGAAGCTGCTGGCTGAGAAGGTCCATTTTAAATGTTCTCTTTGAGTTTGGGATTCTTTGTGTTGACATGTTAAATGGGATTCAGATGCACATGTCCCTCAGCGGTGTCCACCCTCTGAGACTGGTCGCTTACGTCACAGTAGTTTTGATCTCTTTCACACTGGGAGAAAGATGAACCAGGCTAGCCATGATGTAACTGGGGTCAAAGTGGTGCTTTTGAGGATGCCATCAATACATTTCTGAACCTTTTTTTTCCAAACAAGTCTTTATCAAAATAAAATGCTTCCGTCAGTCCTGACCGCCATGAATGTGGTCCCAGCAAAATATAGTCTTTGGGAATGCAAGACAGAGTCCCTCCTAATAACTAATTTGATGCGAGTGCAAAGCCACATGGCATGTTGCCTCCCTATTTGTTTTAGAGCTGGGGGGGTGTGCAGGGTGTCTGTTTGTGCAGACATGAATCAGCTCAGCTGACTGGCTCGCCGTTTAGGCAGATTCAGCTGACGTGAGGGTGATATGTGATGTTCATTTGGACGACGGACGCCTCAGGCAGACTAAAGATGATGAAGTTGTCTAGTGTCAAGTCCTAACACTTGCAAGTGCTTTGTTTTTATGTGCCATTGCCCCCCTCCCCCCCCCCCTTCCCCTTTTAAGCATCAATCCAAAACCACATTAAAAAACAAAACCACTGTGGAGTTATAGTGGGGCTGTGGCGAGCAAACCATAGCAGCAAACTTCCGAATTGGCCTATCAAAAAACACATTAGGATCTGTGTTGTGGCTCAATCTGCGAACCCTTAGGAATGGACGCGCTCCTGTCGAAGCGGTCCGTCCGGTAGGCCCTGCATGTTTGTGGTATTATGGAGTCGCCTGTTTTCCCATTCTCCTTCCCATCTTTAAATTCACCCTTTTCTCAAATTTTTCTGACGTTGGAATCCGTATGGTCTTGTATCCTCTGGGAGACAGTACAAGACTGCAATTTGAGATATCTAATCGCTGATTAGTCCTTTTTTTTTTTTTTTTTTTTTTTTTTTTTTTTTTTTTTTTTCTGGTCTTAAAGCTGATTTGGAAATGGGCTGCTCTGCTGTCTATGCCTGACAGCCTTAGTGTTTACCATCATCCAGCTTAGTGGATGAGAGTTTTGGGTTTTGGCTGACCCCTTCCTCCAAGGGATGTCTACCCTGGTTTTTTTTAAAAGTGGTGACGAGCCTCCTGCCGCAGTGCTGTGATTAGTGAGTGGAGTTCTTTCAGAGCACTCTGTGGGGAAATGGTTGGGAAGAGGCCTGCCATGGGCACACTGTGCATTATGCTGCTCGGGCTGGCAGGAACACAGCAGCCCAGTGAGTGCTAAGATGCGGCACTTCCATGACAAGGGCCTCTGTCCTGCTTGAGAGGTGCAGAGTGCTGCTGTATCAGGTGATCAGTCTCTCTGAAAAGCTCCTAAAAGGCTTTTCCACCCTTGTTTTGACTCCCTGAGTGAGGAGAGTGGGATGCGCAACAGGATCCCCCATTTTCCAGGGTGTTGGATATCCTGAGAAAAAGCCTGTGTACAATAGTGGCTGTGATGGCAGAGGCTGTGGAAGGCTTGTGCTGCTTTTTTCCTCGCGTCACAAGGCCTGTCATTGTGTGATGGGAGCTGGAAGAGACGGGGCTCTGGGGGGAGCAGAGTGGACACCAGGGAGCCCGCTGAAATTCCCAAACTGTACTTAAGCCATCACACAACTCTGCTCAGCCCAGTGGCTGCTAAAACACAGCAATGTCCACTGTGCCTCATCATGGAGTCCAATGTTCCAAACTGCCTGCAGCACCATACAGAACATGTGTGATAATATGCTAGAATTAGAATTGCATGTTTTAAAATGTTACTGTACCTGCACTTCATCCTCATTGAAGACTTTTGGCCTTTTCTAGACATTTTCAACCTACGGTACATGGACTGTATTTATATAGCGCTTTTCTGGTCTTACTGACTACTCAAATCGCTTCTACATACAGGCACCATTCATACACTGGTGCCGAGGCTGCCATACAAGCTGCCACCCCGGCGCAGCATCGGGGGCAATTCAGAGTTCGGTGTCTTGCCCAAGGACACTTTGACGTCTTGCCCAAGGACACTTCGATATGGGACTGCCAGGAATCCGACCACCAACCTTCCAATTGGTAGGCGACCGCTCTACCACCTGAGCCACTGCCGCCTCATTCATTCAGATTCTTGTTCGTGATTAGTGCATCGAGAGTTTGTACAGTTTTCTTTTTTTAAAGCAACACTAAAAAACTTTTCCCGCTTCGATCCCCCTACAGGTTGGAAGCGGAATTGTCTCATTCGAACTACAGATCCACTACCCGATCTGGCAAACTTGCATAATGTAATGTAATGGACAATTCCGCTTCCAACCTGTAGGGGGACAAAAGCGGGAAAAGTTCTTTATTGTTGCTTTAACTTGACTGTAAAACAGTTTCCCCTTAGGCAGGAAAAGTCTGTATTGACCTCTACATGATTTCCCATATCATAAACTTATTTCATGTGGTCAACATGAATAAATGTTTTTCAGGAAATGTACAGTACATCTTGATTAGAGCTCTAAAGGTTAGCATGTTGAATAAGGAAAGGGACCTTTTTAATTAGGTGTGGGTTCAAATCCTTGGTGCAGGAAGCATTCATCCTGCTGAAGTGTCCTGAAGAAACAGTCCCGACCTACCAGCTTACCCTGACCTTTAACCACCTTTTTAAAAGGAAAGACAAATGCAAAGAAAACTGTTTTCAAATGCATTGCAACAGATATGTTTTGGAAACCGCTTTAGGAATAAGTTTATTCCATTTCTAAGTAAAAAGTGGCATTGATGCAGGTTTTGTGTGTGTTGTGTTTTAATATCTATTAGCTCACCACCATGACAAAAGGAGCGAGGCATCCTAGATTCCTGGAAGGCGGGCATGAGATTGTATCTGAACTGGCCGGCCACCGTCATGATTCAGAGCATCTGTTTATATCATCAAGAAATAACCACACCGGGATCTCTGTTGCGATGAGCTGGGCCAAAACCCAACTGCTTTTCATGAGACACGACCCGTCACTGGGCCATTAGTACCAGGCTCCATGTCTGGGTTTGCAGTTTCTGCACTTCGCGGTTCCTGAGGGTTGCCTTAGTGGGCTGCCTGTGCTGGGACAGGGTGGTTGCTTTATAAATATCCCTCCTAGTGTAGGATGGCCAGCTCCTGCAGGGTGAGACCCGTGCAGACCAATCCTTTTCTCCTTGATGCTAAATTGGGTGGAGTGGCCTTGGCTGTGGGACATGTGTCGCCCAGCTCTTTATCCAGAGCGGCCAGTGTAAGTATCCATCAATACTTCCTGGATCCTATACATTTCTCTGTTCACTTTTCTCCTCGCAGCGGGCCAGACTGCAAGCCAGAAGCTGGCTTTGTCTAGCTCTATTCTGGAGGTTGTGGTGGACTGGAGTGCAAAGCTGTGGTCATTGCTTGGGAGCAGAAATGGAGACTTGGCATGCTGGAATAGAACTAAAGTTTGTTTTTAAATTGAGTCAATGTAAAATTTTATATTGCATGCAGTGGTAGTTAAAGATTTGAGTTATTCAATTATTTTTCCTCAGGACTGGAGACTGCACCTCACCAGTGAGTAGCTTCTCCAGCACTAAACAGACATGCATATGTCCTCCTTGAAGATGATGGCTTGGAATGATGTACTATTTCAGGTCTGACATGAGTGGGGCTGTTGTTTGGTTTGGCAGGCCGGAGCTGTGCTAAGCCAAGCCAGTGTTGGGGGAGCGGTGCTGGCCGTGGCCACAGTGGAGGGATGTTTTCTTCTCCTCTGCACAGTGAGCTCTGTGACTGGACAGTGTGAGGCCTTTTCACGCGGACTCGTAGCCGTTAAGCTTGGGGTCCATTGTGGCCCCTGCATGGGCGGCATGCCTCTCCTCATCCCCGCTGATTGATCAGCACGCCTGTTTTTCTTTCCCCTGGAGTGGAAAAGCAAACTGGGGCACTTTTGATTCCCTGTGCTTTCCCGGGCGCAGTCATGGGGACACTCAGCCCTGCAAGTTTTATGGGGAAATGTTGGCCGGGAGAGATGGGCCTTTTTGCTAGTTGGTGCTGCTTAGGAAGGTGGTTGAGCAGTATGTCAACATTCCAAAAGTTGTTGTCGAGGGAAGGACGTGTATAACTGCCCCTCAGTGTATTCATGCCAGCAAAAAAAAGGCATATATTCCTGTAGTTTTACACAGAACAACACCTACATTTTAGGGAAATGGTTACAAAGCTGCATTTGTTGTTCATAAATCATAATTGTTAAGCTGGTAAAATGTCACGGACCACTGAAGAATAATTCTGCTACAGCCAGACACCATAAATGCATCTTGCAATCATTTTAGATTTTTTTTTTTTTTTTTTTTTTTTTTGTTCCCCCATTCACGGAAAGTCAAGTAGAAAGGAGTATTAGGCTGCAGTCCATCATATTGTATTGCATGACAAGTCATAGCACTGTTGTACAGTAGAGTTACTGTACCTCTGAAACCAGAGTGAGACATGGCAGATGTTTTCGGTCTAATCACTGCAGTTGTGATGCTGTCAGGCTCATTGGCCATTAGAGCTTTATGGAGAGATTATCACTGATGAGTTGTTAAAGGTGGCATCCTACCCAGACCTCCCAGCTCAAAATGAGTCAGCACACTTGGTTTAAGTTCATCTTCCTTCAGTTGTTACTGTCCTTTTTTGTTAAAGAGGCGACCATAAATTAAAAGTATCATGAAGTCCAGCAATTTCAGCCCAACCATAATGAACTCCAGATGTCTAATGAGCTTGATACGCTGCTCCAGTCGGAGCCTTGTGGGGAATTTTATAGGGATGAAGAATGTGTTGCTTGTAGCACCCTTTGTGGATAAATAAATGCTCAGACTCTTTTCATTCCTCATTGTGTCTTTGACTTTTGGTGGCAGTGTGGGTGAGTGCCTCCCTCAGACCACCTACACAATGATCACATGAGACCGCTTTGGCTTCTCTGAGGTCTTAAAGTATTCACTGCGCCATTCCAATTCACACACAATCAGGTTCATCCACATTTTTCATGTGCTGAGCTGCAGGAATCATTGACATTACAGTACAGAAAAAACTTTGACATGATGTTTTTGCCAAATATTTCCATCAACTCGTAAACTCGTCATTGTGTCATTTTGCACCAAAAGTCGAGATTAAATGAATGGAAATTGAAGTCTAAATTGCAGAAATTTAGAAAACTAAAGGCAGCTCCGTTTAAGCTGACATTGGCTAACGTGCATTACTGTATACTTGCAGTCATCCCCGTGTCTTGATCTCTCTGCCGCTCATTTGGCCTCTAATCTTGTACATATGGTTTATATCTGGAACGGTCTGATGGTGTGTGGCCGTGTCGAACAAATGGTGGTAGAGAGGGGGAGGTATTATTAGCGCTGGCATCACACAAATCTGCCATTTTATTCCATGTTATTGAATGCTGCACAGTGTAAGCTGGGGCCAAAAGTTTATATGTAGACAGCATTATAGAGGATTGAAAAGATTGAGCTTGATTTCAAAAGCTTACTCCATGTACTGCAGTATGGACTGGGCACTGTATATGAAGATTTTTACATCCCTATATTGTTCCTTAAGGGGCTTCCAGGGAATCCCCAACAAAAGGGAAAAATTTATTTTCTCTAGAACGCCACATACAGTACATATGAATGTACTGTATGTGGCTATTTTGGTCATGGGGTTCATACACTTTCTGTAGTCTATCAGATGGGGGGGACCACGGGACAAAATTGTATCTAATGTGGGTTGTGGTCTAATTTGTCAGTTTATGGGTCCTCGACGTGAGGTTTTGGGAACCACACTGCTCTTGACGGTTTATGTATATTCAATTTGGGCTTGAGCATACATATATAGAGTCGCGGAAAGGGGCTCATCACTTGAAGCAGCCACCATAGAAGCTGTAGTCCATCTGAACCCATCAGCCCACTGGTCTTGTTGTATCATTATTTAGTCTGATACCTTTTTCATAAAGCAGATGTAGTTGGATAGGAGGCAATAAAAAAAGCTAAAGAATGTTAATGACGTGATTTTTTTTTTTTTTTTTTAAATATAAAACAATCGTGTCTTATTTGTTGCAGAATGTGGACCCAGTAATGCACCATCGCTCAGACATAATTACAAGGCAGGGTCCATCAGTGACGGTGGATAACGAGTAGGTTACCGTCCGCCTCAGGTCTTTGCTCAGGACCTCCACCGATGCACACTGCTGGATAGGAAATACTGCACACAGCTCTGATTATTACCCTACCCAGGATGTCTGCTGTCCCCCCGCCTCATTGTAGTACAGCAGTCATGTCTGTGTCTGTGGTGGAGACAGTGAACGAGCAATCGTAGCCCTTTCTTACAGCAGCATCAAGCTTCCCGAAATAAAAAAAACCTCCCCTAGGCATCGGCCCTGCGCGCTGCTGGCCCATGCCCTGTAATTGAAGCTGCAGGGTGGTAATGATGATGATGCAGAGTGCTTGGAGCCAGACTCAAAGCTCCTCCACTGGCACTGTCCCCAACGTCTCCCATGGGCCTTGATTTGAAACAGCTGCCGTCACTTCAGTTCACCATTTTCGTTTGTTTGTGTCTTGAAGTATCCAATCAGACAATGGCTTGTTCTCATCATAGGGTGATTCTCATGGATTTTTGACAGTTTAGCCGCCATTTTTCCCTCCCATAACGAGCCTTTTCCTGACCAAAAGCCAGCCACACTTGGTCTTTCATTTACTTAAATCAGATCATGACATCTAGGCTAAGTCATCCAAAAGTGCTTTTTAGAGCAACAAAGGACTTTATTTATTTCTTTTTTTTTTTTCTTTTTAGAGATTATAAAAACAGATCTTTTAAAGCCGATACCCCTTATGGTTTTTAAATAATAAATCGCAGATAAAAACGGTTTAAAGCGATTTATTGCAACAATTAATGTGGCTGAAGACTCTCTTGGTGTGGCTTGCTATGAATTGTCAGGTCATTCCTGTCTTGGTTGACAATACAGAACGCAAAAGCACACATTTGGATTTTTACATGTTGAAATCTAGCCGTTGGTCACATTTTTCCACCTAAACCCCATCCACTTTAAACTGGGCGAAAAGCACCGACAAGAACAGAAATACAGAAGTCTCTCGTGAAATATTCAAAACTGTCCTAACTTTTGCAGAAATAGTGCATATGTATAGGACCCCATTGCTCATAATAAGCTGATTTGAGTTTTTGGAGCCTTTTTTTATAAATTGAGAATCAAGTGTGAGAGTTTAACTGTATGTACTCTCTTGCATGAACTCATACACACACAACTTTTTACAGACTTTTAGGTTAGATATGTTATTGTATGAGCAGCTCAAGACCAGCACAGGATACCAATGCCCTGCCCTAATGAACCCGGGTACATTATGTTGACTGTGAGCTCTTGATTACAGTTCAGTGCCACTTCAATCAGAGCTTCCTCCTCTCGCCAGCCACAGGAACCAGGAAGAATTGGCTCATGATTTTCTCCAGTGGTCTGACACGTAACCCCCATCCAAGACAAAATAGGCTTTCCTCGGCTCGCCTATGTGCCCCTCCCTAAGTTTGTTGGTGCATGAGACATTGGGGGAACTGTTGGCACTGCCATGGTGCAGTTTACCAAATGCTTTGTAGCTCTGAAATCGGCTGCGTGTAATGGTTTGATGGATTACAATGGAACAGTGATGATTCCAGAACAAGGAGCCCAGTTTAAGGCCCTTGCCAGCCATGCCATGGTTACCACTATAAAAGGCTGGTATCGCTGACTATAGAGTGGATGACTGTGATGGGGCAACTGCTGTGGTGGTGTTTTCTTAAGGTTAAGCTCAATCACAGCTGCATACTCGCTGTCACAGTGGAGCGCTTGTTTTTTTTTTCTTTCTTTCTCTCTTCCCTTTTGTTTTTCTTTACTTCATTGCATTCCTCTTGAGTCTCATAGATCATAGTATCTGTAATTCTTCTGCTGTTGGAGAGCATGAAGATCCACATTTAGTTGCCAGACACTTACATAACATAGGCTTGGTTTGCATTAGTGTGTGGCTTCACCCGGGTCTTCCTGAAAGAATCCCTAAAGCATTGATGTCTATCAGGTATATGCTTCTAAGATTGGTTCACAGCAGGAGAGGACATGGATGTCTCTATTATTGTACTCTGATGATATGGAATATATGATCTTATGAGCCCTGCAGTTATTATGCCGGATTTAGCCTGGAAGAAATCGCACGCAGAAGTCCCAATGATCATTTCTGGTAAAAGCTTCCTGGCGCGCACCACTAATCTGCCCACTCACTAAGGAAAAAGAAGAGGAAAATTGGACTCAATTGAGAACAGAGACATTGTTCAAAGAGTTTCTGAATTGGAAGCGGGTGCTGGCATTAGAGGCACAAATCTTTGACTCCATCAGTGCCACTGTGTGAGTATCGAGCTCCATCAACTGCTCCAACTTGAGTCACAGACATGTACCGGACTGGTTCAAAGACCCGGGTAAAGATATTTCCTCCTTGGGATGGAGCCTGTGTAACATTAATGCCAGCTGGTGACGGTTGAGGGAGAAAAACTCAGTGAGCTTTATTGTGAAAGCTGTACTCTGTGAGTAATCTGTGGGCTGTTTTGATTCACAGTCAACATTTTCCTGGACTGTGCATAGACCTAAAATAAAGTAATAGCTTTGTTTCTCAGCAAACTGGAAGTTGTGAAAGTGTTTGGAGACTTTCTTTTTTAAAGTCATGTTTATAGCTTGTTGTTTGAATATAGCGTTAGTGCGTGAGTATGCTTTCTGTGATCAGTATTAAAGGTGGACGTGGTTAAACGCCAGAAATTGTTGTGGTTAAAAACAATTAGTTTGTTGGAATTCCTGACGATAAAAGTGTCTGGGTTGAGTTATGTGCTGTGCCGACTTAAGTGCAGGTGTGCTGAGTGTTTAGTGTGAACATGTGCCTGAGGTCACTTTCACTAGTGGCTCGCTCCTGCATAATTAAACTTGGATAAATAAACCTTTGCCCGCTATGTTGTAACTGAGTGTCCTGCGACCATTGGTTTCTGCTGAGAACCGCTGCAATAAAAACTGTCATTTGCACATCTGCTGAGACCTTAGTTTAGGAGCTGCTTGTGTACAGCAGGTATGTAGCGCCCTCTTCTGTCAAAAGTCAAACATTATACACTTCATAACTAAGACTTTGCTCACCGTTTCCTTCCTGAATTACACTGTTTTTGCAGTACTGTAAGTGTTCAGTTTGGCTGAATGAGGTTCTGACCGCGTGGAATGTCTTCTCTCATTTCATGACGATGGACACTGTCGAACTACCACGAATAATGGCGAGATTTGCACAGCATCTGGAAGCCATTGAAGTACATGCTGGCTCTGGCTTTCCCATTAGACCAACACTGGAGTCAGTGCCAAACATCTGTTGCCACACCAATGTATCAGCTGAGGGGCTGAAGTACAGCTCTGATATACATGGTAATCAAGATCTAAAAAAAATGTTGATGTGGGTTGCTGTGATTGTTGAGACTGATGAGCCTGCAGCAGAGGAATGTTGGGTGTGACTCATGCAATAGAAACTTTCAGAGCACTGACAGAACTTAACTTAAAGGTTTCAGTCAAAGCGATGATGATGATGATTAAGTAAGAAACTAAGATGATGATGATGAATTAAGAAACTATGTGTGGTATTTCTCCATCTGAAGCCATTTTAAGCTACTGAGTCCCTCCCGTTTTGATCTTGACTGAATAAATACTACACGATGGGGTCAGAATTTGTTGAATTCCAATTTGTCATACAGTACGGTCTCCTTAGATTCAGAGCTTCCTACAACAAGGACGCTGCATTTGTTCAGTGCTAATACGCTGCTTGGAGGAGCTGTAATCCAGAAATACTGCTGGCAAATTCCTGCCTCTGCACTGAACACAGCTCTTTTTGTGACTCTTGTACAGTACCATTGCATCATGGTCTAAGCACTTGCACACTGTCTCGGTAGATTCCTCGACTCTGAACTGCAGAGTTGGTTTCAGCTGCTGCAGGAAGCTTTGACTTTCATGCTTACTCATCTCTCGCTTTTGTTGTCGCTTTCCCCTTCCTCCACAGGAGTTCTCCCCTTCAGACCACAGAAATAACTCTGTGTCCAGCAGAACCCCGACCCCACCAGGACGCTACTCGCCCCATAGCCCCATTGATCGGGACGTACCCATGTCCCCACGTCGCAGGTAAAGACCACTCTCATCACCAATAATACATGAGCAAACCTCATAGTTCACTGCAAAATTCTGTGTATTAAACTGACTGCTGTGAGCACATGCATCTAATCTTATAGTTGCATCTTTTGTTGCAAAGTTGAAATGTCCAGCCAGACGTACAGAACACACTGTACTTTATTTATATGCTTGAATATGAAAAAACCGATGTGTTGAAAACCTGCCTATAAATTTAGTCATTTTAGCCCATGACACTAGTTGCTCTTCAAAGATTGAAGTGTAAAGCACAGCCTGAAGCTTCCGCATATTAACAGTAGCAGGATGGTGGCCTATCTAACAGGAGTGTGTGTACAGGCATTCAGCGCCATCTACAGGCATGTAGGGGTTACACCCACAGATCTGAGCCTAGAGAAGAAATCAACATTACCTGAAAAGCTTATAGTCAATTCATACACAAAGGAAAAACTATAAGAAAAAACTTCAGTATAAGCTAGTACTGGCAGTCATTTATTTAGTTTAAAAATTGAATTGGAGGGTAAACCCCTTGAGAGGCACCATCTCGTTTTCAAGGGGGTCTTCAGCATACCTGCCAACATTTGGTTTTCAAAATCCGGGAGATTTGGGGGGGTACTTAAGTGTACTGTAAGTTATAAGTGTATTATTTACATTGCAATATAAATTAAAACATAACTTAATGTATTCATATTTATTTATATTTTTTTATTTGTAATTTTATTACAACAAAACATCACAGAAACACTGCACTGCAGTTTTTAACACTGGTACAAACACATTTAATCAATAACTGTCTCTTTGGTAAACATCAGTAGGTTTTGTAAACATGAATATGAATATGTGCTCACTTTTTTTTCTTGAAGTGTTGTAGTTGTATGTGGCAGATTTAGCTGCTCTCAGTGCCCTCTTGGCCAAACTGGTGTGGTTTATCTTGCAGGATAGGAGAGAGCAAAGAGTGCAGTTATTCATGCTCATGCGATTTTCTGTAACTATCTTTTTACACTGCCCTTATGTGCCTTTTCTGCGTGATGGTTCCGCTGTGTTTCAATGTGCTGGGTAATGTAATTGTTCCCTCCGTGCGCTATGTTAAAATCAATTCTCCACACCTTACAAAAAGCGTGGAGGTTGTCGATATGACTAGGTAAGATGCATGTAAATTGTTGCACATAACACTGTTGAAATTTACAGCTATATTTTGATTTCTCCATCACCTGCCATTTTTTTTATCTGCTCGCTTTCGGGTCTGAACTCTCCGTGATGCTTGTGCAGAGATCAACTGCGCAACTGGGTTATAGGTTGCCAGGTTGATGGTTATAGGTTATTGTGTATATAGTGTTTGGCTTGTGTGAATAGGATGCGTTTCATAGAAGATCTGGCAACTGGTCAACATTAGACAAACATATTGGTCCAATTATTTATAAAGGAGTTTGGGCCATGTAAATTACGGGAGTTTCCCGGGAGAAATAACAAACCGTGAGAGGTCTGGGAGATGGGGCTAAAAAAACGGGAGCATACTACATCTGCTACTATTTATGTAAACCTTAAAAAACATGTATTGTAGGTTTGAGGTAGAGCTGTAACAATTCCAAATGTGCTGTACAATTAATTGTCAGAAATAATTGGCTCTTTCAGTCAAATCTAAAAATGTTTATTACTTTTTTTTAAACAAATTTCAAGTTTTTAATGAATTCCAGTATTCATCTTTTGGTTATCACTGTTATGTGACCCAGATAATGTAATGACACCGGTATACAGCCTATGAAATATACAACGCCTTGATTATCATAAAACATTTCTTCTAACTGGATCCCCACTTGGCATTTGTGTTGCTATGAACGTCTATAGGGTCAAGTGCCAACAACAGTTACCATCAACAGTCAAACCCCTTAAGACCAGCTAATGTTAGCAATTAATTGCAGTTAAACAAAGAAACCGTGATTATGTAAAAAAAAAAAAAAAAAATTGCTACAGGCCTAGTTTGATGTAAACAATCATGGAAGTATTGAATTAATTGCTTTTGTTTAAAAAAAAAAAAAGAAAACAGAAAAGCATTTAGTTGAAGTTGAGAGTGAAAGGTGCTGATTTGACTGTACGCTGATGTTTGAGGCTCTAGTTCTTGTACAGAATGGTTTCATGGAAGTGTAATCTCCCGACACAATGGTATCTACTTATACCTACGATATGGTTTCATCAACTGTTCTGACACGGTTTCAACTTTCAAATGGTCACCATAAGCCTGACAACCGTAATTTATATTGCAGGGATGTTGTGTTGGACGAGGTGAGGTTATTCCAGTGGTTAGGATATTGCAGTATCACCCATATTTGGAATTCATCTGGTAGCCAGTCTCTGCTAGAAACATTCCTTCGCACATTCGTATACATTGCTTTCCTTTCAAAGGTCTTTGTGAAAAGGCAGTTGATTGAGCAAATGGCCTGAAAAACTCTGTCAAACCAACGCAGTAATTTAGTGTACAAAAGTCCTCGTTAATTCACGGACTGTTGGTGCTTTAAGCTGTTTTGAGTCGACAGCTACGAAATGAACTTTTTAGCCTTTGGGACTATATTGTGACCACCACTTGCACTGCAGTTTGCTATTTCCTGCTTCGCCCCCTCTGATGAAGTGATGTAGCTGTATGGTGACTCAGTTTGTAGCATGCAGGTGCTACCCTCTGAGCATTTTTTTATTTTTTTTATTTTGGATTCACTTCCACTCACATGTTTTCTTGTCTCTTTGCAGATATTAAATCTTCTTTTAGTCCCTCACACAATCCTCTGTGTCCGCTCTCTTTCTGCTGGAGAGCCCTGTGCCTGTTTTCACAGTGCAGGATAGTTGACTTTGGCCCCAGTTCCTCCCCCTCCCGGGTGACCACGGCTAGTGATATGACATGTCAGCAACTTCAGTCATATCCAAATCCCCCCCACCACCACCACCACCCCATATTCCCCAAAAAAGTCAGATTTTACTTCTCCCCCTGATTGGCCCCGAGTCTGGATCCCCCGGCCTGCACACCAAGCCTCTCCCTGCTCCTCCCCAGCCAATCACAGACTCTGTGACACCCATTTACCCACCCCTTCTGTCACATGTCCAATGAGTTTCAGCCCAGAGGCACACCTTTCAGTCAGCCTCTTGTTTTTCTGCCCCGTCTGGTTTAGATAGAGGTTTGTGTTCGGCATCCAATATTGTTTCTTCTCTTGTGTGTTCCGAGTTGCTACAGCAGTGTTAGAAATACAGGGGCAGTTACTGGAAAGAAAAGTTGAGCTCCCTTTCGTTTGTTCCCTCTTTCTTTCCTTTTTGAGGTGAGTCTTGTCATTTTTGAGTTTTGTCATTTGGATTTCTTTTGTCAGGATGTACAGACTGTGGTTTAGGTGTTGTACTGCCAGTCAGACTCTTTGAGAAATGTAGTTGGAATTTGGCTGTGGTTGTGATCTCGGATATGTTTTGGCTGCGCTAATGTGCTATGACTAGATCTTTATCATTGAAGCTTTGTGCAAAGTCTGGGTCTGGAAACCAACAACACGTTAATTTTGGATGCAGGCAGTGTGTAGATCATTGTGAGAACAGTACAGTAGAGTACAGTAGAACAAAACCAACTCTCCTGTGAAATCTTAACTGCTTCCACTGCAGATCTGTGTGCACACGACTGCCTGTTCAGATGCAGGCTGTCCCCTCGCACTGCTGTTATTTGTTTTCCTCCCATTTGACCTAGACTTTCCATTTGTTTTGAGGATGCAATTTCAGAAGGGATGGTGAGCGAGGCGAAAATGGAAATGGGATTGCTGAGGGTGGAGCTGAGCATGTGGAGAACTTGGAGGGTGTGCTTTCTAGGTCTGTTTTCAATTTGAACCATGTTCAGGGACTCAGAGGAAAGGGTCTGAGTATTTGCCTCAGCCTCAGATTTGTTGTCTTGTCTGTATGCCATCTCCTGTTTCATTTAACGAGAAGCATATAGCTGGAATACAGACAGGAACAGTACATGCACACAGCAGTGGTGGAAAGGTTGTGAACCACTATGAACATATAATATGTTTTACATGCAACACTGAGGGAACGTTACATGTACAAGAGAAGACCACAATTATTTGGATAGTGACATTTTTTAAAGGTTTTATCTTTGTTCTATTAAAATACTATAATATATTATAAAACTGTGACTATGAGGTCAGAGTGCTAACTTTCAGCCTTAAGGATCTTTGAGGCTCAGCAGGACAGTGGTCCTTAACATAAAACCAAAACATCCAGGGAATTCTTTTCTTTCTGGCCAAACGGCTGAATTTGACCGGCCAAGTCTGTCATCCTCGACAATCGACCTAAATCCATATCTGAGCATGTTTCACAGACTGAAGGCCTGATAAGAGCAAGAAGTGAAGATTGCAGATGCAGTTTGGACCTGGCAACGCATCGCCAGGAACGATATCAAGTATTTGCTGAAGTTTGCAGTTTCATAAATCCCATAGTCTACAAAGGCTGTGACACCAAATATGTGACACTACTTTAGTTTAAGTTGATTTGTCAAATTACTGTACCTAATCGTTCCAGTAAATTGGGAGCTTGTGTATAAAAAGCTCTTCAATTCTGACCCTGTTCGCTGGTGTAGAGTACAGAGCAAACAACTTTTTTGCTGCAAATCTGTCACTGTCCAGCTCCGCAACTGTGTCCTTGTACAACAAAAACCAGGCCTCCGTAGTGCAGCGATGCCCAAAGGTTTCCCCGGTGGAGGTTTAGGTCACTGTCTCCGAGCAGATTCTTCACAGCGTACGCGTCGGTTTGAAGAGTAAATATTTGGACAGATGTGTTGTGACAACAGGTGTGCCAGTCGGTCAGGTTATGTTGACTGATTCTAGCTGACAAGATGTCTTCAGGTGGAAGGCATCAAACCACACCTGCACCCAGCCAACCGGTTCCTACTGACAGCACACACTCACCAGCTCCCACTGACACAAGAACATACTTAGTGTTCTTGTGTTTATTTTTAACTTATTAATCCTCAGTCAGTCAGGGTTGTAATAAATGTGCTGCTTCAGGAAGAGGTTGGTATTCAACCACACATCAAGTATGGAAGCAGCAGTAAAAAAATAACTGCTTTTCCACCACACCAGGGGTAAAGAATGCGCTTGTAAAGTGAGCCACTGTTCTTTTTTTCCCAATTTCTTAATTAATTGACAGCATATAATCTTCCATTGTGGTTGCTGAAATGATGTAACTTAATAACCTACAGTACGTGTGATAAAGCATTCATTCATATGTTGCATTAAAGGTGATACTACGCATTCTATACAGCCTCCACAGTCTGCCTTATTGTTTTTGCCTCGAGGCTGTTTTCTGAGTTGGAACAGTGCCTCTGGTAAGGGGATATGACGGGGTCCTGTTGAGGGAATGATGTGCGATAGGACACTTGTTTGGCCTCTTGCCTGTGGTTTGCGATCTACACTTAATGCTCTGAGGTCAAAGTCTCAAAGCCAGCTGCTGCCCTTTCCTTCACTTCCTCTGGATTCAGTTAAACCAGACTCACAAATCTCTCATAAACGCACATTTTCCACAGAACCCGTCACCGAGAGCTCGACGTCTGATTTTAGTGAATGTGATGACCTGCAACCTGTGATTTATATTTGTATTTCTTCCCTCTACAGCAGTTCGAGCTCTGACTTTGCCATGCAGAAGTTCGACAGGGACTCGGAGGTGTACAAGATGATTCAGGAGAATAAAGAGTCCCGCTCGGTGCCTCGTCAGTCCAACACCTTTAAAATACTGCAAGAGGTCTTGGAGGCTGACGAGAAAGGTGAGAAGCACTCTGCATTGCAAATGTGCACAATTGAAAAGCGAAAGAATCTGTCTATTTTAGATGAAATACTCACTAGTGTTCATTCTTGCACAAATATTTTATCATATATAATCTATTGAACTTTTACAGGCATTTTATATAAAAAATGCCTGATTAAAAACAGTGTGTACCCACTCTCACTGAAGATATAGAAAATGCATGGGACATGAATAGCCGCTTTCCAACCAAGTAGTTACTGAACGTAGTTATAGGAAAAGTCTACTTCTGAGCAGATCTACCAACTACTCCTCCCCCAAACTGTTTTTTTATTTGCATTCACACTGGCCAAGTGGCCATAGGGACTATAGGAGGGGTAAGGGAGTGAAAAGTGAACTAAATACTAAATCTAATGTATATAGCATATTTGTCATACTTTAAACGACTAACTCCGAAAAGACAGTTAACCACAGGTTCCCGTTAATCTTATGATGGACATGTGTTGTGATAGTTAAACAAACGAACAGTCAATGGCGAAATGAAAGCCTCTTATTTACGAGAGCGGTCTCTGAGCAGGACTGTCCAGGACTTGAAGCAAATTGTCAATTCGGCATTAATTTTCGCAAGAATGCCTATATTCGAAATCGAAACAGTTCATTTCTCGCCTAAAAATGTTGTCAGAAGTGAATTTAGTGATGAATGAGATGGCGAAAATTGTAAAAATTGTCCCGTTGTTGGTCGGTCTGTCTGTACCGTAAACTACCCTCGTTGACCTAGGTCCCTATGCTGAAAAGGGAACAGCGAAAAGACCCTGCCCTGAAGTAGGAGCTGATCGAATTACAGGAACTGCGGCCAGAGAAGCTTAAAAATCCCCAAATTGGTCCAGTCGGAACACAAGGAAAAAGTTCTAGGAATTTTATGTTCTAGAAACTGCAAAAATCCCTCCGGTCAGAAATCGGCTAATGTGTTTGCATGGAGGAACCTGGCAGATTGCGTACATTTATTTTTAGATTTTGACTGATGGTTACTGGGGTTACTGTTCTCAGTAACCCCTTTGCATGGGTTGCGAAGGGCTTATGGTTGCATCTCAGGATTCAGCTGTTCTGTCAAATGCAACCTAATTTATATCCCCTCCTGTAGTTATTTAGCTGTCACCTCTCCATTTTAAAATCATTGCTGTTAAAAGTGCATCGTGTGCAGAGCAAGCAAGTGTGAGTCACCGAGTTGTAACTTGGACTGCCATATGGCCGTCACCTGTGCAGGATGAAACGCTCTCCCGTGTGCAGTTCATATTGTGAACAGCATATCATGGAATGCATCTGTCGTCCTCCTTCCCCACCCACCCCCCTCCCATCCACTTTGATAAATGTTGGTGCAAATAAATCCTGATAGCAATAACATTCTTTCATGACGTGATAATGACCGATGTGTGGAAACCCGTTTCATGAAAGCGCACGCCATGCGTGATGATGAGCTTAGTGATGATGAGTGGGAAACAGAAAACGAGCTCCGCTGACAGAGGCCAGCGGAGGCCGACCCGAGTGATTACGTGATAAACAGAGACGCAGGCCAGTTGCAACATCCCAATGAGCAGCTCTGTTCCTGTGTTTGACTCCAGAGGCAGCCTTGCGGTTCCCAGGGAAACTTTCGCCCAGCGCTGCCACACTAAGCACCTCAGTGGGAGGAGTCAAAAAAATCCACACGTGTGAGAAGTGCGGCACAAGCATCGGGTAAGTCTCCTGCAGTCACACGTTCAGCGGACTAGCGTGCCAGGAGGTAGGGGGTGTGTGTGTGTGTGTGTGTGTGTGTGTGTGTGTGTGTGTTTCCAAAGCAACAACCAGTTATTCCATCTAATTACTGAATGTCCTGAAAATGTCTTCAGTTCATATTGGAGTGTTAATGAGCAAGTAAAACCAATATGCCAATGGGCCAGTTGTATTTCTTTGTAAAGCAGATCAAATGTGTGCATTCTCTTGATTTGAAGTTGATTTGAAAGTGTCACGATACAGATTCAAAAATTGTCACTTGTTTGAGAAGAATCTCAAAGTGTATTACTACATTGGCAAATCATTTGTTCATAGTAAAACCACATTCTAATTGTGTCCGTATGACATGACCATGCAAATATTTCTGCTGTTGTGTTGTCTTGTCACAAACGTGCAACCAGCGAGTTGATTTGCGTTGGAAATGAGGCAAATCATCTCACCGTGACGTCGGATGGACCGGTGTGTTTGACTGCTTTTGTCTTTCCACAGCACGCTGGCCGTGCGTATCGCCGACGACCGCTTCCGCCACGCCGAGTGCTACACCTGCACAGACTGCGGTCTCAACCTCAGGATGAGGGGCCACTTTTGCATCGGAGACGTGATGTACTGTGAGAAGCACGCCAAACAGAGGTACCAAGGCCCGGGCAGTTCCCCTCAAGCCACCGTGTCCCAGCGCCAGTGAGTCTGCCACTCCACACCTGGCCCCGCTCTGGCTCTGCCAGAAGCTCCACACCATCTGACTCAGTTATAGACCTTGGGATGGCTGCGTGGAGGTGGACACTAGTCAACAAAATGGCAGAAGATGTTCTTTTCTGATCACATTTAACCATACTTGCAATATTATAATTAACTTTCTTGCCTTTCTTATAATCGTAAAGTGAATTGGGGCTTTGTTTTTTTTTCATATGGCCCGGCCTCTGCATTCTCTTTAGGTTATTCTTAGCTCTAATAATGCACAGCTGCCATGGACTCGAGCCACATTGTACTGAGGCCACATTTTCATAACGCCAACGCTTTAGACAAGCTCAACGGGACTGGCACTCTGACTCTTTGAGGATCTGGATAATCATTTGACTCTCCGGCTGACACAAAGGGACCAAAATCTCACCTACACTGCATGCCATTTTCAGTGTGTGCGTGTGTGTGTGTGTGTGTGTGTGTGTGTGTGTGTGTGTCTAGAGTCAGGCCAAAAGCCCTCGAGTTTTTTCTATATTTCTTTTGTATGCAGAATTTGAGTAGAAATGATGAAAAAAAAATTATGTATTTGCTGACTTGTTTTGTTGCTTATGAGGGACTATAGATTCAATATACAAATATTTTTGATGTTTTTGAACTGTATTCTATAATATAGACCATTTAAAAATGCATAATGTATGCACAGGGCCATTTAGTGTGAAGAGTTGAAATATTACACTTTACCAGTTACAGCAGTACTCAGAGATACACTATAATGTTTGCATTTCATGTGGCACTCAATAAAATCGCACAACCTAAAGCTTCTTCAGTGATAATGACTTTGTTGGAATAATAAGTGTGAAAAGGCTTCCTGCATCATTACTGGTTCTTTACTCTGTGGTGATTTCTAACCTGTCTTCAAGTATTTTTATCAACTTTACATTACACAAGTTCACTTCACATTATTGCACCTGGTAGGAATCAACAAGAGTGGTTTCCGTCCTTTACAGATAGTCTGGGTACCGAATTCAATAATTTTTAGACCCCAAACGAATTTCCTCGTAAGTATTGAGTATCAAAAAATGCCTCCTTATTCAATAGCCAGTTTCAATACCTAAGGAGTAAATCCGATCAGCGTCAGTGAGCCAATAAGCATGCAGCATGCTACTACCAAGATCTAATGATTGTGATTGGCTGGCTAAGGTTACACGTCACAGACGGGCAGAAAAAACTCCGCAGTCCTGTGGAGGAAGGTCTGGCAAAGCCAGACTACATGTAGTAAAACTAAAAGATTTATATTAGACAAACTACGCAGATCTCTTTATTGAGCAGAAGTTATGCACAAAGTTGTCGGTCAGTGTGCTTCCTGTTCAAGTTCACATGAGCCGATTTGTCCTTCAGACTGTTGTAGAGCTGCAAAGATGAATCTATTATTAGAGTTATTATAGTTGTCAACTATGAAATGAATCACCAATTACTTTGATAATCAGTTTTTTTTTTTTTTTTTTTTTTTTAAAGTCAATATTCTTTGACTCCAGCTTCCTAAATGTGAATATCTTCTAGCTTCTTCTCTCCTCTATGACAGTAAACTGAATATCTTTGGAGTTGTGAACAAAAACAAGACATTTGAGGACGCCGTCTTGGGCTTTTAGGAAACACTGACATTTTTCATTATTTTCTAAAATTTTATACATCAAACAACTAATGCATTAATCTCAAAAAATAATCTACAGGTTAATTGCCAATGAAAATAATAAGAAAAAAAATAGTTTCAGCCCTAAACTGTTGCTTACACACTTTAAAACGATAAAAATGACTTCTGGATGAAGTTGACAGCATTATTACAATGTGTGGGGGGGGCGCAGACACATCTCTGCTCTGAGAAGACTGGTTTGACAAGGGTGCCGCCCACATCTGTCAGAGTACAGTCAGTGCACATCAGCAGGCTGAGTTCTAGCTTGGATTGCTTTATTAGGACACCTCCATGTTGAATGGGAAGCTGGAGGTAATAAACAGCAGTCCAAGTGGTCGGTCAGTCTTGGAACAAACAGGACATCTTGGTTGGGATCCCTGCAGTGGCGGGGCTAGAAGGGGGGTATGGGGTTGCACCAGCCCCCCCTCCCCTCATATATCATTGGTCCCCCCTGGTGCCCCCAACCTCCCCACCCCCCAAAATCCATTGGGCTACGAATGCTGTCAATCAGACAATTGTAATATCCATTTGATCAGAGTACGGTCACTTGGCTGCCTGTTCTGCCAATCTTCCCAGCCCTTGTCACATGACCAATTGATGTTTCCATGACGACTATCCAAAATTCTGATACCATGGAACCAGCACTGGAATTGTTTTTTTGTGGTTTTTTTTTAAAGTGGCATACTGAGCCTATAAAAAATGTGTATTTTAGTCAGATATACAGTTTGTTTAAAATGAAAACAAGTAAAATGAATAATGAATGTGATGTTTTATTAAGAAGAATTACATTATGTTATATCCTATCCAATATTTCCTATATTTCCAAGCAGATTTTCTATGCTGTATTCTGGCAAAATGTGATGGTAATTTAGCCTGGATGCCAGCCGAATTTTGCCCCGCCCACAACATTCGAGGTTGGGCTAAAATCTGAGTATGAACACGTCAGGCTAATGGTAATTACCTGTTATTGTGAATTAAAGGCAATGAAGTTAAAAAAAAGAAAAGCAGGACTTAACCCTGTGATACTTGCATGTCATAGTCTTCAACTAGCATTGCACAGAACGAAGACCGTTTCAAACAATATTCATAATTCACTTGGCTAACAGAAGAGGGCAGCGTTGATACGGTTTTAAAACTGCCTCTGAACTTTGGAAAGGCTGACAAACGAGGAAGGACCAACTTAGACTTCATAGGATTTCATGGACAAAATCCAATTAATATTTACTAAAAGGCTCATTTCTGTGAAGAAATGTGATATTAGGAATTAGAACCTAAATTGGTTCAGCAGTCAACAACTATGCATACATTTATTTATTCATTAGTATGCATAGATGTGGATTTACTCAGTTATTACAGTAGTGAGTGATTCCCTTAATATGGATTACAAAATATTATGTTCGGTATGTGCTTTGCATATATAAGTACTGGAATGTACAAACATGGAGTCCACGCTCCAATACAGAATGTACTCTAGATTAAATGCTACTGCCATTAGGGTTGCCACTGCTGTTTCTGCTGTCTGCTGCTGATAATAATTCTTAATGATGGACAAAGGTATTTAGTGCTGAGAAATATGGCACCACATTATGATTTGATAACCCCATAAACTGTGGAAGAAGTGGATTTAATGTCCCCATAAATCCTTAATTAGAACCATTCCCCCAGGAGAAAGTGCAGAGGACCGACTGACTGACAGCGGCTCAGAGAGGGCGGGCCTTCCGCGTCCTGCTGATGTGGTGGTTTTTTTTCGTTGCCATTTTACTCTTATTTATTTATTTTGAAAGAAAAAGGGGACAATACATATTAATGAACACTTTCACAAATGTAAATAGACCAGATTATAGCCTTAGGCTAATTTCCATCTGCAGACCCCCTGGCAGGTTGGTGTTACACACAAATTAATGAATACATAGACAGACACTATATGCAGACTATATACAAAGAGACAAGGACAAGAACAGTGATCACATCATGTTAGAACAAACAATAACAACAAGAGTGGACAACAAGGGACATATAGAAAACAGGAAAGCATCGACTATAGTGAACAAACCACAAACTGTCCTGATATTACACTGATCCATATTACACCATTCTATGTTGCACTGACCCACGTTACACTGACCCCTATAGCACAACCCATGGTATACTGACACTTATTGCACAACCCATATTGCACTAATAATTGTGTCTCTTTACTTAGTTCATTCAATTTATAGGGCCTATCTATCAAATTAGAAGTAACGTTCTTTACTTACTGACTGCGTGAGCCCCACTGCTGCTGCAGTACAGGAGACTGTGTCAGACCAGGACTCCCATTAAGACACCGGAGATTGCTGAAGTTCACTCCATGCAGATTTATTGGCAACAATGACACGTTTACAAGTAAACCCAGGCTGCCCTCGATCCCTAGATCCATCGACTGACCACAGGCAACAGACAATTGAATGGACAACTGAATGTAGGCATTGGTGGATAAAGTATTCAGATCCTCTACTTAAGTAAAGGTAGCCTACTAATACCACACTGTTACAAGTGAAAGTCCTGCTCAAGTAAAAGTATGTAAGTACCATCAGGAAAATGTAAATAAAATATTTAAAGTAAAAGTACTCAATGCCGAAAAATCCTCACATTTTAGAAACTGGAAACGATTCAAACAGTTGTGTGTAATGGTCTAATCCAGGGATCTTCAACAGGGGGGGGTCCCAGGACCCCTAGGGGGTCCTCGGAGTAAATTTGAAAGTTTTTTCAAAAATTAAAAAGTCTTAACATGAATTTAACATATTATTAGCAAATATAAATCCCCACTGAGGATAGGGTTACTGGCCTATAGGTAAGGTGTAGCCTGACAAGCCAGAGCCACATCCAGATGTTGGGTCTGGGAACTGCCCATTGGCAGGGCTCAATCCGAGGGGCAGGAAAAATGGTTGTCTTTCAAATTCCCTCTACACGTAATAGGATAGAGCTGCAACCAGGCAGAGCAACGCTAGTTGACAGATTCAACTTTTGCCGTACCGGTCGGCAAAATTCCAAACACATCTTCCTTTTTTAAGAATGACTTCAGTGCCGTTCTTTGTTCTTTTCTCAAAGAAAAGCTGAACTCCAAGTCTTCCAGAGTCGCGGCTAAAACCGATTCCAAAGACCACGTTTGTCCAGCATCAGCAGCCATCTTTGCAGGGAATTCAGGCGGAACCGTCCTTATGTTAAGCCCCGCCCACCGACTCTGTACACGATGTGATTGGCCTGACCAGAATTAGGTTTTTCCAGCTCGCAAGCCAACGGAGAGTTGCTAGACTGACCCTGGCTGCAAATTACATTTGCTGCCGCTAGGGGGAGTCTAGATTTCTAGGCTAGGTAAGGTAGTCACTAAGCTAGCCATCCACAGATACAGTTCAACTTAGTCACTGTACCACATGTATGTTTAACATTAAAACATGATTTATAAAATCATGGCAACAATAATTAGGCTATTTAAAAAGCTTAGTATTCTATGCAAAAAAAGGTATGTATAAAGGCTTTAGGCTGCCCTACACGTTATTGTACACCCAGTTTAAAATGCAACTTAATTTTTATACAACATATGTAGTAGGGGGTCCCTGTCTCTCTCTCAGTTAAGGGGTATTTGGCTTAAAAAACGTTGATGGCCCCTGGTCTAATCATTTCAGCTGCAGCTTGTAGGCCTGTACTGTATATTGTTGGTTAGTTTAATATATAATATAACATTGTATTTCATAAAGTAGATGTTTAGGTGCAAACATCATTCATTTTTAAAGTAACTAGTAACTAAAGCTGTCAGATGAATGTACAATGTAAAAAGTACAATATTTCTCTCTGAAATGTAGAGTAGAAGTAGAAAGTGGCACGGAAAGAAAAGACTCAGGTAATGTACAAGTACCTCAACATTTGTACTTAAGTGCTGTACTTGAGTAAATACATTTCGTCACTGAATGTAAGTTTCATATGACTGTCTTTTTATACAGCATTTTATATGCATTGTGCATTTGTGTCAGTTGGACACATTAACGCACACAGTGACCTCAAGATCCTTATTTAAACTGGTTATATTTGTATTCCCTACTCCCCGTCTCCACTCGTCCCTTTCTTGCGTGCACCTAGGTCTTTGTGACCCAGACAGACCCAGATCGTCTGTTGGCTTCTTCAGTGCGCAGTGCTCACACACCACTAGATGTCACGGGCTCATCAAGAAAAGACTCGGCAACAGATGGGGGGGCCTGGTGTTTGCTTCCCAGCTGCAAGTTTTTCTTTTGTTTCTCCAGACACGCTATCCTGAGCCGTGCCTCGATCTCGGCAGTCACTTTGGCTGCCTCACATCTCTGATTTCCCCGCTGGTTGTTTTTGTTTTTTTTAGACGTTTCTGCTCCAACGTGTGATTTGGAGGACAAACGCCGGAACATGCCCGAAGAGGCAATTGTCTGTCATACATCCCAAAAGCTTGCGAAACTTCTCCCCAAAAGACATTATCTCAGTCCTTCTTTCTGAGCCTCTCTGCGTCCCACCTTTCCTTCCCCAGCGCTCTCCCCTTTCTCAATAATTCCCTACCTGGAATGGGGTCCAGATGGAGGGGTGGGGGGGGGGGGGGGGCGCAGAGAGAGAAAATGTTGGAACGACATTAAAGTTTGTCTGGATGCCATTAAGTACAATTTGATGTAATGTGCAGTTTGGAACGTGACATTTTAAATGGAAACTGTGCTCTCCAGATGAGAGAGATTTGGGCCGTGTGGAGTGTGGGGGGGTGTTGTACTTGAAGCCTTATTTAACAGCTTGGATAAACAGCCCCTCTGTTTCGTTGCTGAGCAGGCACCCTCAACTCTCTGTGCTTTCTTTCAATAATCATGCTGGCTTTCTGAGCCCCGCTCCAGTGTACAGTATCATATACAGGAATAACAAACCCAGGGTCCACTGTGCGGGTCAGAGCACAGTGGACCATTATACTGCCGGGCATGCTCGCACGACCGAGGTGCCTGCAGATTTGGATATGTCTGTGAACACATGTCAAACCCAGTTGCATAAAGTCCCTTTTCAAAAGATTTCCTGGTTCACCTTCTCATATTTGATTTCAAAATGCTCTCCAGATTTGAATCGCTACGGCCTCCATCCTCCCGGGCCTCTCGTATATCAAAAAGTATTTTTAAAACACAAATCCATGGAGCCCCAGCACTGCATTTTGGGAACTTTCCATACACACACAGGCAAAAAAAAAAAAATGTGAAAAGGAGGCCTTGAGGAAGTTTGTGATCTCCTGTGTTTTTTGGACCGTTTTGGATTCTTTCAGGTGGGAAAATGTCATTATATCTTTCAGCAAAATATCTGAGTTGTTGGAATATTTTTCTGGAAAAGAATCACCAATGCAGTAGATGTACATGTATTATATTTTCTTTGACAAACAGCCCATTACATTATGCAAAGATCAACAGTCTCCCTCTCAGTACACTTTGAATTGGGCTTCAGTCCTTGTTAATGATCTGCAGGTTAGTTCAGCTTGTTAAAACTGCAAAAATGAATTTGCATTCAGCCGCAAGGTCACATTAATTGCACCCTAACTGTGGCCATCACCACATAAACACTTGTATTTAAGTATCTATTTGCAATATTTTACAGGTAGCTGTAGCCTGAGAACAACTGCTTCTGGGCTAAAATATGACACTAACTCACTTCATAAAGTTCCCTTCTACAATATGACCGCTCAGTCTCATTTTTATCCTCAGGATCAAACTGTTCAGTGCTGCCGTAACTCTTTCCGCAGCAACAATATAGAAAATACTCCAGTGTATCTATAAAAGTCTTCACTTCCTCACCTTTCCGCTGATTGAATGAAGCCCTCAGACACACAAAATACACAAGAGACCTTCAGCCTTCATTCATAACTTCAGTTTGCCCCCCCCACCCCACCCACCATTGAAATCAAGGCCTTCCTGTCTTCTACAGCCCGGATGGAAACAGCCAAATCAAATACAAAAAAAAAACAACGGCAATATGGCATTGAAACAATTAATATCCCATAAACACTCCCATTATTTCTTAAAAAAATACATCCATGATCTTATTTGCTTCATAATGCTTTCCCCTTTATGCCATTCTAGGTTTTTGCTTAAACTAAAAGAGCCTATAAGGATACATGACGATGATGATGTCTTTATTACCTTACAAAAGATTAGATACAAATTATTAAATTTTTGTTTTTGTTTTTTTACTTTTAAATTTGGATTTGTAGCCGCAAGAGTCTGCAACCAACAGGTCTTTTTTGTTTGTGCATTAAACCATAAAGCCTAAAACATAACAACGTTATATTATGCATATTGCTTAGTTATGTTACAGTGTATTTTAGATTTATTTGTTTGTTTCATTTTAATAGGTTTGGCTACGCACCATCCACCAAGACAAACTCCTTGTAAGGGTTACTTAGCCTATACTCTGTATACCGATCGACCGCTGTTTTTTTTTTGCCATCACGATAGATGGATACACATTTTTTTATATATCATTTTGCTGATAAATATCACCATATCACCCAGCCCTACGAGAGGAAAAAGTAATCTATTGACAAAGTTTTATCAATTAAAAATTAGAAACTGTAAATGCATTCTGAATTTGACAAATAAATGTAACATTCAAACACAAGATATGCTTTTCACTTTCCGTAGGCTATATTTTATATTCATGTGGTTTAACTAATTTAATTTGGTTGTTATTAAATTCAAGCACCTTTGGGCTTCCACATGCTTCAAATTGGATTTATTTGTACATTTCAAACAATATCCACATAACTAGTGTGTGTGTGTGTGTGTGTGTGTGTGTGTGTGTGTGTGTGTGTGTGTGTGTGTGTGTGAGTGTGTGATGTGTGTCTGTAATATGTGTGAAGTGGCTTCAGGGGGGTTTAGCCCTGCTCTCTGCCTCTCTCCAATGGGCTGGATGCGCTAGGACCGCGGGGACCAGAGCGCGCAGACGCAGACGGAATGGGCGCACTTGGGGTAGTAACTAAGTGGGTTTGAGTGTGACAGAGGCAAGCAGGCAAAAACCGCTAGATTCTGGGAATCACACAGGAGCCAACCAAGACGCAAGCTCACTTCTTGTCCAAACTAACAGTTGGGTCCTAGTTTCAATTTTATTTCCATTTGCGCGTGAGAGAAGTCCCTACGGAGTGCTCCGGGATTGAGGAAAACACTGAGGAAAACTTTTTAAAGCAGCGAAACAACTGACAAAAAGTTTGAGGATATACTTACTTTTTTTTTTTTTTTTTTTTTTTTAACTTCTTCATATACTGTAGATGATCTGGATGGGACTGCACTCTAGTGAATCTCATCCACCCCTGGATTAACTTTAAGAGTGGGAGATAACGGTCATTTGGAAACTACCAAAGGGATGTAAACCTCTCAGGGTAATTAAACACAATCAGCGACTTTCAGAGTCAGACTACTGCGCCTGTTTGTAGATGTGGAAGACATTTGGATGGACTCACACATCCCTTGAATTGATTCTATGGTTTGGACCACAGGGAGTGGTGCGCCCGGGCTGTCGTGACATAACGGCCCACTCTTAGGGAAAAAAAAAAAAATCCAGAGTGCTGAATATTTTCTGAAATGACCGGATGATGCGTGCCCATTGTTGAGCGGAGGGTCTCCTACGTTTAACCATTCATTCAAGACTTCATTCAAGATCATTTTGGCCCCTCGTGCGCTCCCTTCCACGCTCTGAAAGCTCCATGGTGGAGATATGGGATGACTGGTGGCGGGGGTGCAGCTGAGGTGAGATCCAGCCGAAGGACAATGTTCACGCCCGGCGTTGGCATCCCTCTGCTGCCGGGGCGTCTGGTACTGATGCTGCTCCTGCTGTCCGGCCCCGAGCCGAGCCGAGCTTGTCCCGGGTTGCTCGCCTCCACCGGCGGCTGCAGCTGTACGGAGGAGCGCTCCAAAGGTCACGGGGTGCAGGTGTTGGGGCGACGGGTCAGCTGCAGCAAAGAGGAGCTGACCGAGCCTCCGGATGCCAGCCTGCTGCCCAACAGGACCGTCACTCTGTGAGTTGGAACAGTGGGAAGTTCTAGGGCTGCACGATATGAGGAAAATACGCGATATGCGATAAAAACGTTGTTGAATATCGCGATTACGATTTTAGGCTACTTGACATAAACAGGTGTTACAGTGTACTCAGTTCTGCTGCTTTCGGTATTCTGCTAAAATACAACAAACTGCTTGATGATTTTAAAACAAATGAAAGTAAATAATTTCCAACATCCTTTTGTTGAACAAATTGAACATTGAATCAAATGCAAAAGTCACCACTGAAAAAGGAATGACAGTAACATTAAAGGGCAGTTTTCTGCTGATATTTTCTTTCAACTAACACCAAAAACTCGGAGTGTCTTTCGCGACATGTCGCAGTGTTTCGCGATATGGTTATTGCGCCCGTTGATATCGCGATGATTAAAAAAAATCGATATATTGTGCAGCCCTAGTGTGAATAAATGCTGTATTGTGTCATGATCATCCTGTTGTGCGTGGCACTGAGTGGTGACATCACATGGTGACCTTACAATATGGTGTCATGTCATTTGGTATTATGTATCCCGTAAAGATTTAGTTTTATAAGGACATTTGCCAGAGTGTTTTACAGTAAGTGTGAACTACTGTATAATTGGCTGAGGATCCACAGTAGAGCTGCAAAGATCAATCGATTAAATGATAAGTTGTCAACTATTAAAGTAATTGGCAACTGTTTTGATGATCGATTAATCGGTTGGAGTCAAGTTCTCTGATTGCTTGTTAAATGTGAATATGTTCTAGTTTCTTAACTCCTCTGTGACAGTAAACTGTGTTTGTGGACCAAACCAGACATTTGAGGACGTCACCTTGGGAAAACACTGATTGACATTTTTCACCATTTTCTGACAGTTTATAGACCAAACAACTCATCGATTAATCGGGAAAGTAATCAACAGATTAAACGGCGATGACAATAATCCTTAGCTCTAATCCACAGCGTTTCTATTGGATGTCACTGGTGAGATGTTGAGTTTTGATGGCGCGTTTTAAATGCATCCGTATGATAAAAACAAAGTGAGGGTACAGTGCTTGCATCGGGCCCACACACCCATGACTCTGAACCCATGACCTTAGGTTTAACTATATTGAGGAGTAATAAGGCTTGTTAGGTCAGAAGTTTACATCTTGATCTAGTTTAGCTCTGTAGTGGAGGGCTGTGAGGCATTAAGACGATCAGTGAGAGGGCAGGCTGACTGTAGCCATCATCCTGCCCTGCCTCTCTGACACAACTCTGTCACTTTAAATTTGACTCAGACCCAGCAGGCAGCTCCGAGCTCAGCTCCCTCTTTCTCCCTCCACCACCACCACCACCACCCTGTGCACATGGTCCAGCTGACTTGGCTTTGCAAAAAGTGGAATAAACAGAAACACATTTGGAGTATTTTATATCAGACGCTGTGATTTACTGGTGGGTTGGCTCCTACTTTTAATACCGTAACACCCTGTCTCACAATCCCCTGAAAAAAAACACAGAGACTATTAGGTGAGAACAGGACAGCTCTGATTCTGGGCCACTTTAGTGTGATCTTTTTTTTAATTACAGTTAGTTATTTGTAGTTGTGCAAAATTTGAAAAGGGGCCACCTCATGGGCCAAAACTTTATCTTTAATGACGGATGGACTACCGATCTATCAGTGACACGTGTTTTTGTTCACTTTCTTCTACAGCTGCTCAGACTTTCTGAAGTCGTCGCTCGTTCCCACAGTATGTTACTGTCTCTGTACTCTGACCCAGTGGGAGAAATGCTATCTGCACATGGGCACAGTAAAAAAAAAACATGTTCAACTACCCCACTGCAGCGAGCATATGAGGTAAAGTAAGTGGATTTATGCCCCAGGAGAGCTAAAGCCAGCCAGCAGTCCATTTATAGGGCCTCATGTTTCTTGCTTAATAAAGGCAGAATAAACATCTGGGGAACACATTGCTGGAAACCATAGGGGGGGGGGGGGGGGGGTGGGGGGTCTAGGGTGACAGTGGTCGAGGTGATTGAAGATAATCTTCCGTCCCCGCGTCTACTAATTTTGGTTGAGTTGTTTTTGTACAGATGTTTAGCATTCTGATTTTTTTTTTTTTTACGTTGCCGTGTACGAGGAGCAAACAATTCCGCCCATATTCCGCCCTTTTTTTTACCTTTCCCGAGGAACTCTGGTGTCTGGAAAGAAAATTCGTTTTTCCCATTCGGTGAGTTCCTTAATGCGCCCATGCTCCCATCACGACATTAGCTCCAGATGTGGAACGTAAGAAGTCGTGTTGTTTTTTTTTCGTGTTATTCCTGACATTCCTCAGTCCAGTTCAGGGACTGCAGACAGTATCCCAGGTGCAGCAGCGGAGCTTTCCCCGTACACTACGCCGCCTCTCGGTCCCTCCTCACGTGGGACGGCCTGACAGCCAGCCCCGCAGCCCTCTCTCCTGGGGCAGTCTGGAGGAATGCTCTCCTCCATGCTGAGCAGGCTAGAGCTGGAGGACACCAGGCCCAGGGCTTCCGGGGGCCGGCTGCTACGTGTAATGCATAACAGCTGGCCCCTGTGAACATTCCAGCTGAGGCCCCTCAGCCTCATGGGAAATCCCAACGGGGATTTGTTTATTAAAACTATTAGTTGACTGTTTGTTGTTCCTGCCAGCCGTAGAGGAGCAACCAGTCGCCCTGGTTATTAAATGCTATCATCTTCTCCTTTGGGCTCGTCCGTTTGATTACATTACCGCGTGTCAGATTATACACCGTACCATTTCTATAAACTCACACTTATCACTAGTTTAAGGATGCATCATGCTATTGTCAGCAGTCCGCCATGAGCTCCGGTCTTCTCGTCTCCCACTTTCCCTCTTTTTCTTTATCTTCTTTAGCTCCCCGTTTCTCTCCCCTTCCCACCCCCTCTATCATGAGTTCATCCACACGCAGTAACTCTCAACCTAAATATTTAGTCGTCTTGGTAGGAAACTGCCATGTCCAAACTCCTTCCAGATGTGAGCCTGCGCATGCAGGCTTGTGTTTAGGCCTAATTATGCACGGCTGCAAAAGGAGCTGGATCACTGGGAGAGGAAGAGGAGCGGAAGGGTAAAAAGAGGGAGAAAATGTAGACGAGTGTGAAAGCGAAAAGTGCCGTCGTTGATAGGGGGAAAGAAGGAAGCAGTGCGGGAAGTCGGAAGGGGGCTGAAGTGAGGGAGAAAGTTGAGCATGAGGAGTAGAAGAAGTGGGACGAGGGAACCAAGAGGGGAACAAAGAAAGAGAGCAGAGCGGGAGAGAGGATGGAGGAGGGAGAGGAGAAGCTTGGCAGGCGGTTCAGAGGGATGTGCCCCTGGAGACTGAAAACTCCTCAGCCCCTGACCAACAGATCTTCGACACTCGGGTGAGA
Source organism: Perca flavescens (assembly GCF_004354835.1). Classification (NCBI taxonomy): domain Eukaryota; kingdom Metazoa; phylum Chordata; class Actinopteri; order Perciformes; family Percidae; genus Perca; species Perca flavescens. The sequence goes on from NC_041335.1 coordinate 35,065,790, forward strand.
GGGAGGAGGTGGCAGCGGCAGCAGTATAGCGACATAGCTTGACTTCCAAAGCTCCGTGTCTCTATTAATATTAGACTTTTCTTCGTGAAAGAAGAACTCTTGTTATTCTGGTGATGAAAGAAATGGATCAACGCATTCTTGTAGGAAAACTTATGCACAACAATTTGTATCATATCCTTACGAAATAACGGTGAACATTGGCCGGTCGCGTGACGACTGGTCACATGGCAGTTAGCGATCGTTACCGTTAAATTCAAGAAAAGGTGACTGTGAGTAGGGTTGCACGATATTGACAAAATGCGATATTGCGATATCCATATTAATTTCGATATTTTTAAACATATGTAAAATTACAAAAGTTACGGGAAAACGCATTAAATAGATTCATAACAAATACATGGCAAAGTTTATTTCAACTGACAGTCATATTGGACTGGTCCAACATGAAGAAATAAATAAGGACCATGTCTACAGAACAGGACATGTTCTACTGGTGGTACAGTATAAAATAAATAAATAAAGAGAACAGGACACAACTTTTCTTTCGCTTCTCTGATTCGTTCTGTTTTGTTGTCTCTATCTATTTCTTTACTTACACTGTCACTTTGTCGAAATATGCACACACGTGGTACGCTCCATAGGGCTTATCACGTAGTGGACCCGTGCGCTGACGTGCACTAACATATGCAAGTGACACGGTAACTGGCCAATGAAATGATCATTATAGCGTTTCAAGCGAGCTCTAAATCAAACACAACTAAACCACACAGCCAACGGACGGGACACAGCGCTCCACAAAATAAACAAAATATTGCATACTTATTGCGACACTTTCAATATAATATTGCGCGTGATATTGCGATAACAATATTGAGTCGATGTATCATGCACCTCTAAATGTGAGCTAGGTACAGAGCACCGCAAGGCCGTTGCGGTTAAGTTGAACTGACAAAAGGTGACCGTAGTGGGCGCCCGGATAGCTCAGTTGGTAGAGCGGGCGCCCATGTATAGAGGGTTACTCCTCGACGCACCGGGCCCGGGTTCGACTTTGACCTGTGACCCTTTGCTGCATGTCATTCCCCCTCTCTCTCTCCCAGCTGTCCTGTCAATAAAGGCCTAAATAAAAGGTGACCCTTGTGCGACAATTAAGTTTAGGCACGAAAACGACTAGATAAGATTAGAAAACAGATTCTGTAGTCTATTCTAGAGTCTATATCCACGAAGTTCCACTATTGCTCCGGTGCCGCAGGTGTGTTGGCGTTCTAAACTCTGGTGAATTTCTGAGGACTATAGTTAACTGCTCCTCAGATCTCTGCAGGGTAAATCCAGACAGCTAGCTAGACTATCTGTCCAATCTCAGTTTTCCCTCGCACGACTAAAACACGTTCCAACAAAACAAGTTCTTTCCCGAGGCTATTTTGCAGAGGCACCGTGCTGAGCTTAGCGCCGCCCCAAGACGATTGTGATTGGTTAAAGAAATGCCAATAAACCACAGCACGTTTTTCTCCCATCCCGGAATGCTGTCGACTAGCCAGACCCTCCTTGGCGGCGCTGTGGAGGAAGGCCTGGCAAAGCGAGACTAGAAAACAGATTGTGGTTTGGGTTAAATCACCGGCCCCCCTTTAGTATCCTAGTACTGTACTCCCGAGACACGAAAACCCGTTTCCTGTGGGAAAGTCTCGTGTTTTCCCCATAACTTCTTCCAGGACATGAACTCCACTCCCCTTCTTGAAAACCCTGTGTGTTAGGACCCAACAATCCACTCCGACTCTATGTGGTGCATACAGAAATAAATGGGCGGTATACATATGAATCCGAAACATTACGTTTCGTAGCTATATGTACGAATGGTTAATGAGAACAGCCTGATTGGATGCATATCATACACATTCAGCCTATCCCAACCCCCCCCGAACACACAAAGCAGTAATTCCTTTCTCAGCGCTGTGTGGTGGCAGCTGTGTTTGTTTGAATGTTTTAATGGATAACAGAGAAAATGAAGAGAATGTACAGTGGCACTCTATGTGTGAACGCGCTGGTGTCTCCGAGGTTGTGTTTTCTACCCAAGTCAAAACCGTGATCCTCCCTCGGCGTATTTTGTTGTCATCGTTGTCAGTGACTGATGGCTTTGGCTCAGTGGGTGCCAGCCTGAATGAGTGGGCACAGATGCTCAGGGTGGGGTCGTTCTTGGGGGGGGTCAGCATGCCCGTCCTTGGCCTGATGCCCCGTCACCCAAGACAGCTGCCATGCAAGACAGTTGCTCCCTGCGCGGTTGCACTTGATCCCAGTGGCTATGTCAAAGTTGCTGGCTGGTAGTCAGGGGTTCAAGATGAAAATATTCCAACTAGGGCAGTAATATTTTTATCAGTACGGGGTCACCGTTGTAAAAGAACAGTTGTAAAAGTTCCAGGTTATACTGGGGAGGTTGCTGAACAAGTTTGCCCTTTATGTTGCGCACTTTCCAATATGCCTTTTTATTGTGCTCCCTCTGCTTTTATTGTGCTCCCTTCTGTCATTAACAGTATGGCAGTATGAATGTGTATATACGTTTCGGTGGACTGTAGAAACTGAATTGCCCTTCGGGGGTAAATAAAGCTATCTGTGTCTGTATCTTTTTTTTTGCCTTTACTCAGACGAGAAGATTAAAACCACTCTCAGACATGAGAGAATTAATCTTCTCAGCAAGATAGCAAAATGTCAAACTATTCCTTCAGCATGTTTGATGTGGTTATTTGGGAGCCTCAAACAACAATATGATTCCTGAGAATGTGTTTAAAGCATATGTAACTCTAATGTAGCCACGCAAGTTGAATCTGCCACTGGAGACGTTTGGAGGTTGAATGTGCTTATTTAAGGCATCCTAACGAGGCCCGCAGGAAGTGTGCCGGGCTTTGAAGCAAATTGAACATAGTGGACAAACAGTGGAATGTCACAACCCCCGTGAAATGACTCGTTTCACTCTCAGAAATTGATCCATTCAGTCTGATAACATTTGGAAAGTTCAGAAGAGCAAGTTAGCGGAGCGCTAAACTGGCTGAGGCCTCTAGTGTGCCTGCTCTTCGGGCCGCAAATTTCGGAAGTAGTGGCGATCATTCGGGTCATTTTTGGCTCCATGATGGCTTCATGCGCCACTGAGCAACTCCCATAGGAATAAACGAGGCTCCGCCTCGAACGCTGTATCCAGGTTTTATTATACATCCATGGTCCTGACAGGAAATTTTGATAAGTGAGGACAGCCTTGTTTTTACAAGTCAGTTTTCTCTGTATTAACTTTTGGTTCCATATGCTCACACAGTCTGTAATCGTTTATTGAGTTTGAAGAGTGTTCTGTGTCTTCTGTTCACTCAAAGGCAACTCACCTCATCGGTATAATCGATTGGCAACAGTATGAAAACACGTTCCCTTTAATCATCGTTTTATTTTCTGAGTCACATCTTCGGTCTCTTACTTGTGGCCCATGTGCGGACGGACACCAAAGGGGCCCAGCAGATGTGTCGGTGGTTTATGTTGGGCCTGTGAGTCAGTGTGTGTGGAGACGGGAGTATGTCGATGAAATATCCCAAACAGTCATCTTATCGGCGGGCGAGAATTCCAATAGTGGGGGGAGCGTTGGAGCCCTGGTATTCCTGCAGTTCTGGGGTTTATTTATGTAGAGAAAGGTGTTGAGAGGAGGGGGAGCGGCCTCTCCTCCGCACATGTTAGGTGGGGCAGTGCTCAGCAATAAATCAAAAAAGCAAACAAAAGGCCTGACACTGGATAGTCGGAGCTCCATACTCAGCTGCAGCACCTGCCAATGCCACACAGGCCCCGGGGTTTATTGTGCCCTCAGAGGTCAAGGGAACATGACCGGAGTGGGACATCTCCACACACAGTGGGGGAATGTAACTAAGTACTTAGTGTTGTACTTAAAGGTGCCCTGCCACATATTAGGTCCATATGTGTTTGTGTTATGATGTGAATATGAAAATGAACTGCTACCTCCTCTGTCAGCTCTAGTAACTGAAAAGAAATAAGCAGAGAAATCAGGCCAATTACAAAAGCTGGTCAGTCTGACGTGGTGTTGCCTGAGCTCATTACTATTTATTAGCTCGCCCAGTTGTGCTGGCTAAAGGATGCTGATAGCCAGGCTCTCATTGGCTAGCTGTTAGCCAATCAGAGTCAAGCAGCTTAGCTCGTGGAATATTAATGAGAACTGGCACAAATCGAGCTGAGTCTTCCTGCAGGCTTTCTATACCACGCTAGAATGGCTTGAAACAAGGTAACCAAGGCATTTTTTCCACAAAGAATGTTACAGAGTCCATGGTAGAACTTCAGACATTACCACAAAGTAATAAAAAATATGTGTGGCAGGGCACCTTTAAGTACAAATTGGAGGTACTTGTACTATACCTGAGCCTTTTCATTTCATGCCACTTTCTACTTCTATGCTACATTTCAGAGAGAAATATTGTACTTTCTACTCCACTACATTAACCTGACAGCTTTAGTTACTAGTTACTTTACAAATTAAGATTTTTTTCACCCAAAACACATGTAGTTTATAAAATGTGATCCCCTAATACCCTATCTGAAGTCTCTTTTATATAGGCCTTAGTGGTCCCCTAATACTGTATCTGAAGTCTCTTTTATATAGACCTTAGTGGTCCCCTAGTACTGTATCTGAAGTCTCTTTTATATAGACCTTAGTGGTCCCCTAGTACTGTATCTGAAGTCTCTTTTATATAGGCCTTAGTGGTCCCCTAATACTGTATCTGAAGTCTCTTTTATATAGGCCTTAGTGGTCCCCTAGTACTGTATCTGAAGTCTCTTTTATATAGGCCTTAGTGGTCCCCTAGTACTGTATCTGAAGTCTCTTTTATATAGGCCTTAGTGGTCCCCTAATACTGTATCTGAAGTCTCTTTTATATAGGCCTTAGTGGTCCCCTAGTACTGTATCTGAAGTCTCTTTTATATAGGCCTTAGTGGTCCCCTAATACTGTATCTGAAGTCTCTTTTATATAGACCTTAGTGGTCCCCTAGTACTGTATCTGAAGTCTCTTTTATATAGGCCTTAGTGGTCCCCTAATACTGTATCTGAAGTCTCTTTTATATAGACCTTAGTGGTCCCCTAATACTGTATCTGAAGTCTCTTTTATATAGACCTTAGTGGTCCCCTAATACTGTATCTGAAGTCTCTTTTATATAGACCTTAGTGGTCCCCTAATACTGTATCTGAAGTCTCTTTCCCAAAATTCAGCCTTGGTGCAGAATTACAGCCACTGTAATGTAGCTATTGAGGAGGGGGGGGGGTGGCCTTGACCAACTGTCACTTTGCTTGTTTGCAAAACATGATGTCTCTCTCTCTCTCATGGGCGGGCCAAATTCTCTGGGCGGGCAAAGCAGAGAAAGGGGAGGTAACCTTGCTCCTTATGACCTCATAAGGAGAAGATTCCAGATCGGCCCATCTGAGCTTTTTATTTTCTCAAAGGCAGAGCAGGATACCCAGGGCTCGGTTTACACCTATCACCATTTCTAGCCACTGGGAGACCATAGGCAGGCTGGGGAAACTTACATTAATGTTAAAAAACTCATAAAGTGAAATGTTCATGCCATGGGACCTTTAACAGCTGTACACTACTATCCCTCCTTTGTTGTATGGCCTGGATCAGGTTGAGCCTTTTGTGAAACATGAACAAACACAAACAATGATCGCCATAGAACTTTCTTTTACTATCCAGTTTGAAAGTCTCATAACGGAAAAAGAACATAAATAAACCACTTTACAGTAGATTTTCTGCAGGGATAAATTAAGTGGTATCAGATCGGTGCATTAACTTACTGGACTTACCAATACCAGCATTTTCGGCAGTATCAGAGGCTTTTCCGATACTGGTATCGGAAACATCTCTCATATTTCTTTTACTTTTAATTATTTACAGTAAGTACAATTTTTCCTGATTATATTTACATAATTTTACTTGAATAAAATTTTCAATGCAGGACTTTTACTTGTAACAGAGTATTTTTACAGTGCGGTAGTAGTACTTTTACTAAAGTAAGGGATTGGAATACTTCTTCCACCACTCTCCACACACTGTACTGTAGCTGCCCGCACGTTTGGATGATGGATGTGTATTTCACTTATCGCCTCGTTGTGTTTGTTGCTTAAAAGGCTGCTATATTTCAAAACCTGGCAGAAACAGAGAGATGTGTTGTCACAGTAATCTCATACCCCCGAGTGGCTTTTGTTATTTTAGTTTTTCCTTTCAAATCGCTCTCTTCTTATCTTACTCCCAAAATGCCTGACTTCGACTTTTCTTTGCCAGTGCTAACTTCCCTCTCCCTGCGTCTGACCACAGCGGCCCCCAAAGTTCCTGCTCTGGGTCCACAACACATGGATACAGACGGAGATAATGGGGGTCTATAGTGGGAATGCCTGTGGCTTCAGTGTGTGTGTGTGTGTGTGTGTGTGTGTGTGTGTGTGTGTGTGTGTGTGTGTGTGTGTGTGTGTGTGTGTGTGTGTGTGTGTGTGTCAGTTTCTGATGTGCTTTCTCTTGAGAACTTATCCATGACAATAGTGCAGTCAAATACTGGATTTCAAGTACTCTTAAATTACTTTTTGATCACTCTTTCCTCCAAGTATATATTATTATATTCACCAATAACATATGTCTACATCTATCAATTTGGATACTTGCAGAGAGTTAGAGAGCTGCTTCTGACTGGCTAGTAGTCCTTACCTAGCTACTGTCAGGGCACGACCTCATACTCTGCTTCTGACTGGCTAGTAGTCCTTACCTAGCTACTGTCAGGGCACGCCCCCATACTCTGCTTCTGACTGGCTAGTAGTCCTTACCTAGGTACTGTCAGGGCACGCCCTCATACTCTGCTTCTGACTGGCTAGTAGTCCTTACCTAGCTACTGCGCATGTGCGACTCCCAACAAAGATGGAACAGAAGGGAGATGTCTCACTCTGTAGCTAAAACAGAGCAGGATAGCTCAGTTGGTAGAACGGGCGCCCATATATAGAGGTTTACTCCTCGATGCAGCGGGCCCGTGTTCGACTCTGACCTTTGCTGCATGTCTTTCCCCCTTTCATTTCTTTATCTGTCCTGTCAAAATAAAAGCCTAAAATGCCCAAAAAAAATCATCTTTAAAAAACAACAGAGAGCTCAACACACAGGGTGAAAAGAGGAGCTGCAGCAATGTGTAGTCCAACAAATATATGGTGTTTTTTGAAAATCAAACCATATAAACCTATTCTAATATAACCCCTAACTACAATTATGAACCTGAAAAGGAGCATAATATAAGCTTTCCTTAGACAAAATAGAAAGGAACGTGTTTTGCAAACATTTCTTCACTGTATCCTTAAACACAAGTTCAAGTCAGTCACACACCAAATGTGCGAGAATACAAACTACTGCAAAGGTACTCATCAACTTTAGTGTTTTAGTTTAATAATAATGATACATTTCATTTATGGGCGCCTTTCATAGCACTCAAGGACACCTTACAGTTAAAACAAGCAAAAATACAGTTAAAAAGACAAACACATTTAAAATATTGAGATAGAAAATGAAAAGAAAGCAAGAGACTCTATGGTACAGATGGATAGTGGGAGGGAGTTTTAAAGGCATGGGGCAGAATGGCTGACGGCTCTAAACCCCATTGTGGACAGGCGGGCAGAAGGAGTGGAAAGCAGTGAGGAAGAGGAGGATCGGAGAGCTCGGGATGGAGTGTAGGGCCGAAGGAGTTCAGAGCGGTACGGAGGAGCGAGATTATGGAGGGCTTTGAAGGTGAGAAGAAGAATCTCGAAGTCAATACGGTATTGGACAGGGAGCCGGTGCAGTCGTTTGAGGAGTGGAGTAATGTGATCATTGGCTGGGGTCAATCAATATATCCCAATCTATCAATACATATATAGATTGTGGCTAATTTTCCTAACTTTCTAATTGCATGTGAACCAACCAACAACAAATCATCTTCAGAATTTCTCAATCCTCCCACCAAACCATTTGAAGGTTGAGTATGCCATCGCTGTAACACAGAACCACAAGATATTAATAATCTGTCACAACAGTTATTTTATCCATTGCTCCTCTTGTAAATATGAGTTGGTTTACAGCCCCACTTAAAGAGAAAGAGCCAGTTGTGAAATAAAGCAATAAGCTTTTAATAAAAATCCGCCTTGATGGAGTAAACCACTGTTTACAGATACAGTATGAATTATTCCTTCAGCTGAAATCAAGCCCATCTTTGGAAGGCATGTTGGTCTACCATATTGTTTAATAAATTCTGGTAAATGCTGGTGTCAAAACGGCTTGACGTGCAATAACGAGGATTATAATGCGAGCACTGATTGTGATTCTCAATACACTGAGGCCGGTCACGCAGAAAGAAAAAGCTACAAAAAAAAAAAAAAAACCTTCTCACAGATGCCTCTAAAAGACACCGGGAGAGTATCTGGAGCAGAAAGATTGTAGCCTACTCTTTTGTAAAAGCAGCCTGATTTTCCCATCAGTCTTTGCTCAGGAGCAGAAAACAGAGGCTGGTTATAAGACAGAACAATGAGACAATGTTAGCCAGGCATTCCACTCGCTGTCTGAAAAAGGCTAAATTCACTAAATTGCCTCATTAAATGTGTAAAAACACTTTAGACAGTGATTAAACTGACTATTGTGTTCCTGCTCTGCTGCCATAAACTTTCCAATTTGGTTTGTCTTGACTTGTCTTTGACTCTAAATACTACAATAATTTATCGCAGCTTTACAGTGAGGCGGCGGCATTTTTAACTGCTGTTAATATTTAGAGCAGCTACGTGTTTACGTCTTTAAAGTTCACGGGTTGTCCATCTTCAGCAAACTGCACAAGAAACACATTTCATGGACGGTTCCTGTTAGCAGAACTCAATGAATAGTGTGTGTGTGTGTGTGTGTGTGTGTGTGTGTGTGTGTGTGTGTGTGTGTGTGAGTTAGTGTGTTAGTTTCTGATGTGCTTCTCCTCATGAGAACTAATCCATGACAATAGTGCAGTAAAATACTAGATTTCAAGAGCCCACTAATGTTATCGGAGTACTCTTAAATTACTTTTTGATCACTCTTGTGTTTTTCAGATTTACTCCAAGTATATAATATTATATTCACCTACAATAACATATATCTACATCTATCACAAATACTTGCAGAGAGTTAGATGGTGGGTAGAGATGCGTACAATTGTGTATGTGTATGTGTGTGTGTGTGTGTGTGTGTGTGTGTGTGTGTGTGTGTGTGTTTGTAGGTGTTTGTGTGTGAGGCTGTGCACACACACATATGGGAAGGGCGTGCATGGCCACAGCTCTCAAAATAGGTTTCAGTCCTCCCCTCTCTAATTAGAGACATTTCAAAAACCCAGATTTTAATTTTAGACTAGTAGCTTTTGGACCACTTATGCACACACACACACACACACACACACACACACACACACACACACACACACACACACACACACATTGAGTTAAACATACACACTTTCCATATAAATAAATTTGATAGGTCACACTCTCTCTCTCTCTCTCACACACACACACACACACACACACACACACATACACACACACACACACAAATAGCCACAAACCACAAAGCCATACTCCCTGGCTCAGCCTGGTAACCCAAGCACAATGCAGCGTACTCTATAATAAGTGGTTGCACATATCGAATGCAGGAGCTCATTCCTCATATCTAGCCTCAATGCAGGAAAAGTATGATAATAAAGTAGAGTACTGCAAGATTCTCCACATATATTCACTATTAATCATCAAACTCATTTATTTGTCCCTTCACCATGAATGACAATAATCTGTCCCGGTCCTTTATGGGGCTTCTCTCTCACCCTTCTCTTCCTCTTTGATGACTGAATAACTCCAATCAGGATTCACAAAAAAAAATAATAATTTTACTTGCAATTACATGGATGCTCCTTTCCATGACAGGCGGTAAATGGGGCTTGTAGCTTGGCAACGTTCCCGCGGTGGCTGCTACAAGCCCTGTGGTGGGCCGGGCACAATGGGCACATTCACATCTTGACATGCATTTGCTGCTAAAGTGCCTGTTGTGCTCGAGGGCATTTAGTCTCTCTGTTGCACTCAGTGGCGTGACTCTCTGAGGACAGGCTCAGGGTGCAAGGGGCTCCAGGGACCGCTGGCTTAGGTGGCTCTCCGTCTTTTTACAACGAAAGGGTTAAGCTATTTGGACGCACCCCAGCGCTGAATAGTGCAGCGCAGTCTGGAGGCCTCTTATAAAGTACTTATTGTAACAAAGATGACACAGCCACCTCCCAGCCTGAGAGATCTCTCTGCTTATGCTCTCGTTCGTTCCTCCTCCTTCAACCTTCCTCTCCTTGTCTCTGCAAAAGTGCCCATTAGTAAGAGAGGGACTGAGAGACTCGGTTGGGTTCAACTGACGCAGGCTTTTCAAGCCTGACACAAAAACAACAAAAAAAGTCACTGAAAATGTAATTTCATTTGATCATTTTCATGCCATAAAATGAATGATGAATCTAATAGTCAGGCACAGCCAGAACAGTAGCAAATCTGTAATATACAATCCAAGCAACCATCTGGATCAGATTCATTATATTGGGGTTGTTTGACACAGATTTGCCGCGATATTTCCACAGTTTTACTTTTTTTTTATCACAGCCTGCGGCGCTTACGCACATTTCCTGAAATGACAATTTACTTTTCCAAAACTATAAACACAAAAAAATAGCCAAACTTAGTCTGGCCAAACCTCAGACATAGGAGACTAAATTAAACACTTTACCCAAAACATGTTATCTTCCATTTAAATTAAACTGCAGATTACTTCTTGCTTTTGGATTACATGCACAGGCTGCCAAATACATAAACGCCACTGAACTAAGTGAAAACCCACTATAATAAAACAGGACACAGACAATTTTAGATGAAAAGAAACTTTCTTTTCACAGTTAATACTTTTTTAACAATCTAAATATAGTCTACACATTATGATAAGATAATCCTTTATTGATCCCCAAAGGGAGAAAAATACAACGTTTTGGTCTCAGACCTTCATCAGGTAAAAGACAGAAATGAATACAGATCGAGATGCACAAAATATATTATATTATATAAATTATAAATAAATAAAATAAGAGCTATATACAACTAGTAAAAGAGTCAAAGTAAATGGACCACACAAGAGCAATTAAAGACAAGTTACGAGGTAAGTGGTACGTTAAAGTGACATTGAAATGAAGTAACCAAAACAGGATGCTTTCTGTATGAACATGTGAGTTTGCCTCTGTGTTAAGTCGAAACAAAAGGCCTTTTTTCACACAACACATTTTGACAACTCACAGTTAGCAAACGCACAAATGTAAATAATAAAACCAATGATGGCTTAAATCCTTTTAGTTTCACAGTTTCACAGTGTCATGGTTTACTGGGACACTTGAATAGAACGGAGCCACCGTTGTTAGTCACACCTGTGCTTTACCTACATGTCCAAATGCCTATTTGTTGAAAGATTTGTAACTTAATGTATGCTGATTTGCTGGAAGTCTTTACTTTAGTTAGAAACCTGCAGTAAAAGGCACACACCATGAATACAAACCTACTGCGTGACACCCACACATACACACACATCCTGTGACATGTCATGACCCAGAATTCTCGGCCGCTAATGAAGGTCCACGCGCTAATTACTGCTGCAGGTCTGTCGCAACAGGAGGCCCGGCTCAGCAAGGGTGTGTGTGTGTGTGTGTGTGTGTGTGTGTTAGACCATTGTCTACCATTGAAACCTTCAGAAGTTAGCTACACTCATTTGGTTTACCTCCAGATTTGGGTCAAATATGTGTATATTGCATATCATAATGTGATGTATTTGACACCATACCCAATTACTTTTGATATAATTTGATTCGATCATATGTGACAGCTTATGCTTATTTTAGCTTAGCTTAAGTTTTCAGAACTAGAAACAGGGGGAAACAGCTAGCCTGGCTCGGTCCATATAACATAATCCTCCCAGCAGCACCTCTAAAGCGCTCTACTTAACTTCACACACTGTAACTCATTTGTTTGATCCGTACAAAACCCAAGTACACAATTTGTGGTTTTACTGGATGATGACTTGTATGTGCAAGAGTATTTCTTGGCTGTGAATAAGTGTATTTTACCAAGATGTCAAACTATTCCTTTAACTAAAATAATTAAATTAATCAATGATCTTATAGAGCTCAACCGTGTGGTTCCAGAAGTAAAAATCCCATTTATTTTCTTCATAAGGATATTGATAATTAGCTATATGATGTCTAAACCATCCATGGTAGACTCACCATGAGCTACCAAAATATTTGCTCCTGTAGAAGCCACAAGTATTGTTCTACCATTAAAGCTATAGTGCGTAGTTTCTGTCGCCCCTCTGAGGAATTCTAAGTAAAGCCTTCGGTTATCGTGCACCACCCCCACCCCTCCTATACGCAGTTGCTAGTAGCGTTTATCCCTCAAATCAAGGAGGACACAGAGGATTAAAAAAGAGAGAATAGTTCCGCACTATAGTTTTTTTTGGTAATCTATGATCATTTCTCAACACAGTTTTGCATCTTTGCATTTTTGCTTTTTTTTTTTGCGGTGGAATCAAATGTTTTATGGTCACGATTCTTCTCGTAGCTGGTTGGTTTGGTTCCAGGCTTAAAACTCTTTGTATAAGCATTTAATGAAGCGTCAATGGAGATATTGAGCTGGGGAAAAAAATCACTTCCGGAACCAGAGCCGTTCAACAAGTGGGTGGTCACTGTTGAGCTCTATTATCCCTTCCCACTGACGTTCCCTCTGCTCCTAACTGTCTCTGAAAGGAGACTCTTTGATGGAGGCCAGCTCGGCGTCACTGAGGTTAACCTGCAGCGTAATGTCATAATGGCTTCTGATCTATCCGATCTGGCATTTGGATGGAGTAAGCGGCCTAGGAAAACCTGGTAACAGACAAATTAAGTAACACTGTTGCTAATCCATCTTTGTGGTTCCACCACAATATTTTGTTGATCCACTACGTCTGTCCTCATTTCTCCTAGTACAACGTGTGTGATGTGTATATAAAGAGAAACGCTGCCATGTCCACTTAGTTCTCCTCTGTGAACTGCCAATACACTTCTGGCAAGCAGAAAGCTGCTCAAATGGAAAGCAAAGAGGGAAAATGCAGTAAAACACACTGACGTTTTTTGTATAGAATGTTCTCGGCTGTAACGTACACAAATTAAAGTGCTCACACAATGCCGTGCTGTTAGTGTAAAAGTGGATAATCGTATTGCTTTCAGCAGAATTTAATTACCTCAAAGGAAAATTCCCTCAAGGCGAAATCATTTTCTTGTATTTATATGAACTTAAGCACTGCTGTGACACAGACCAGCGCGTGCGTTATCAAGTCAGCATGCTAATTAAAGCGGGCTTAATTCAATAATGACGCTCTGAGACTCTCATTGAAAATCACTCTAATTATCTGGCTCCCATTGGTCTCCCGAATTGCGACTGGATTTATGGCACGTTACCAATCTCTTTCAAGGGTTCTTGTCTTTCACCTTGCGTGTGGTCCTTGAGGGTAAGAGACCTATCCAAAGTTAAATGATGTTTACACAGTGGCCCTTCGGCTTGTTTTGCCTCTCTTTATTACGCCGTTTCTGTTGGCTTTGGAAAGCTTAATCAACATCCGAGGGGGGAGCGGGGGTGGTGGACATGGGGGCGTGGGACATGAGGCCCAGCGTCTAATCAGCACTCTTCACGCTCTTTCATCAATGACTGGTCTGGATCAACCATGGTACTTTTCCAGGATAAAGCCTGACATCGCGATGTCAGGCTTTGCCCATCACCTTCCGCTCTCTGTGTGTCAGTCGCCGTTCTTAAAATCCCTTCGCTTCGGGAAACAACAACAGACTTCGGGCTGGCAAGCTACAGCCTGAAAATGGCAAGTTTTTTAAGAAAATTTGGATCGTGCAATAAAGCAGGTCTGCTTGGTTCTTTCGGTGAATGATTGTAAAGATTTAAAAGAATATGTTTAGGTCATTTCTTCTCTAACTGGGACATTTTGGGACCATTTGGTGGGATTGCTACGGATGAAGTACACAAGGCGATTCACTGGTAAGAGCAAATTACATTTGACCATGTATCCAGCTAATTGAAATAGCTCACGTTACTGTATTAGGTGAAGAGTTAACTTCATTTAACATTGTATGTGGCGTTTTTCTTTTTGCCTGGTGTAAATGTTTAACCAAAACCCGAGACTATTTTGCAGAGCCACCTTTGTTGCGTCCGGAGCTTAACGCCGCCCAAGACGATTGTGATTGGTTTTGAGAAATGCAAACAACCCAGAGCGCCCCCAACCCTTTTTTCTCGTATCCCAGAATGTATCTGTGGAGTAGCCAGACCTTACTCCACAGTTGATGCTGCAGAAAAGCTCTGTAATCAAGATGGAAAAAAGGAACATTTTTAAAAGGGTAATACATAGGTAATGAGAGCAGGCAGCTTAGCCTGCAGATGAATTCTTATTAAATATAAATCCCTCTGTAAGATTCTTACTCTGTTTGTGGTTTGCTGTAGAGGCCTGCAGCTAAATAGAGCTCACTGTCTGAGTCCAGCATGCCTGAATATTTCAAGGGCAACAGAGGCCAATTGGTATCAGCGCTTTTTACTCAAATGCATCTCATTCATGTCCTGGGCTGGACTAAATGCTAAACCAAGATGGAGTATTTCCTGTATGTGCTTTCCCCCCCACAAGATTTAAGTGTTGTCTAATAGAGAGACGGGATGAAACCAGGGTGCAAAGATATTAACACCAAACCTTCAGTGGTTACTGACTGCAAACAGGACATCCTGTTGAGTTTGGGTTTGCAGCATTCTAGCTGCGGTTAGGACAGGACGGTTTTCCCCCTTGCTGTCCCTCTACACCAGGTTGTGATCTGGAAAGCTGAAAGAACTCTGTTCAGCTGCTTTCTGTGTGTCGGCGTCGTACACCGCACAGCAAGCCTTTTCCCCAGCTCCACCACAGAGACAATTCCTCAGTGAAATGATTGCTTGTTGACAAGGACCCAAAAACCCAAAGCAGCTGTAGGAAGCACGCAGCTTTTGACAGACAGTTCCAGTTTACAACACAACGCAGGTACACGTATGTGTAGACCAGAGGTGTCAAAAGTATTCACATTACTCAAGTAGAAGTACAGATACTAGGGTTTGAAAAGACTTCTGTAGAAGTTGGAAGTATCAACTCAAGCTTTTTACTCAAGTAAAAGTGTAAAAGCACTGGTTTCAAAACTACTTAAAGTATAAAAGTAAAAGTAATGTAAGGGGGAAAAAATGCCAAAAATGACAAAAGCTTAGCCCGCCCCACAGGGGCCTATAGTCACAGAAAAAAACATTTATTCTAAAGGTCATAATGACTATAATAATGTTATATTAAAATCATACTTGTAAACTCAGAAGGGCTGAAAAAGGTGACACATCTCTGAGTCTGTGTTTTTCAGACAACGGCAGCTACAGTCTGGTGTTAGAATCCTCTCCAGTGAAATACAGACACACCTTTACACCGTTTAGCTGTCAGCATTTTAACTGTTGTTAATCCAGCTGCTAGCTAACAGTAGGCTAACCTGCTGTCGAGTGTAGTGTTGACTAGCGTCCCATGCGTCGATGTTTCAGTGGCACCTAAATAAGGCACCGAAATCCGCGTTGCTATTGGGTCTGGTAGATAACGGTCGTTAAGGCATCGGATCCGTATTAGCACCGGGTCTGTGCAGGTGCGATGGATTGCGTACAAACCAATAGGGTGTCGGAATGGTATATGTTTATACTTCTCATCCAACCACAATCCAATTCACTCTATCCGGATGGCGCGATTTATCTGGATAGTTTTTTTTTTTGATGACGAGCCGGAATGAAAACAAGCCGAACTGAAATAGGAGTAACGAGGCTATTTTTAAAAATGTAAGGAGTAGAAAGTACAGATAATTGCGTGAAAATGTAAGGAGTAGAAGTAAAAAGTCTGCTGTAAAATAATTACTCCAGTAAAGTATAGATACCCAAAATGTCTACTTAAGTAAGGTAACGTTACTTGACACCTCTGGTGCAGACACACTCATCAGGCCTTTACCCAGAACGGAGGCAGTATGTTACAGCCAGAGACTGCCTTCCAGTTGGGGAAGGAAGAGAGCGGAAGTAAATCAGTGAGGAAATACAATTTGTGACATGCTGTCACGCCCCTGTGCGGCCCTCAAAGGCTTTGTGGGTTTAGGAAGCAAATTGAGCTAACCAACAAAGTGAGTGGCACGGTGCAGGGAGGAGCGGCTGCGGTTAACTAGACAAGACTCTTTGTATGGTTTTTACTTTTTCACACTCTGTCACGCACCAAGGAAACCATGAGTGTACACTTGATACTCACACATCAAGCATACCAGTGGCAGTCATACCTTTTATTTTATAAATAATGAATTGAAATGACCGGGAAAAACATTGCATTTCTTACAATATGTTCCTGTATATCCACACTTTGATTTTGCTTTTACAGCAGCATCATCAGGGCACTTTGGATATATGGCATGTTAAAAGATTGCGTTATAGTTTGAACTTCTGTAGCACAATTTCAAATTGTTTCTATCCTGACCCCTTCACTGTATCAGATTACTGCTGGCCTATTTTTAAGTATTTTCATCTTTTTCTATTTCTCTCCTGATCATAACTTTTTTTTTACAGAGACCAAAAGTCATTCAGAAATGTGTTGGTGAGCTCCACAGAATTAACCTAAGTCAACTAATCATAGAAAGTGTGGGCCATAATAAATCAAGCAGATGCTTTTTAAATATCTGCTTGCCATAGTTTAACTATTTGGAGTGGATTTTTTGGGCACCAGGTAATTATGAAAAATTGCACAAAAATATAAAATGTACAAGGCTTTCTCCTTGCAGCACCCTACAACGATACAACACAACTTTTCCTTGAGCTCGACAACTTTCAACCATAAAATGTTGAGGATTTTTATAACCTAATATAATTTAATAGATTCAAGATTCCTTTACTTGTCATTTTTATGCTCCATATAAAAAACTAAATTGTGTTTCACACATCCACCAGTGGGTAAATAAATCTGTGGAAGACAGAAAGCTTTAATATTAAAAACTCATAAATAAAAGCACTTAATAAATCAACTAAGATTATGTTCAAATGGAATAAAAGAAGTAGTTCTAATAAAATATTTTAGCGGCACAGTCTCTTATGTGCCGGTCACATTCTCAGTCTGATTGCTGTGGGAAAGAAGAAGTTTAACAGCTGAGTTTTCCCAGACTGCATGAGTGTGAACTTACCATGAGAGGGATGAGTGGAGTCCTTAATGAGGCTGTTTCCTCGATGCATAGGTGTAAATTGTGGAGGGTTCAGGGGTTCAGGACCCACCCCATCTAATGGTTGTCTCCCCCCCAAAAAAATATATCATTAAAACTACGCTGTGTATTGTAAATAGTATCCAAATGCAAATGGGGCAAAAAAATGCGTTTGAAGTTTAGAAACATTTTATGTCACCCCTCCCTTTCCTCACAATGGTTTGGTCCACTGCTTGGTTTTCTCCGTTTTCTCCCTTTACGTTAACGTGGTACGTACACGGAAGTCCGGTGGGACCAAGGAGGTAAGCCAGCCTCCGCAAAGCTTACCTACTATGAAGCCATTTTGATGCTAATAAGCCATTACCAGCCGTTAGCATTCCATTGACTGCCATTCATTTTGGCGTCACTTTGACAGCGAATAACTTTACATCTGAAGCGTTTAAAGACTCTATTTGTCCATTGTTTATTTCTAAAGAAACACGACAATGTATAAAAGGCTCCATTACCTTGTATCTCATGTTATAGCAACCGTTTTTGTAAAAATAGGCTAACGATTGTGTCATAACCACGCGACTTTCTGTCGCACAGTAGACAAATTACCGTATAGGCAGGAGAAGCTCACAGGCAGTTTCAACTTACATTAACTGTTTAAGTTTAATTACTAATGTTAACTAGCATTTTAGTTAGCAATAATTAGCCTATGTTATCTCCTTACATATACCTACGCTCTCCGTCTCTGCAAGATTGGGAATGACAGGTTGCTCACGTCACATCTACGTCGTCAAGCTCAGTTGGAGGCTGCGCAGTAACGCTCAGCGCTCACTGCAAAAATGCTTCTAATAGACTTCACTGGTCGCTCCGTTGCAAGTCTACGGCATCGCTTTGTCTATTAAGTGTACTGTCTATGGGTGGGACTCTGGGAGGGATCAAATTAGGTCAGTAAGTAGGCTGGAAGGCTGTTTTATTCAGTTTAATCATTGGATTAAGTGATTATTTTCTCTAATGCAGATTATGCTGAGTCATTAACTAATTAGTCATGACAACAAAAATATAAATTTTTCCATGAGTCCACCATGTTAGCCGTTATAAAGTGACTTAGCTTCTTTGGCAGCTTCATGGATAGCTAATTAGCGAACTTTAGCTTGTTTCATGCTACACACTGGATATAGAAAATGAGCCAAAAAAAGTTGTCTCTCATCTGACGAGATCACTGTGCTTTTCCACGCTGTGACAAGAGTGTGTGAATGCCCCCCAGCTGTTAGATGAAATTTACGCCCATGGCTCTCAGCATTAAGCGCCGCGAGGCACCAATTATTCTTTTTTAGCCGTTCTTACTATCCTGTTTAGATTGTGTCTCCCCTCTGCTGAAACACTAAGTGGTGGTATATATATATATATATATATATGTGATTTCCATGTCTACTGTTGTTTTACTGACTGTTTAACCCCTCGACTATGAGTACACACCACAAGAGAAGGGCTAATGTCTGTGCTTCTGTTTGACCTGGCTCTTTTCATATGACCTCCTTGTTTTTGGCCCTTCATGTAAATGAATTAGATGAAATGGGATCCTGGAGCCTGACATGTGGTCCTGTTTCTTTGTTGTTGTTGGTTTTTTTTTTCACATAGATTAAAAGGATTCAATTAGCCCTTCTGATTTGTCAGAGGCCTTTGTGGTCTGAAAGAGTTAAGTGAATGAGGGATCCCATCCATAGTCTGGACTGAGTTATGTACCATACAGCAAATTGCACTTAAAAGCACATTAACTCAATCTGCCATCTGACCTGTCACTTACGCCGAGGGAAGAGAAGGTCGTGTACAGTGAGGCCTCAGCAGCGATGCAGAGCACACACTGAGTTTGGGTTTATTGAATTCATGCTCACAGTTAAACAATTGAATCATTTACATCAGTTTAAAAAGATAGAAAGTACAGCCCTATTAAAAAAATATAATAAATATAATATAATATGATACATAATTACACATATGCCCCCAAACATTTATACTCATATAAACAGCCATCCACTTAAACCATTATGGTCTACGTAAGTACCTTTCAACCTAGATTTTCAACCTTATTTTCCTATGTTTTTTTGTGTCTAAGTGACTGATGGGAACAACAGTCTTTGACATTGGTCCAGTATTAAGCGATATCGCTGCAGTCGGCAAAATACACTTCATTCAAAGTCGACAGAAACAAGAATAAATCTATGAAAAGCGGTTTTGCCCCATAGGGTTACATTGCAGCCCGGTCTGTGGCTGCTGGTTATAGTGTTAATTACACGCTTAATACTGGACCAGTTTCAAAGATTGTTGTTCCTATCAGTCACTTAGACACAGCATCATAGGAAAATAAGTTCCAGGTTGAAAGAAAAACAGTAGTTGCCCTTTAAATACAGTAAAATAAGATGTCAGGGTTTCCCTCATTGCATTGCAATTCTGGTGGCCCACAAGGCCTAAATTTACCCCATCCAGGCCTAAGCCACTGGGAATTATTAAAAGGAACACACTGACGTATTGGGACTTTAGCTTATTCACCGTATCCCCCAGAGTCCATACATACTTTGAGTCCTTGAAAAGCGCTATACAAATTCAATTTATTATTATTATACCCTTCTCATCGCCATGCGTGTTGTAATTCTGTCTGACGCCCCCACTGCTAGCCTAGCTTAGCACAGATCCTGGAGGTAACTGGCTCCATTTAGCCTACTGCTCCCAATAAGTGACAAAATAACGCCAACAGTTTCCTATTTACATGTTGTGATTTTTATAGTCACAGAGTGTACAAATAACAAGGTCACATGAGACACAGCCATCTTCGAACCATATACAAACTGGGAACTATATTCTCAGAAGGCAAAGCACTGCTACTTCTGCTACTTGGGCGGAGTGATTTGCACGCAGCACCTGAGAATCCCCATGGTGAGGAGCAAGGGGGTAAGCTTCGCTTCAGAAGTCAAACCTCCTATGGCGCCATTTTGACGCTACAAAGAGATCCCCTCCCGTTAGCATTCCACTGACTAGCATGCATTTTGGCGCCACTTTGACAGCGAATAACTTTACATCTGAAGCGTTTAAAGACTCTGTTTGTCCATTGTTTATTTCTAAAGAAACACGACAATGTATAAAAGGCTCCATTACCTTGTACCTCACGTTATGGCTCCATAGCAGACGTTTTTATAAAAATAGGCTAACGATTGTCTCATAACCAAGTGACTTACTGTCGCACAGTAGAGGAATTACCGTACAGTACAGGAGAAGCTTGCAGGCAGTTTGGATTTACGTTAGCTTTGAAAATCTGATAATCCACACAAATCTGTGTTTGATGTATAAAATCCTCCATGACACCTCCACTAAAAGAATTCATATCTTTGGGCTCTGAAATAACGGCTCGAACAACTAGATCTACAGTGCGAGGTGAATGCAGGATCCCTAAACGCAGGACAACATTTGGAATAAATGTTTTTTCTTGTGTGGCTGCTCGTCAGTGGAATATGTTGCCCACAGAGCTGATAGGAAGCACAAACTTTTACACGTTTGCAAGACGGACAAAGAAATGGCTTTTGTCAAATCAAATTTGTACACACATGTGACTGGATATATGTATGTGTGTGTGTAAGTGTGAGGTCTATAAGAGTAGATCTGAGTACATGAAAGGTTTGAATATGACCTTTTTTTATATTTTATTTATTTGGTTAATGTAAATTTTACTATTCATGTATGTATGATGTATTGTGTATTTAGTTAAGATCAGCCTGCCCAGGGACTACAGGTGAAAATTAGCTCTTGAGCTAAAACCTGGTACTATGCATCTCTCCCCTTGGGGTTAATGTTTATTGTACGCTGTCCCTGTTTCTTTAAATAAATAAACTAAACTAAATTTGTACACACTGTGACAAGTACAAATCACAATATCTAAATAGGAAAATGTTGGCGTTATTTTGTCACTTATTGGGAGCAGTAGGCTAGTTGGAGCCGGTTACCTCCAGGATCTGTGCTAAGCTAGGCTAGCGGTGGGTGCGTCAGACAGAGTTACAACACGCACGGAGATGAGAAGGGTATGTATGGACTTATCTAACTCTGGGGGATACGCTGAATAAGCTAAACTCACAATGAATCGGTGTGTTCCTTTAAACTATAGTTACAGTGGGGTTGGAAACATAGGCTAGTGATATTTACAGCTTAGCACTGTTAGCTTTTAGCACTGACTTAAAGTTGGATAATGTATGGAATCTGTCTTATAGCTTTTTTAAATTCCATCCCTGATTCCGTCTAGTCTGTGATGGCCCCACTGGGCTAAACAACTCTTCTGGGGGGAAACCCTGGATGTACAACACTCAAACAAACGGATGACGTTCAGCACATGCACAGCCAACAGCAAACTCCAGGGACACTGGCTATAGCCGTTCCAAAATGTCCTCCGGGCCTCCGAGTTGGGTGGACTTCTACGATTAAGAAGCTACTCATCTTCTTTGCCTGTAAAGCTCTGTTAACCTTTGTGTACGCCGGTGATGAAGCGACGCGCTCTCATATGCCTCGGCTGTCACCTGCCTTCAGACACTGCTCCGTCTGTCTGACGGCTATCCGGGAAGTGCTCTCTCCGCAACCCCTGACCTCTGAATCTGGGTTCTGAATAAACATCTAATTGGCTGGGTTTCCTGTTTAGCCTGATGGGAACGCTGACTATTTCTGTCTGTTTACAGTATTCTGCTTCTCTCTCTCTCTCTCTCTCTCTCTCTCTCTCTCTCAGAGTTGTACTCGCTGTATTGTTTATGAAAGAACAATGTCCTTTGCTACAACCGCGCTCCAAACATCAGGCTTTGGGGATTATACGGTAGTGTCCAGCCTTTGCAGCTCCCCTGCGTTCCTGGAAATCGGCGTCTTTTGTTGTCTGTGGGAGGGTTACACCTGGACTTGAAAGTCAACTTTCAAGTCCAGGTGTACAGAGTAGCAAGCAAATTGAAATGCTCTGTGTTGAAATGTCTTAACTGGAGACAAATGAGGGTTTTTTGTGACAGGATGCCACATGTGGATTTCATTTTTTTTTTTTATCTTCAAATGTGCATGGCCACAACACACAACTAAACACAACTGTATATGTTTTAAGACTTTGCAAATCGTATCATAGTCATGTTTTGGGTTCTTATAGAAAATGCATTGATATCAACGCGCCAAAGATTTATGCACACATTCAAACACACCCAAACCAAACATGTTTGCTGTTCTCTGACTAATCATTTTTTTTTCTGCATATAATAAGCTTAGTCAAAAAGCAACTATCTGCATCTGAACCGCCTGCGTTGAATTAAGCGTCTGCGTTGAATTGCTTCTTTGCCAGATGTGACTTTCTCTTCGATCTGTTTTGAATTAATCAGGCAGTTCCGGATCTTCTGTAGCTTTCATCTCGGGCCTGTATCAAGTTATGGGAGAGATACTGTGCCCAAAGTCAAGTGAGAGACCTTAACATCCAGGAGTCATAGTTCAAATACAGGCTACGCCACAAGAGGACCGACTAACAACCGCTCTTAAAAAAAAAAAAAAAGGTCTTGACTTAATAACTGTGATTTATTTCAACAATTCAGTGAGGAATTGTGAACATGGCATGTTTTTAATTTTGTTTCTGGAGCTGAAAATAAGAGGCTAAGGCTTCAAGTGTGGAAATGAGGGTGGGTTTTGGTGATAGTATTTCCATTGACACAGCGACAAACCTAAAATAAAAAGGATTTTGGTTTAATTGCTATGTAAAACAGTGGCGTCGGTTTCAGTATCATAGTCATTATCAGTGGAGCAGCTCTCGTCTCTTAATTGCAGCCCCATTTAAAAATACATTTCTCCGGTTTTCTAATTTTAGCAGATAATTGTAGGAAGATATGGAATGAGGTGTCCAGGGTAACTGGAGCAGAAGATGATTTACTTTCCATGTTGGTTTCCTTTTGTTTGCTCCTTTTCTGTCTTCAAATGGTCCTGTCAGTAAAGTTTCTGAATTGTAGAAGAAGTGAGTGAGTCCAGTTTGTCCCCATGGATCAAGATAAACTTTTTCCTTCACCGGCCAAACGGCCAGTGAATGTTCAAAATTGACCAGCCACTCAATAGATTAATTAAAAAATTAGTCAGAATTCCGACTTTAATCTCCGAATTCTGACTTTTTTTCAAAGTCAGATTATTTTTTTAATTTTAACAAAAAAAGTCAGAATTCTAAGATCAAAGTCAGACTTCTGACTTTTTTCTCAGAATTCTGACTTTAAACTCAGAACTCCATACTTTTCTTTCTTAAATGTGGCCCTAATCCTCTTCTGTAGTTAAGGAAATCTACCAGCTCCTTGCATTTTTTACCAGCATTTAGCTAGTAGATGGTGCTAATTTTGAATCCTGTTTTCCCCTCTATACCAAGACTGGATGATTAAATCTGGTCATTAAGTGGAAGTTGCAGAGCTGAAGGCGATGTTTTTATTGATGTGGCAGGAAACGGGGGGAGGGGGGCTGACTGCTGCTGCTGAATCTGTAAATCTCACAGACTGTGTTCACAGTCCACTCCCACTTTTAAAGGCGCTTACACAGCTCCCCTCTCGCGATTAAGAACGCACATTAATGTTGCAAACAGCCCATTAAGCACCATGTGGTAGAGGCGAAGATGATGTGAAACTGAAGGGTGTGTTAATGATGGCGGGCTGTGGCCAGAGCACGGCCCCTGCCCTACCCTGAGCTCTTGCTGAGGGGACGTGGGCAGTGGTCTGTGGATTTCCAGGGATGCAAGTGCAAACATTGAACCCTGCCTCCTGAAAATGATCCTCGTGTACAACAAATCTGCCATAGCAAAGGGGATCTTGCTAGTTGATTATGAAAGTCAACATCAACTTGAAACACTGGACAGGATACTTTGACTTTTTCAATATTTAAGCAAAACCGCAATCCTTCCCTTACCTCTCCACGCCTAAAGTTAACATAACAACATGGTGTCAACAGTATGTGCTTTGTACAGGGTTCCCACGGTCATGGAACACCAGGGAAAAACTCATGGACATTTCTAAATCTTATTTTCCAGGCCTGGAAAAGTCATGGAATAAGTAAAAAGCTTTTGAACGTTTTGGAACAATCATGGAATTTTGTTATCTTCCGTGGATAATCTTTGACGTATTTATTTTCTGACGTAACGTATCTCTAATATACGTTGATGCGTGACAACGAATTGATTAGTGAACGTAATTCAGGCGGCAATTATGTTTTTTCTCTAAAGCAAGTCAACATACAGGACATAGGATATTTTGTAGGAGACTGGGTTGAAACATGACAACCGTCCACAAGGTTTCAAACATTTATCGGTGTTTTAAGCCCCCAACGGCTGCCTGGAAGGCACTAGGATTAGGCAATGGTTAGGGTTAGGGTTAAGGTTAGGGTTAGGTGCATCAAACTCAACGGTCGCAGCGCTGCCTGGAAGGAGACGTTGGGGGATTAAAACACCATCGAGCGTTTCAAACACACGGATGGATGCTGTTTTCTTAACATGTCAGTAAAAAAAATGCCTTTATTGCCTTTGACAGTTGTGAAGAATTTCTGAAAGTTACTTTTTTTATGTGTGCGTGTGATAATTTTTTTGTTAACATGTGGACAGAGCCAGGCAAAATGTTGCCACCCTGCTTTCAGCTTTTGTGCTAAGCTAAGCTAAACACCTGCTGGCTGTAGTTAAATGTTTAGCATACAGACACGAGAGTGGCATCGAACTTTACGTGTAACTCTCGGCAAGAAAGCGAATGAGCGTATTTCCCAAAACATCTTTAAAAGTCTATACAAAGGTCTATCCTAACTGACTTTGACAATGGCAAAAAAAAAAGAAGTCCCTTGGAGCAAAGTGATTACTTTAAATATCCATATCCCATGATCCCCTGCCAAACAAAGCAATATCAGCCTTACTTCCATTGTGTCCTGTGGCCCTGTGTCCTCAGGGCTGATAAGAGCCCTATAAGCCAAGCAGAGAAAGAGCTAATTAACATGGCCTTCTGCCGCCATTCGTTTGATGTGGAAAGATATCCTATTGATGTAAAAATGTATGCAAAATGATTATCAAGATTACAGCTTTCCTCCTAATCTCGATGTCCTACTCCGTCGTTAAAATTAATTGGAAACATCTTGCGCTAATGTCTCTGGTTAGGCTAATGTCGTGTGACTGCAGCACCAAGTGGATATTTCACTTGGCTCTCATCCTCCTCTTGTGACCCTTTCAGTGGGATTGGTTAAACCTGTACTCTCCATTAGCCGTGAAGCTGATGACCGAGATAGTTCCTCAGCATCATAAAATATGCTTCAGTTTATTCTCACGTGGAATATTTCTGATAATGCTCCTTCTTCTTTTTTTTTTTTTTACAGGATACTGAGCCACAACAAAATCCGAGTTCTGAGAAATGGATCCTTCTTTGGACTTTACGCTTTGGATAAACTGTGAGCAGCCTACTGTTTATTATTCCTTCTGCAGATGCTATAATGTCATGTTTGTGTACATGAGATATATTGTATGCATACATAGTGTGAGCTGTTATTTTGGCTTGCCTCACCCGCTTTTGTAGAGTAATTCAGACAGGGTGTGAGATCTGAGAAGCTCTGTGCGCTTCTATCCATTCATGGGCTTCTGTCCAGCAGGGAGGATGATACACTCAGACTGGCTATCACAGAGTTATGTCGAAAAGCTCATATAATTACACTTCATTATCAGGTAAGCCCCACTCCACAGCACAAGATAAGGGAGATTTTTGGGAGGAGGTGCGTGTTGGCGGCTTTGGCTGTGGTTAGCAGACAGTCTGGCCCTCCTTAGTGCATCGTTATCTCTCTGAATGGGGTGTGAGACAGGAGATAGACATTTCTGGGGAAATGAAAATAAATGGCGGCTCTGGTGACAACAGAAAAGGCACCATAGTGGAAGATGTTGTCCTCTAAAAGAAACAGTACAGAATAGCTCTTTGCCTTAACACTCCTTTTTGGCGATGGTTCGGTTTATCAGCCCACTTTGGTTCAGACTGAAATATCTCAACAACTAATCGATGAATTGCCGTGACATTTGGTTCAAACATTCATAATCCATGGATGATGCATCCTGATGACTTTGGCGACCCCCTGGATCTTCCTGTAGCGCCACCATGACGTTGACATTTTGGGTTTTTAGTGAAGTGCCTCAACAACTATTTGATGGATTTATCTGGCACATTTGGACATATATGGTCCCCAGAGGATGAATTACAATCAAGATGAATTGTATTATATGTGATCTCTTTTCATCAAGCGCCATCTTCAGGTCAAAATTTCAATTTGTCCAGTTCTTTGATTTATGACCAGTGCTAATTAACATTTTTCCGTGTGCTGAAATGGTGAATATACTTAGCATCAACATGCTAGCATTGTTATTGTGAGCATGTTAAGAGGTTAGCGGATGGGGCATGGCCCAAACTACAAAATCTAAGTACACGTCAAAAAAGGTTTCTGTTTTTCGGGGGTTATTTTGTGTTTGTTCAAGTGTTCATTTGTCTGATAAGTTTGGTTTGTATTAGTTTTTTGATGCTATAAAAACGGGGTGAAACAACATGATTGACAGCTGTGATTGACTCGCAATTGGTCTGGCGGGTGTATGGGCGGGACTTGGACACCGCGGCTCCATCGCCCGATCACTACTGTGCAGAATCTGGGCAGCGCCCGTATTCCCGGGATATTTTAGCTTCACTTTTGTACAGCGGAGGGAAGTGAAGACGCGTCATCCATCTTTATACGCAGTCTATGGGAGTTATGATATGATATGTCTTTTGGTCAAATTTACAGTAATCACAGTCAAGGCTCCAGGCTCCTTGGATACTCTGATGTGTGACTTACATCTAGTAGGTGTTTCCCACACCAGACACATTTTTTTCTCAAGGTGTTGTTTTACAGAGCTCCCCAATTAAAGCTTTATAGCGTCCTGGTAGCTAACAACACACATGGAGTCTGGATACTGTAGTCTGGCAGGCATACTTATTTAGTTGGAAAGGGGTTGGGTATGTTGAAGGGATATTAGTTCCACATGCCACTCAGAGCTGCCACCCATGAAGCGAGCAAGCTTCTCAAAAATGTTGAAAGAAAGAAAAATATGGTAATTTGCTGCAGTTGTTAGCTTGTTAGTCGCTACCTGCTGGAGCTCACACCAGACGTGTCAGTCTAGAACAAAAGCCAAGTTTGCTGAAATTGCTTCTTTTTTTTTTTTTATGTCTGGCGAGTGAACGCCATCGGGTGAAAACTTCCACGGCCAAGTTCTCGCTTCTCACCTCAACTGTCTGCCGAAAACGCTGATGAAGCCGTTGACAGGAAGACACTACACCGAGAACCCCTTTTGACTAATGCTACTTGGGAGAAGAATAAATTAAAGCCAAAGAAGATCTGTATAGCTTGAAGTGTTTGATGTAAAATGAGCTGATGTTGCTTGTTTTTCTAAGTGCGGACAGGGGTCCCTGTAGCGCCGTAGGGTCGGTGGGTCGGGTAACCTGAGCTTACCCACTAACTGGCCCTTGTAGCTGGAGCAGTGATAAAACTAGCAGGGGGCAACAGGGTGCAGCTTTCCAGCAGGCTCATAGCTTAAAGACCTGTGAGAAAGGCACAGAACAGGCAGAAGAACTATAATGCACACGCACACGCACACCCACACACACACACACACACACACACACACGCACACATATTTATGCTCCACAGAGAGAGATGTGGGTGTGAGGAGAGGACATAGCGTAAATCATGCAGGCCTCTTTTCACTCCTCTACTGGCTCTCCGACACACAGTGGTGGAGGTCTGCTCACTCACGCTGACGTCTTCCACCTTTAATTGAGCCCTGTGCATAGCTTATAATTACATCTGAGCTCATGGTAAAAATTGCTGTCTGTTGTGAAAAAAGGACATATTGAAATCCAGCATTGCATTGATGGAAGGGTTGGAAGGGATCAGCACAGAAGTGAGTGTACGGCAAAGGGTCGGATGTAGGGCTGCTTGATTAGGCCTATTCATATTTTGGTCAATGTTGAAATGCCGATTATTTATTACTCATTGACTTTTGGAAAGATGTTGCATTAAAAAACAGTTAAACAAACCAACAGGGGAAACACCTTGAACTGTGAAATGTCCCTTAATAGCCTTCTCTTTCAATTTGAACTTTTTGAATTCCCCTTCAGAACACAAGACAACATGAGTTTACTTGCAAAATACAATTGTGCTAAATAATCCTTTTTCTCGATTACATTGTCTTTGTGATCGTTAGGAGCCGAAATCACAGCCCTATTTGGATGTGAAGTTTTTACTGTACTGTGAGATCTCAGTTTTGTTTTGTCTCTTCAGCGGGCCATCCCTCTTCTGGTCCTCTCATTGTTTCCATCATGTTGTCTACATGTGCTTGTCATTTGGAGCGGTAGTGAACAGTTACTCATATTATGTGGTCAGTGCTGTAATCAAAGGCCAACCCACTGGGGCTGAGTAAACACACATCAGGGAGTTACACTGCATCTCTTCCCCTACGTGACGAGGATAAACACAGTCTGCTCCCTGACTGCACACACTCTCACTCTCGGCCCATCTCTGTTGCGACTCCAAGTGTGTACCATCGCTCTTGAGTGTGTTTCCTAGTATGGGCACCGTCGCTTCTTGTCCAGTCGTCTCCAACGGGTCTGGTAACTCTCTCAGCAGACGCACGCTCGCACCAGACATCTATTCAGAGCTGAATGCAGTCTGATTTGCTGTTGTTAGTTGGAGAATACAGCTCCAGGGCAGGCCACCCTCCTCCAGGCCTGGGCCAGACAGTGCAGCAATCTACACAGTTAGCCCTTTCATTGGGACAAACCTCCTCAAAGCCACTATTGCCTTCATAACCTGCCAAACCACCCAAGTGCAGAGGAGCAATTTAGCCTTGTTTGTTTTTGCCCTCTCACTGGACGACTGTGTTTTTGTAGCTCTTTTAAATAGGCTCGCCATCCAACAGCTACATTTGGATCATGGAATACCTCCTTTTTTTCCAGATTTTGGGATGAAACACCCATTGAATCATACCTGGCTTCTGTGGCGGTGCTTACTGTATGCAAAATAAGTCCCATTCAGGCTACACCTACACTGAATATCTTTTGCTACATTTACGCCTCACGTTCACACAATTCCGGCGTTCCCGATCCCCTAAAACGAAGATATTTGGAAAGACTGCTGGTGGAAATCAGTGGTTTGGTTTGAAAACTCCGGATTTTCTTTGTAGTCTGAGCAGGTAGAAATGGAGACATTTGGAAACGACAACGCATGTCAGTCAGTCTTATCGGTTAGGTAGGCTTACATACCTCTCAGCTCCACCTGGCCTGCGTTTTCAACAGCAGAGGAACGTCAGACAACCTGCTTCCTGTTTACAATTGTAATTGTAGAGGCTTGCTTTTTGTCCAATAAAAAGTTTTTAATTTTTTTAATTTTTTGTTACTGACAGGCTCAGATTGTTACTGAAAGTGTCTGACAACATTATCGATCTCAGGACGTGACTTTTTGTCCGAAGACAGCGGGGTGGAGAGTGAATTGCGAGACGAGAAAAAGGCGTTTCCGTAGTGTGTTGTCACGGAGTTATTATAGGCTCCTGTTATCTAAAAGTAGACTGGGTAAACCCAGCTCCATCTGCCGGCGATGTGATTTCGCCCTGCAGCTCAGGCTGGAAACCTGTACGTTTATCTATCCCGCTTCCGTTACAAATTTGCGGGAACCAATCACAAACTGGCTTATCCACCTGGCGCGCTATTGGCGGGTTTAACACGATGACGATAGAGAAGCGACCAAGCAGCTTCTTGTTTACATTCAACAACCCGTTGATGCCGCTGTCGCTGCTGCGTCACCCAGATCGTTGGTTCTGATTGGTTGAAGGACTATCCAATTGCGTACAGAGTCATTTGAACTATGCTCGTTGATCACGCCTCTTGTGCAGTAGAAAATCTAGAGCAGACTCCCCAGACTAATGT
Source organism: Perca flavescens (assembly GCF_004354835.1). NCBI lineage: Eukaryota > Metazoa > Chordata > Actinopteri > Perciformes > Percidae > Perca > Perca flavescens. The sequence goes on from NC_041335.1 coordinate 35,096,110, forward strand.
TCAACCTTAAAAGATTGAGCTTGGTCTGGTGATAGCCAGACTAATCTAAAAGATTTTCAATGTAATGGCTCAATACTCAAATGATTTCGACAATGTGGATGAGGTCGTTATAGTTCAGTGACCACATGTATTCATTTCAGCTGGAGCTGGCCAGGCTGAAAAAAATAAACGGTAGTTACCCTTTAATATGGACAGAGAGTAATTCTACTATGGAGTCTAAAACGCTTGTGTGGAAGGAGATAGTTTTTGTCTCCAAACACTGCTTCAAAATGACATAGTAGTGTAGATGTAGCCTCATACACATCATCAGGCCCAGATACTGTACCTATTTGAGTACCTGCACCTCTGTGCACGCCCTTTCTGATGGGCTCCGACACTGGCAGCTCCGCTAACGAGCCGGGACCTTTATAAGTTGTGGACAGATCCCAGCAGCCTGTCCTGCGCTGATTTGAGGCGAGGTAATGAGAATAATGAGCGAAAGAGGGCCGAGGCAGTCTGGCTCTCGTCCAACTGGGCCCCACTGCACCATGGGACACAGGACAGGCAGGCAGGGGCACAAGGGGCCCTCATTACCAGGTTCTGCTCACCCTACAGGGAGAGAGGGAGCAGGGAGCAGAGAGGGAGAGCAGAGGGCAGCGATGATGATTGATGAGGGAAGCAGCGGGGCGCTCGCAGGGAACAGGTCTGAAAGGCAGGAGCGATGCTTGTCGTTAGGACCGGTCAGAGGCTCAAAGGTGTTGGCAGCATGATAGACTTTGTCAACAAAGGGAGTCTAAAAATGATCCCTACAGTACAAATCTACCTGACACGGCTGTACTTTTTACTTTTGTCTGCGCTACAGAAGAGTTTGCGCAGGAACTATGCAAGATTATTTAAGAAAACTTCCTGTTGACTTACAACAGCTTTCATTCAACAGCAGGAAATACGGTGTTGCTTGTGAGTTATGCTCGTAGAGCAACAAGAATTAAAGGAAGTTTGCACTGAAACCTGTGACCAAAAAGTCACACAGGGAATGAGAATGTGCAGATGTTGGATATGTTTAGGAAAGCATGACATAAAATGTATGTGTATATATATATATATATATATATATGTGTGTATATATATATATGTATATATATATATATATATATATATATATATATATATATATATATATATATATATATATATATATATATATATACGGTATACACTATTATCACACCAATCCATTACTCTTTTGACTGTTTTGTTGTTTAGTTTTTTTAATTTATTTACACATAAAAATAATAAAAGGATATAATATATCATTTGCAAGGTAAATGTGAAAGAGAATTGCCTAAAAAACCCACCAGGGGCCTGGAAAGTGACAGGCAGAATATTACAGGAAGAAAATCCCATCAATGTATGTGTATTGTGTATTCTCTACGCAATTTGTATGCATCTATTAATAATGTTACACGCGCATCAAGAACACTGATTCATAATACATGCAAGTATACACAATTTATATATACGGAAAATATAGGTTGGATGAAGGTTGAACTGAATTAAAGAAAAATTCAAAACAAAATTTAAAGGCAGAGAAGTCCAAACTTTGGACCCTCGTAAGAGTATACTAAACTGAGATTGGGAAGTACAGGAAAGAGAATTGATAGTGTCTGTTTTGCAAAAAAAGGGGAAAAACTGGCCACTCTGTCTTTGCCTGAGCCTCTCTGAAACCAACCCTGAAATGGCCTCTGCCATTCTGAGCAGCTGGGGTTAAGAAGTAGTCCAACTTAAACAACTTTACCATCTGACACAGAGGAAGTGGAGCCAAGATGGCTAAAGATGGTATGGTGGCTAGAGAGAGAGAGAGAGAGAGAGAGAGAGAGAGAGAGAGAGAGAGAGAGAGAGGAAAAGCACACTCCTGCAGGTTGTCTTGTATAAATCTGAAGTTGTTTTTTCTTAGCGGGAGATTAACATTATTTCCACACAGGCTAGGCAAATTATCGTGATGAGTGGGAACAAAGCAGAGGTGTGCAGCGCAATAGCATGTAAATACAGTGGAGAATGTGTGGCTCGGAGCCCTTCTGTCTAGACCAGTGTGGGTAAGACAAGGTTCAGATTGTAGGCCAGTTGTGGAGGTTGCAGCGTCTCATTTCTTCCTCGTTGCAAAAATAAATAAAAAAAAATGAAAATTTGTGTTGGTATGTTTGCTCGCGCACGCCAATGAGTGGCCCCCGGTTAGGCAATAGTCCCCTGATGAGAGTGCATGACATTAAGGGGTGGAGCGGGTGAGGAAGGGGTTAAGCGTGCTGGAGAGTGGAAACAGAAAGGGGGGTTCTGCTGGAGTTGATAGACTCCAGATGTGTCTTTCAGATAAACTGAAGGAACGGGGTGTGTTTGTATTGCAAGCCTAGCTCAGCCGTGGCTCTGGGGGTTTATTGAAACAGCGAGCGAGCCCCCTCATAAGCCCATTACCAAATCGTACGCTTTATACGCCAGTAACTCTCTCTCACTCATTCGGCAAACTTGATATGGTTTCAATGGCATTTTCCTCCAGAGGAACTCAAGCTTTTCCCTGGACATACTTCCCCCCACTTCCGTTTGTGTTCCTTTTTCTGCTTTATTTTTGTATCTCCCCTCTCCCAGCTCACTGGGTCTCTCACTGTTCCCCCCCCTTCCCACTCGCTACATGCTGTAGTCCACCTACTGGCTGTAAATTCACTCACGGACATGAGCCTCCCTTTTCATTGATAATTTGAATGAAAGGCGTTTGTTCCTGTTTCCTTCCCAGTTATAATGTCTACATTGTTTCAACTCGAAGTCTATTAACTTATTGGGAAAGATGTTCAATGAGACTTCGGGGTCTTATCAGATCATATATATTTGACAGAATCAGTAAGTGTGAAAACAGACACACAATAGCATTTTGCCGCCTTTTCTCTCATGACCTCGGGCTGTGAGAAACTTTGACTTTACATCATCATTAATCTGAAAAAAATAATACAATCTACTGTATGTCCCATTAAAAGCCATAGATGTTCATTGTTTCTGACTGCTGTGCACGCTGGTAGATCTCATGAAAATCAACAGAGCAGCCAAAGCGGGCATCGCCCCCTACTCTCGGCCGCTTCAAAAGCCAGGACTGAAGTCCTTAACAGTCAGTGGTTCCAGAGTTTTCCTTGGCAGAATAATCTCCAGCTCGTCTTGCTGCGGACTATCGAAACATATAATCAACTTAGGACATTTTACACTTCAAATAAAAGTGAATAATGCTATTTCTGTGCAGTTGGATCCACGGTTTATGTAACTGTCAGTCAGGAGCAGAGCTGTGGACCTTATTCGTTAAATGGCGGTGGGTGATCAGGTGGTGACTGTCCAGGTTTGACAGGAAATATCTTAAATATCTGTCTAATTGCAAACCAAATGGCAGCAGTTTTATTAATGTAACAGTCTGTATTTGCTCCTTTACTGTAGCTTCATGGCTGCACCAAAGTGAATGAGTTTCCAAATGAACATGGATAAAATAAAGTTGATTAGGTATCCAATCTGAGAGGAACCGGGGAAAAAAAAAAATAAAGAAAATAATCTGGGGAAGGGGCAGCAAAGCAGGAAATTAGTAGAAAAACAAGAGCTCGGCAGATCCCGGTTTCCTGTTTTGGGGGGAAGGCAGGAGTACGTTTGGGGCCTGTGTTACAGAGCCCCCATTGTGAGCAAGTGTGTTGAGGAGTAGGGAGGTTGGGGTCTGCGGGGCCAAACACAGGGCCGATTTTGCTCCGTACTGAATCCCCTGACCCACCTGCCCCTCCCTACAGGGGAAAGCTAGCTAGTAAAAAAAAAAAAAGAAAAAAGGAAACTGTAAAAATAAACGAGCAAGGGCCTCTGCTCGAGACGCCAACCAGACAGGAAATGACACGCAGCACAAAAATGGTCTCCACCGACCTCTGTCAGGAACCAAGATGCCAGTTAGCCCCCTCTTGCATTTTGTTCCAACAAAGCTTAATCCATCTAGAGACATATTTGTTTTCTGTCATCAGGCAGCTTATATTAGTTGCAAAATATATATATATATATATATATATATATATATATATATATATATATATATATATATATATATATATATACGATTAAAGGACAGAAGTTGTCCCTGTTTTGTCATGTATTTCCATTTTTTTATTGATATAAGTTTATTTCATAAACAACTGAGTGCAAACACCAAATTTCAAGTCCTGAATGAAAAGGAGCAATGTATTCCGGACATGACAAACAAATAATTAAATAAAAAATCTCTTCCCATTCCCTCTCTCCCCCTTACCAGTCACAAAAGAACAGAACAAAAACTGAATCAACAAAAAAAAAAATACAATGTTTGTTTTAGATTCTCTGGTTTTGATTGTTCCTTTCGCTGTGATGCAACCGTTCCCTCGGTATTAGTTCTGTGTCTCGGTTCCATTAAAAAAAAAATGCCAGAAACAGGAAATTCTTGATTCCAGTCTGGCGATAATGAGTGGCCATTCCCTGGCTTCAGTCGTTTTTCCCAGCTCCCTCCGGGGCCTAGGGGCCTAAACAATGTCCGCGGAGCACTCCAGTCCCTGCTGCTGTGCTCCTGATAATGGAGCACTCCACGTCTGGAGCGCTTCACAGACCCTGTCTTCATTATTAGCCTCTCGCTGCCCTACAAGCACATCGCTCCTCTCCAGCCTGCATGGGGCCCAGGTGCTCATCCCATATACCCGCAGAGAAATGACTCTTCAGAATGGCAGAGGACCAGCCCCATTGATGAGGAGGAGTTTTTTTTTTTTGGAGGGGGGGGTGGAAAAGACATTCTTAATGGCAGCCTCTGGTGTTAGGCCGAGCGGCAGCAGACAGTGGGCCCTTCTGGGCTGAGAGTGAGCTTGAGTCTGTCGCAACCCCATCACACAGGCCCGGCCGCATGTGGCGAAGGGGATAAAGCACTGCACTTCCCAAGGTTACAAAGCATAACTCAAAAGAGGAATAATAACGTGTCGACACCGATCACGTAGCTTTTTGAAGAACGTCACGCCACTGCTGAAGATAATGAAAAAGTAATAGCTACTTTCAACCTTTTTGCAACATCTAACCTTTTTGACTTTGATATTTTCATGCTCAGCAAAGCCTGGAGCTTTGAACTTTCTCGCCTCTGCTATTATCCCCTTGCTTGGCGACAGCTGTTGTCATCGGTGTCGAGGCCACTGGGCTGTGAAGTTGTTGTCAGGGAGGGCGCTGTCTACTCCAGAGGGCACGCAGACAAGTCATCGCCCGAGTATGTGGCCCGCTGGAGCTACTGTACTGTAGGTCGGAAAGAAAGTTGGAAATAAATGGGAGAGTGTGGGCGACGGGCTGCAGCACACATTTAGCCTGGATTATGGCGTGGGGCTAAGCGCAGTGCCTTCAAGTCCTGTTGACTTTGGTGAGCTCCTCCACATTCCCCAGCTTGGTGATAAGAGAGTGTATCAGAAGTAGTGGCCTGCTGATACTCTCTCTCACACTGGGCAAAAAGTTTATCTTCAGAAAGCTCGAGGTGCTTCAAAACCACCCAACTACACAATGTGTTCTATTTATTGTCTTGTACAATATAGTGTGATTTAAAATCCAGACGGCTAGCTAGACTATCTGTCCAATCTGAGTTTTCTGTTGCACAACTAAAACAACTTTGGAACGTATATATATGTTCCACCAAAACAAGTTCCTTCCCGAGGCTATTGTGCAGCGGCACCGGGGCTTATCGCCGTCCATGACGATTGTGATTGTCTTAAAGAAATGCCAATAAACCATTTTCTCCCATCCCGGAATGCTGTGTGGACTAGCCGGACCCTCCTCCGCAGCGCTGTGGAGGAAGGTCTGGCAAAGTTATCTAGCAACCTATTCAGGATTTGGTGTTTAGTTCTTGCTTACTTGTAGGATTGTTTTAAAACCATTACAATATACATGGAGGTTAGTGTTATGTTACACAGCACATGAATGTGTGTGTGTGTGTGTGTGGGAGTGTGAAAAGCCCAGACAGGGAGGGGAGAGACGTTCATCAGAGAGAGGAAATAGTGGGCAGTGCCTCGTCTTTCATCGCTGCGCTAATGAGCCCCGGGACACACAGACTGGAAACAGCAGTATTGTTCTCTGGTCAACAAATCCTATACAGCTATTGACATGCAGAAACACATGTACATTCAGACAGGACACAAAGATTACTGCACACATTGTGACAGGCCAGCAAGGCCCCCTGCACACACATGCTGGAGAGGAATCTTGTTTCGTGTCAAACGCACGCTCGTCTTTGATTTGATTAGTGAAAAAAACTTTTTACAGAGAACAAACTTTTACGTCTTGGTCAGAGTCATAGAGGTGGAAACGTAAAGCTGTGAAGTTGTTGCAAAGTGACAAGCTGGCATGCACTCAAAGAGCTGGGCTGAGCTCTCCAAGGCTGTCTGCTTTGATACAAACAGAACGGACCTCAGCCTTTTGGTGCAAGGCCAGATAGCTTTTGCTCCATCATTATAACCTGTCTCCCATCTATAATCCAGATATGAGCGATGGTGGCTCTGCGAGAGTGTAGCGCAACAGCAAAACCCCCGATCTCTGACTCTATCCAGGCCATACCGCACTGCACAGTGTAATTCTTTACTGGAAGCCATTTTCTAAAACAATTTTCCTGCCCGTAGTTTGATCAAAATAGCTCATCTCCTGGAAAGCGGACAAGACAATGGTTTAGAGATGCCTGAGGTCGTGCATGGTGTGAGGCAGCGTGGTCGAGAACAGTGATGACGGATCATTTTGGTAGGAAAAAAAACCAAAAAGGATCAGAAAGTCCCATGAGGTTTGCCTACCACAGTGGCATCTTGGGTAGAAGTGAATTAGACAAAAATGCGGCCACAGCGTTGATGCTTTTGAGCTCCTGGAAGGAAATCCTCTTCTGTGACCATGTGTCCGATGGGAGCAGGCCTTTTTTATGCTGTAGGACCATGGATCGCATTCCTACACACGGCGGCTGTGTCCTGCCGATAACCCCGTCTCTTTTGACCTGCTTTAACCTCAATATTCCCACCTGGCCAATAAAAAAAACCGTCTTGGATTCAAAATCTAATGCGGGTTATCTGATGGACAGGGGCATCTGGCTGAATGGTTAAACACATGGGTGTGGGTGCGGAATGGGAAGAGGGTGGAGAAAAGTGCAGCAGATAGTATGATACTACATCTTCAAAGGCAGTTCAAAGAATTAATATTTATGGTTTGCAATGGCCAACCTTATCAAGGGAACAGTCATTTCGAAACGAGCAGAAAAATGACGAACAGTTTTAATTCTACTAATACTTTATTGGGTCAAGCATCTGCATCTTGCTAACCTCAGGCCCAGGTGGCTGATGGGATAAGAGTTCCTATCTGTGTGCAGAAATCCCCTGCTGCGTCTCACTGACTGGACATTTAGGAAATGTGTCTCCACTCCCCTTCATTTGAAATTTAAAGAAGTCTCTCCGTCAAAGGAATAGTTCAACATATTGGCAAATATGTTTCTTTATTTTTTTTGCCTCTTTCTCTGTCCCTCTTCCCAACTGGTCGCTGCAGATGACTGCCTAAAAATAATTTTTTCCTCGCCGCTGTCGCACCAAATGCATGCTCTTGGGGGGAATTGTTGGGTCTCTGTAAATTATAGAGTGTGGTCTAGACCTACTCTATCTATCATGAGATAACTTCGGTTATGATTTGACACTATAAATAAAATGGAATTGCCGAGAGTTAGATGACATTAGATGATCGATACCACTCTCATGTCTGTCCGTTAAGTATGATGCTACAGCCAGCAGCTGGTTTAGCTTAGCTTAGCATAAAGACTGTGAACATGGGGAAACAGCTAGCCTGAAAGCTAGCCTTTTAAAACGGAAATTTTGGACGGAGCCAGTTGTTTTTAAAATTTCAGTTTTTGTATTAGTGAGCTTTAGAGGTGCTGGTAACTGGATTTTGTCCGCTTTGAACGGTGCAAGGCTAGCAGTTTACCCACGTTCCCAGTTTTTTGTGCTAAGCTAAGCTAAGCTGCTGGCTCCAGGTGCAGACGTAAGAGGGGTCCTGATTCTCATCCAACTCTCGGCAAGAGGAATCAGACAAGCATATCTCTCAAAATGTACAACTTTTCCACTAAGACATGGCAACATTATCCCTGTATGCATTTTTCTCATCCACCTAATATGTCCTCTCTCCTCAGGGACCTCAAGCACAACCTAATAAGCACCATCATGTCTGGAGCCTTCCAGGGCCTGTCTGAGCTTCGGAAACTGTAAGTAGACATTAACATGATTTACATTCCATTCGGGGTTCAGAGCAGCAAACATATCAACAGAAATCATCATTCAATTGTTTGGTATGAGACAAATGAAGGAGTCAGGGTAGCTTTTTAAATCATATGAGCATCATTCACATATCCCTCATATCTATCTTAACAGGCTGTGTCGATCTAAAGGAGGTATGTTTTTGCAGCTCATGGCAGATGTCATGCGTTATATTGCGCTACTGGTGTCAAAACTAATTAGGTGGCGCTATAGAGCCACCATGCCGCGCCCAAGCCGAAAATGCAATATCAAATCGAAATAATTACTATTTTGAATATGCCTGCAAAGTTTTGAAAGTTTTTGTGCATCCTAAAGTCCTCAAACATACAACATCGTAAAATGAACGCACAAAATCAAAGCTGATTTCCTGTCAGGCAAAACATTTTTAGAAAAATAATATACCTGTCCTAAAGATGAGAACAATGTTCCCCCAAATTTGGTGAACATCAAAGGAACTTTATTTGAACCATGGGGTGCATTTGGGGGCGCTATGGAGCCCACCGGCCACATCTGAGCCAAATCACTGCAGAACTTTGCCTTTTTTTTGCCAGGTCTGGAATGTGTGCCAAACTTTTGTGAGTTTCCAAGCATCTCAAGCCCCTCAAAAATGTAATAGATTCCTCGCACTTTCAATTCGTGCCAGAAAATAGGTTTATTTAATATAGCACCTTTTACAGAACAAGGTCACAAAGTAGAGATGGTCCGAGATCATTGTTTCCTTCCCGATACCGATTCCAATACCTGAACTTGTCATATACAGTATTATGTTTTAACAGATGTACTAACCTGGGTAAACCCTGACGAACTTCCAGCAAATTTGAGATTTGCTCTGCAAGTCAGTCTGGCGAAGAGCCCATTCAAACCCATTTCCAATGTCCCCAAAATCATGGCACCAATCACAACCGTTGAGGCGGGCTTTACACGACGACGATAGCGCAGCGATGGCAAGCAGCTTTTTGTTTACATTTAACATGACGGGTACCGAAGCGTCACCCAGATCGTTGGTCTGATTGGTTGAAGGACTATCCAGTTGCGCCCAGAGGCATTTGAGCGGTGTCCGTTGGTGACGCCCCTTTGGAAATGAGCTGTCAATGAACCTTTCCCAGAACCACTCTCAGTTACAACTGAAGGGTCTGGTGTCAGCCAGGCTACAGATGTATACTACTATCCCTGTATGGATGTGATATGATTTCTATCTTTGTTGTTCGGCCAGAATGCCATAGAACTCTCTTTGGTAACACTTTACTTGAAGGTACCTACATAAGAGTGTCATGACACAGTCATGACACATGAACCCTAACCCTAACCCTAACCCTAACCATAACTTGTCATGACAACAACCGAATGACACTTACTAAAAGAAGCGTTATGTCACAAATGTTTATGACTTGTTTATAATGTTTATGACACGTTCATGACAGTGTCATGTCACTCTTATGTAGATACCTTCAAGTAAAGTGTAACCCTCTCTTTTATTATCTAGTTTGACAGTCACAACAGAAAAAGACATCAATTACGTTACAATTGGGCTAAATTACATGGTATTGGGTCTATGCATAAACTCCAGTACTTGCCGATACTTATACCAGCATTATAGGCAGCATCAGAGGCTTTTCCGATTCTGGTATCGGATCATCTCTATCACAAAGTGTTTCACAAGAGTACATCTTTTAAAATATAAGACCCAAAAATCTGTCAAAAGAACAAGCAATAAAAAAAAATGACTGTTTCTGCCGATCTTGGCGGTGTCCCTGCGATGTCATTTCTGGCGTCCCGCTTCCACCCCCGTGGAAACCTCAGGACCACGCAGAGGCTCCTCGCACATCATTGGATGTGACAGGGGAGGCTGCAGCCACTCACTGCTCACTCATTGTTTCTTTGGACACCGAGGTTTTTGGTTGCGGCGTGGGTCGGCGGAGCCAGCCGTCTGTGCTGCGCCGCGTGACTCCCACTCCCTCCTCCCCCTACTTGTGTTTTCCCTGCGAGGACTGGGGCTTCTCAAAACAAACAAGGGGAGATAAACACATGCTCTGGACAGCTCTCGGCTGGGTAGTGTCAGAGGTGCAACAGAGCAGATCCCTCTCTGGCGGTGGCTATACATCACACTCAGAACAGGGGCCCTGCTTTTACCCCATTAGTGATTAAACCTTTACAGGGGTCCCATGGAGCAGAGATAAGGGAAAGTGGCAGGGACTGCTGGCGTGCTTATTTAGATGTTTAACTTAGAGCTTTGGGTTCTGTATCGCTTGGAGCATCCAACAGGAATTTGTTATGTATTGTTTTGTCTGTATGTTCTTGTGAGCTTTACATTTTAAGATCTATTGTATTTATTGATGAGTTTGTGTTCTCTACTGTCTTTTATCTAAGTGTTTAGTTATTGTATTTAAAAAAGGCTCTATCTAGGGACGTGCATTGCAAATTAGTTTAGGTTATAAATGCTGTGGTGGCGGGGTATAGGTCTATGCATACTTGTCCCTATACAAATAAACATTGAAAAAAAACTTGCAAAGCTTTCTAGTAGTGGAAAATCACTATTTATTTACTTACGAACAATACCAGGAAAAAAAATCCTGTCAAGTTTGAGCTGTATGTCGGATAATTAGGGCTGAAACTAACGATTATTTCCATTGTTGGTTAATCCGTGGATTATTTTCTTGATTAATGTTAAATGTGTTGGGAGTTTGTAACATTCCAAAAAAGAGTTGCAGCTCTACAGAAAGTAGTGTTTGATCTGATATCACAAAAACAACATGGGCATTGAAAGAGTCAAGATATCACAGTCTGTGACGAGTCCCCCTGATTCAAAAATAACCGATACATTCCTTTGTCTTTTTACACTTTTAGCGACCTTTCCAACAACCGCATTGGCTGCCTGACTGCAGACATGTTCCAGGGGTTGAGCAATCTCACTAAACTGTAAGAGAAAGATAAACTGATCCTATAAAAATATATATATATATGGACAATATTCTGCATTGCGGGGAATCTATGGGGTTAACTTCATATCTATCTTGTGTACTGCTAGGAACCTCTCTGGCAACATCATATCGACCATGGATCCTGGAGTGTTTCAGGAGCTGCCGTCCCTCAAGCTAGTGTGAGTAGTGGACACTGCCGGCACTCTCCCAGCATACCATTCCATATATGAATAAAACAATTAATATTGTAGACAAAAATAAAGTTTATTTTTAGTTCATATTTATTTGGCTAGGGTTTGCTTTTACAACGACTTGCCTGTAGAAAAACTCAAATAAACAATGAGGATTTATTTGACATGTATTTATTTGAATTTGGATATTTTCATTTGAACCTAGGCAACCACAAATCAGAAGATAAGTCAGTCTGCAAACATTTCAGATCTGAAATTTCAGATCTTAAATATTTGCAGACTGACCTTTGCTTGATTGTTGTGCTGCCAGTTCTTGCATACAACAGTCAATTGATTTCAGAGTGAAAACAATAAATCTGTAATATTTATATCGGGTTGGGGTGGGTGTCACGTAACAAATATGCATCAAGCCTGGAATAGTCTCGCATTGCCAGACCTTACTTACACTGCGCTGTGGAGTAAGGTCGTTGTGGTTGAGGCCGCTCCTCAACCACAAGATTGGTGGTTTGAGCCCAGGCTCCACTTGCAGCATTTCAAAGTGTCCCTGAGCAAGACACTGAACCCCAAGTTGCTCCCCTCATGCTGTATCTATAATTGTCCACCGCAGGGACGTGCACAGACATTTTGAGGGGCAGGGGCTCAAGTGAAAAAAGGATTCTTTTTTTTTGTTTTTTAAACAAAACATTAAATATGTTAAGACAAATCTGATTTCCTTACCAATTTATTTTAATCGGAACGCAACAAAGTCTAATCTCCCGACCGGATATGTTTTTATTCAATAAATACATTTGTTTGACAGGAAAGCTGTGCGCAAATGGGAATATATTAATTTATTAAATTTATTTTTAAAAGGTTCCCCAGAAAAAGGGCACGTGCTCAAGCCTCCTTTGATGTCTATGCGTGCCTGATCCATTGCTCCTAATGCTTAGGATGGATCAAATGCAGTAATTGAATTTCACCACACTGTCTGTGACGAATAAGAATAAAGTTTCGTTTTTTTTTTTAAAACGCCACATATAATATTAAATTAACCTTTGACACAATACAGTAACGAGAGCTATTTAAATTACCTGATACATGGTTAAACCTCATTGGCTCTTACCAGTGTATTGCTGAGTGTACTTCGTCCACAGCAATCCCCACCAATCGGTCCCAAAATGTCCCAGTTAGAGAGGACATGCCGTGAACATATTCCTTGTAAATCTTTACGATCATTCCCCGAAAGAACCAAGCAGGCCTGCCTCGTGGCACGATCCAAGTTTTCTTCAAATCTTTCCATTTTCAGCGTGTAGCTGGCAAACTTGAAGGTTGTTGTTTCCTGTAGCTAAGGGATTTTAAGAACGGCGACACACAGAGAGCAGAAGGTATAAGGGACAAAGCCTGACAGCGCCGGATGTCATACTTTACCCCCTGAAATGTACTTCTGTTGATCCAGAATAAATCTGCTGTGATATGTCGATCCGATAATGAGCAACTAGAGATAACACGATAACACAGTGTCTGAGCCAGCTAGAGTGAAAGGTTTGATAAATGACCATCACTTCTCTCTTCCAGGAACTTCAACTCAGACTACCTGTCGTGCGACTGCGGGTTACGTTGGGTCCCGGGATTCTTTCGCAGCAGTTCGGCCCGGCTGGGGGACGAAACCCTGTGTGCCTACCCGAGGAGCCTGAAGGGAAAGCCCCTGCGTGGACTAAGGGAAAGCCAGCTGAGCTGTGGTGAGAGCCTGGCTAGAATGAGGCATATAAATGAGGCGGTTCACCGCTTTGTTTCAGAGATCATTGGCTTGTGAATGACAATGACAGTGCATTCATAAGACGGTTGCAGTATTTTTTAAGAATTACTACACCAAAGAGTGAAAGAGATCAATCCCAGCAGCTCAGCAGGGACATATTTCTAAAAGCAACAGTGAGCCGTCTTGACAACTAATCCTGTGGGTTGCATTTACGAATTGCTGCTGTCTGCATCCAATCTGCTCTAGAACAGCACGCTCATAATGGCTTCTGTGGAAACATTTAGCTGAGGTTGGGTAATGAGAGAGCAGCAGAAATAATTCAGAGTGATGTGTAACGGTTGCGTCTGCATCTCTCCCCCCCCCACCTTGTTGTTGTTTAGACGGTCCTCTGGAGCTGCACACCCTGTCGCTGCTGCCGTCCCAGCGTCAGGTGGTCTTCAAAGGCGATCGGCTGCCCTTCCACTGCACCGCCGCCTTGGTGGACAAGATCACCACCTTACACTGGCGTCACAATGGTCAGCTGGTGACCTCTGACCCAGAGATGGGTGTCCAGCTGGAGAACAGCATGCTGCACGACTGCACCTTCATCACCAGGTACACAAACTGTCTGACTGCTCTATTTTGTCCTCTGAAGAGGCTGTCTGTAGTCAAATGTTTAAAAAAAAACAAGTATTCTTGTGCAAAGAACATTTTGAGTGATCTGATGAACTTAATGTTTAAGACATACTGTACGTTGGAACAAAATGGCTATGATGTGTTGTATTAACCTGTCAGTATCCTTTTTATCCAGTGAGGTTATTCTATTCTGTATCCTACGGAAGAGAATTAGGGCCATATTTATTTAAGAAAAATGTATTTGAGTTCTGAGTTTAAAGTCAGAATTGTGAGATTAAAGTCAGAACTCTGAGAATAACTTGAGAGTTCTGATGGCGCTATACTCTCATTGGAACATAATAGCTATATTGTGTTATAATGAGCTGTGTCCATCCTCTTTATCCTACTGAAGAGGATTAGGGCCTCATGTGAAAAATGGATTTAAGTTCTGAGTTTGAAGTCAGAATTCTGAGAATAAAGTGAGAGTTCTGACTTTATTCTAACATGTCTAAATTTAAATACATTTTTCAGATTGGCCTTAATCCATTTCTGTAACATTCAAATGTTTATAACCTTTTTTATTCTTGTGCAAAGAATATTTTGAGTGATCTGATGAACTTAATGTTTAAGACACACGTTGGAACATGGGGCAATATTGTATTATAATGAGCTGTGTCCATCCTCTTTATCCAGTGCGCTTTTTATATCTATATTCTACAGAAGAGGATTAGGGCCACAAGGGAAACATTTATTTAAATTCTGAGATTAAAGTGAGAGTTCTGACTTTATTCTAAGATATCTGAGTTTAAAGTCTGACTTTACACTCATAAGTCAAATACATTTTTCACATTGGCCCTAATCTTCTTCCGTAAAATTCAAATGTTTATAACCTAAGCAAAGAATATTGTGAGTGATCTGATAAACTTAATAGTTAAGACACTCTTCGGAGCATGTGGCAATAATGTATTATAATGAACTGTCTCTATCCTCTTTATCCAGTGAGCCTATTCTATTTTATATATTCTATGGAAGAGGGTGTAAAAAAACACAATTTTTGACTTTTGTGAGATTAAATTGAGAGTTCTGACTTTAAACTTATAAGTCAAATAAATTTTTCACATTGGCCCTAATTCGCTTCCATAATGTTTATAACCTTTCTATTCTTCTGCAAAGAACATTTTGAGTGATCTGATTTACTTATTGTTTAAGACACACATTGGAGCATGTGGCGATAATGTGTTACAATGAGCTGTCAATATCCTCTTTAGCCAACAAGCTTATTCAATTTTCTATGGAAGAGGATGTGAAAAAAAGTTTTGAGTTCTGAGTTTAAAGTCAGAATTGTAAGATTGAAGTGAAAATTCTGACTTTATTTTCAGACATCTGACTTTAAACTCATAAATCAAATGCATTTTTCAGATTGGCCTAATCCTCTTCCGTAATATTCAAATCTTCATAACCCTTTTTATTCTTGTGCAAAGAACATTTTGAGTGATCTGATGTACTTATTGTTTAAGACACACGTCGGAGCATGTGGCGATAATGTGTTATAATGAGCCGTCTCTATCCCTCTTATCCAGCGAGCTTATTCTATTGAACGTACATGTGGAGGCCAGGGGAGAGTGGGAGTGTGTGGTTTCCACTGGGCGGGGCAATACCTCTCGCAGCGTTGAAATAGTGGTCCTGGAGAACAGCGCCTCCTTCTGTCCAGAGGATAAAGTTGTCAACAACCGTGGGGAGTTCAGGTCAGTTACAGTTAAAGGGGTGGTTATTATTTAATACGTAAAGAGTCAGCCGTCTCATTCTTCTCTGGTTTTTAATCCCCAGGTGGCCCAGAACTCTGGCAGGCATCACCTCACATCAGTACTGCCTGCAGTTGCGTTACCCCTCCCTGTCTGTGGAGGGAGGTATTGAGCAGAAAAAAGCCTCTCGATACTGTGACCGTTCTGGAAACTGGCAGGAGGGGGACTATACAGACTGTCACTACACTAATGGCATCACCCGTGTCCTGCATACCTTCATACTGGTCAGTAGTTCTTGGGTTTAATATGGCTCTTGTTCAGTAAACACTAAAAATAAAAATAATAATAATAATAATAATAATAATAATAATAATAATAATAATACGTTTATTTGATATAGTACCTTTTACAGACAAAGTCACAAAGTGCTTCACATGATAAAAATGGTTAAAATACAGTAAGACCCAAACAGTAAATGTGCAAGCAAAAACTAAATAAAAAACCAATGGAAATAAATGATTAAACTTAATCTACTACACTGTGTAAAAGTCCACGGGAAGAGACCCAAAATTTAACATATCCGTACCATTTGGGTGGGCGAATTATAGTTGGGATTTTTTAATTGCTATACATCCCTAGATTATATTTTGATATGATAGACCTTGCTGGTTTATTAGTGGTTATTACTTCTTAAAGGTCCCATGACATGGTGCTCTTTGGATGCTTTTATATAGACCTTAGTGGTCCCCTAATACTGTATCTGAAGTGTCTTTTATATAGACCTTAGTGGTCCCCTAATACTGTATCTGAAGCCTCTTATATATAGACCTTAGTGGTCCCCTAATACTGTATCTGAAGTCTCTTTTATATAGACCTTAGTGGTCCCCTAATACTCTATCTGAAGTCTCTTTTATATAGACCTTAGTGGTCCCCTAATACTGTATCTGAAGTCTCTTTTATATAGGCCTTAGTGGTCCCCTAATACTGTATCTGAAGTCTCTTTTATATAGACCTTAGTGGTCCCCTAATACTGTATCTGAAGTCTCTTTTATATAGGCCTTAGTGGTCCCCTAATACTGTATCTGAAGTCTCTTTCCTGAAATTCAGCCTTGGTGCAGAATTACAGCCACTAGAGCCAGTCCCACAATGAGCTTTCCTTAGGATGTGCCATTTCTGTTTCTGTAGCTATTGAGGAGGAGAGAGGGGGGGGCAAGGTGGAGGGTGGGGGTGTGGCCTTGACCAACTGCCACTTTGCTCTTTTGAAAGCCATGATTTCTCTCTCTCATGGGTGGGCCAAATTCTCTGGGCTGGCAAAGCAGAGAAAGGGGAGGTAACCTTGCTCCTTATGACCTCATAAGGAGAAGATTCCAGATCGGCCCATCTGAGCTTTCATTTTCTCAAAGACAGAGCAGGATACCCAGGGCTCGGTTTACACCTATCACCATTTCTAGCCACTGGGGGACCATAGGCAGGCTGGGGGAACACATATTAATGTTAAATAACCTCAAAGTGAAATTTTCATGCCATGGGACCTTTTAAAATAATGGACTGCTGTGGTTCACAAACTGGGAAAAGGCCTTCTCTGGGAATCATCTATCTCTCAATATATCCTCTCTATTGGGTTTCTTTGGACTAGTGACCAAACATACTGTAGATACTTATAGATAACTAGAAAATGCATTTCCTGCAGAAAATGCGTGTGGATGCTGAATAGCTAAATTGCTAAAGCTAAACTGGATTAACAGTTTAAATGGGTAAGAAGAAGGTGAAGTAGTGAGGATAGTTGGAAAAGTATGAATGGTTTTAATTAACGTGAATTTCATAAAAAAGTTGAATAACATCACTAATGTATAAAAGATGTGGACTGTTTAAAGTTTTTTTGAAAAGCTAATGCTAAACTGAATTGCTGGCTTGAAAAATTCAACAATGCCAAACGATGTAGAACATTGTGATTTTCTAAGTGAAATTCTGAATAAGTATGGAAGACTTACAAAGGCTGTGAGAAACATTGATGAAAATGCAGAAATATGAAACAAATTGTTTGAAAAATCTCAAACGCATTGCACTGCTGAAAAACTTGGAAGATGAAATGTAAAATTGTCAGCTGGAAGCTGAACTGCATTACCTTAAAAAGCTAAGAGCTGAAATACATTGCTAGAAAACCTGGAAGCTAAACTGTAATACTGTCAAAAGTGGAAGTTCAAATAAATTGACTAAAAAAGCTGAAAGTATAAATACTTCGTACTTTGTATAATTATCAGCCATATATAAATCGTGATTTCAATCGAGTGTATCGTTACATCCCTAGAAACAAACCTTCCCAAGGGAGCATTTCCTGTACAATGCCTGGCTCCGCCCCTGGTTTCATGACATCACACCTTGTCCTATTTGTGCTTCACAGAGGCCCATCAATGCATCCAATGCTGTCACTGTGGCACATCAGGTGCGCACATACACCCTGGAGGCTGCAGGCTTCACCGACTCAGTGGATGTGCTGTATGTGGCGCAAATGATGGAGAAGTTTATGGATTATGTCAGACAGCTGCGAGAGGTGAGAAAGATTTAATGACCTACTAAAATGTATGCTATGAGGGTGCCTGGATGGCTCACCTGGCAGAGCGTGCGTCCCATGTGAAAAGGCTCAGTCCTTTTCCCATTCCCCCTCTCTCTCCCCCTTCACATCTTCAGCTGTCCTTTATAAATATAAAGGCCTAAAATGCACAAAAAATAATCTTTAAAAAAAAGTATGCTATGCATCGTACAGGTATAAGACCTGGGTTAAAAAAAAATCAATCTTTGACAGGCAATTTGTTTGAGTGATTTCATACCAATTAATAAAATTCTCCAAAATGCCTTTTCAATAAGTGTCATGTCCTGTTAAGTAAAATGTACTTGAACAAACTTTTGGGGTCAGATCTTAAGGTAAACATTAACCTGGTGAATTATACAAAATATTTGAGGGTTGCTTCTTGCTTGTACAATTTACAGCAGAAGTTTTCATAGAATCTTTTTTATATCCAAGCAAAGTTGGTATTGTAACTGAAAATTCTCCTGACCTAATTGACATGGAATCGTGTAATGTAAAATGTAATCAAATCGGGACATTGTAAATCGGAATCAATATCGATTTGGGAAACCATTTGCGATCACAGACGTTATTGTCCTTTTCCTGTGTGTGTTTGTTCCAGCTGTCGGAGGTGTTGGTCGAGATGGGCAGTAACCTGATGCAGGTGGACCACCAGATCCTCGCTCTGGCCCAGAGAGAGAAGAGAGCCTGCAGCTCCATCGTCTACTCTCTGGAGACATTGGCCTGGCCTCAGCTGCATGGCCATGCTCAGGACTTCTCCATGGTACGGACTATCAACCTAAGCTTGGCCACGTTCAGCCCCATCTAGTCTCGCTTTGCCGGACCATCCACACGCTGCGGAGCGGAGGAGGGTCTGGCTAGTCCACACAGCATTCTGGGATGGGAGAAAAATGTGCTCTGGCGTAATGGCATTTCTTTAAATCAATCACAATCGTCATGGGCGGTGCTAAGCTCCGCTGTAAAATAGTCGTGCAAGAGAAAACTCAGATTGGACAGATAGTTTAGCTAGCTGTCTGGATTTACCCTGCAGAGATCTGAGGAGCAGTTAACCATAGTCCTCATAAATCCACCAGAGTTTAAAATGCAAACACAAAAAAAGCGGAAGTAAACTGACATTGTCAAAAAGACATGCATCTGGCATGCGGAAGTGGAACGTAACAGCAAGTTTTTTTTAAACGGAAATGGGGGTGCGTTATACACCCTGTTGTTTGCGCAAGTGCTCTGCCTTTTTATTACCACGAGTTTACAGACACGTCTGATTGGGTATCACCTGTGACACAGCCAATAAACGCGAGACACACCCACCACACGGGAGAAAACACATCTCAAAGCCGTACAGGTGAATAGGGAAAATATTTTAACTAACAGATATTTTAATGAAACTTCCCCAGTTGATTACTTACATTTTTTTGTATTACATGTTTTCTGAATTTTTTCTATTTACATATGCAAATGATGCATTATTTGATTAAATATATGTTAATTTATACATTTCCAGAACACAAATGGGAACATTGGATAAAGCCAGGTTCAAAAGTATTGTTTCAAGTTGTTAACATACTAGAGTCAAAGGTTTTTTTACCAAGCGACTTTTAGATATGTCTTTTTAGGTATATCCTATTGTATACCCACCCTTAGGGAAATCGACAAATGCAAATAGACAAAGTGTAGTAAAAAAAACCTGAATGTGTGTGTTGGCAGGGGCTGAGAAATATAGAAAATATTGGATAAGATAGAACAACACAATGTAATTTTGCTAAATAAAACACATCACATTCATTATTAATATCATTTTTTATTTTCAACAAATTGTGTATCCAAATACAATGCACATTTTCTATAGGCTCTTAAAAAAATAATTTGGATAGTCATCATGGAAACAATAATTGGTCATGTGACAAGGGCTGGGAAGATTTTTTTTCACAGAAGCGTATACAAATAAAGTGCAAAACACTTACAATAAACTTGCCTCAAACTTTAACAAAGAAAACCTTGCTGTACACAGTTTTCAGATAATAAGAAACAGAACGGAAATAAAGTGCAATAGACAATTTATTTCTTACAGCAACAAGTGCTCTATAGTGAGTTCACTACTATAAAAATATATGTTTTCTAGCATTCTTGAGAGCTTCTGGAGAATCTCACTGAATACATTAATACATTGTAAATTTGGAATTGTGTGTACATTTGCAACTAAGCTGTAAAGGTGCATAGTTTAAGTTATATTTTCACAATGGTTTTGCCTACGTAACACGACAAAACAATGGGATGTCCAGAAAATATAAAAAGCAAAATGTAAATCCTATCAATTTCTTATAATTTCTTGTACTGTTGGACCTTATCTGGACCACCAAAGAACAAGAAAAAGAAATGACAAAACACGGGCATAATCTTATGAACAAATCAATCTAAAATACAGTTTATATATTTGATTTTGATACGTGCAGGGGTCTAGGAACATTGTGATGGAGGCCCACTTCATTCGACCAGCCCACTTCACCGGCATCACGTGCACGGCGTATCAGCGGCGCGACGTCTCGACCAGCAGCCGTGGAATGGAAACGTCAGAGTCCGCTCACGAGCAGCAGCTTCAATTTCGCTGCAGCACCGGCGCCCACAACACCTCCCTCAACAATTTCCCCCTAAAGGTGAGGCGCGAGCAGCCCTTCTGGTAGCTACTGTTACTACACACAAGTGGTGGAATGTAACTCAGTACACTTACTCAAGTACTGTACTTAAGTACAAATTTGAAGTATTTGAGTCTTTTCTTTTCATGTCACTTTCTATTTCTACTCCGCTACATTCATCTGACAGCTTTAGTTACTAGTTACTTTACAAATTAAAATTTGTGCACACAAGACACATGTAGTTTACGAAATATGATTTGTATTATAAATATACCACCCAACAATGTACAGGCCTATAAGTCCAGCTGAAATGAATAGACAATCTAACACTTAGTTGACTGGCAGAAACTGTTTTGATTGTTTCCAGTTCCTAAAATTGGATGATTTTTCTGCATCGAGTACTTTTTCCTGATGATACTTACATACTTTTACTTAATTAATAATTTCAATGCAGGACTTTTACTTGTTACAGAGTATTTTTACAGTGTGCTTGGACTTTTACTTAAAGTGCTCATATTATGCTCATTTTCAAGTTCACAATTATATTAAGAGGTTATATCAGAATATGTTTACATGGTTTCATTTCTTTTTTTTAAAAACACCATATTTTTGTTGTGCTGCACATTGCTGCAGCTCCTCTTTTCACCCTGTGTGTTGAGCTCTCTGTTTTAGCTACAGAGTGAGACATCTCACTTCTGTTCCACCTTTGTTGGGAGTCGCACATGCGCAGTAGCTGCAAGGACTACTAGCCAGTCAGAAGCAGAGTATGAGGGCGTGCCCTGACAGTACCTAGGTAAGGACTACTAGCCAGTCAGAAGCAGAGTATGAGGGCGTGCCCTGACAGTACCTAGGTAAGGACTACTAGCCAGTCAGAAGCAGAGTATGAGGGCATGCCCTGACAGTACCTAGGTAAGGACTACTAGCCAGTCAGAAGCAGAGTATGAGGGCGTTCCATGCTAGCAGCTAGGCGAGCATTATAACGTGTGTTACAAAGTGACCACGTTGGTCTCTGAAGTAAAGGCTGGACTACAACAGAGCTGTTTGGAGCAGTTTGTGAACAGTGTTTTCTGTTGGAGATGGTAAGTCCCTTTGGGTGGACTTTGGGCTTTTTCACTTTGTTAAACCTATAACATGCACAAAAAAGATACATAACACAAAAATGGAAAGGGAAAAAGCCAAAAAGCATATGAGCACTTAAGTAAAGGATCTGAATACTTCTTACACCACTCCTACACACTGCCACTGCATTCCAAGTTATCAAGGTGTAGCTTCTGGTGGATTCATTTGTCTTTTTTTTTTTTTTCTCCAGAATTCAGTAGCCCTGGCCTCTGTGAGTCTCCCAGCTACTCTGTTTCCTCCTGATGCTCCCGCAGACTGTAAGCTCCAGTTTGTAGCCTTCAGAACCGGCAGCTTTTTCCCTCTGTCCGGGAACTCAAGCAACACAGGGGATCACTCTCGCCGACGAAGCGTCAACACGCCTGTCATCTTTGTTGGCCTGGGTGAGGAATAGGGGTGCACACATTGATTTTACATTCATTCGGCTTAGGTGCTGCCCAACCCAGATTTTTAAAACATAAGACAAGCTGAAGGAACGTAGAATGGGCATCACAAACTGACAAACTTATGTTTCTGGCGCAGATGGCTGCAGCATGTCAAATCACTCTGAGCCCATCTGGGTGTCTGTGCGCCACTTGTCCCCTGGTACTGACGCTGTGGCAGCCCAGTGGAGCCTGAAGGCTCTGGAGAAACAGGGGAGCTGGAGCCAGGAGGGCTGTCAGCTGGTCCACAGTGACAGCAGAACCTCCACGATGCGCTGCTCTCTGCTTAGCAACTACGCTGTGCTGCAGGTAGGGTCGCTTTGAGGATTTCGTTCATCATTCATTCAGGATCAACAAGGTTGAATGACACTTTCATTTGCATATGCATTAGTTTCTCTGTGTGAGAAAAACAGCCTAGGGGCGTTGAGGTTGAACCACTGCTGTAAATGAACAGTAGTTTACTGGCGAAGATGCTGCCACTATATTACTGTAAATATACGGTGAAAAGTTTGACAGTTCAGGCTTGTTCACTTCAGCCTTGTTTTTTTGCCAGTAATTAGGTGTTTTTCCCTTGTGTCATAATTGTGCAAATCTTTAATCAACTTAACCGATTAATTGACTATCAAAATAGTTGCCGATTAATTTCAAAGCTGACAACTAATTGATGAATCAATTAATCTGTGCAGCTCTATTTGCCCCGTGTGTGATTTCTGTCTAGGAGGTGCCTGACTTCCCCAGCTCCACACCCATGTCTGTAAGGGTGCTCCACCCTGTGGTCTATGCCTGTACTGCAGCGCTGCTCCTCTGCCTATTCACCATCATCATCACACACATACTACACCACAGGTACTACTGTGTGTGTGTGTGTGTGTGTGTGTGTGTGTGTGTGTGTGTGTGTGTGCGCGCGTGTGTGTGTGTGTGTGTGTGTGTGTGTGTGTGTGCGCATAGAAACAGACTTCACGCTGAAATTTGTTAATTGGCAACGTATCTTGATTTTCTTTTTTTCTTTTTTTGCCCTGCGCCTCAACAGTTCTATTCACATATCGAGAAAAAGCTGGCACACGTTACTGAATACCTGCTTCCACATCGCCATGACGACAGCCATCTACGCAGGAGGCATAAGCCTGACCAGCTACCCAGTGGTTTGTCAAGCAGTAAGTAGTGAATTTACACAGTCTCCTCATTTTTGATTAGCGGCGTGTGTAAGATGTCTTACCTCAGAGATTCCCAACTCATTGGAAACTGAAATTATGATTTGATTAAAATGATAAATCAGCTGTAACACCGGCACAGTACATGTTGCAGTTATGTAGGAGTGCTTGAAAACTAGTTAGAAAGTGAGCGCAGAGGTTTAAAGCTCTAGTGCGTAACTTTTTAATATTAATAAACGTCTGTTTCATTCAAGCCATTGCCACATGAGTTGCTACAAAGTTAATTAAGACTATCAGCTCCACACAACTCTCTCTGGATTTCTCAGTATGGATATGTTCAGAAGATTGTGGCGTCCGGTGACTTTCCCGTGCAGGAACTCAAGTGAAGATAATGACCTCTTCTGAAGAGTCCATCATGTTTTTCTCATCCTCCGTGTCCTCCTTGGCTACTAACAACAGCTGACAGTGTTGTTGTCATTACTTAGAATTCCTCATGGGGGAGACAGAATATACGCACTACAGCTTTAAACAGGTAGTTAGCTATAAATAATGAATAATAGTTATTTCTACCTATCTAAAAGTAATGGCTAACGGTTGAAATAGTTAGCTAAAAGTAGGCCTACGGACTTATCAATTTAAACAATTTCGAAAAGTCAGTGGTGGAAGATGTATACAGAGAAAGTAGTAATGGCCACACAGTAAAAATACTCTGTTACAAGTAAAAGTCCTGCATTGAAAGGGTTACTTAGGTAAAAGTATGTAAGTATCATCAGGAAAATGTACTTAAAAGTATTCAAAGTAAAAGTACTCAATGCAAAAAAATCCTCACATTTTAGTGTTTAATTGGCTAATAATTTTAGTTTTACTTGTAGGCCTATATATTGTGGTCTCACTTCATAGTTTAATTCATAATGAAACACTGTATTTCATAAACTACATGTGTTTTGTGTGCCCAAATGTTAATCTGTTAAAGGTCCCATGGCATGAACATTTGACTTCAGGAGGTTTTTTAACATTAAGATGCGTTCCCCCAGCCTGCCTATGGTCCTCCAGTTGCTAGAAATGGTGATAGGTGTAAACCGAGCCCTGGGTATCCTGCTCTGCCTTTGAGAAAATGAAAGCTCAGATGGGCCGATCTGGAATCTTCTCCTTATGAGGTCATAAGGAGCAAGGTTACCTCTCCTTTCTCTGATTTGCTCACCCAGAGAATTTGGCCCACCCATGAGAGAGAGAGAGATATCATGGCTTTCAAACGAGCAAAGTGGCAGTTGGTCAAGGCCACACCCCCCACTCTCCACCTTGCCCCGCCTCTCTCCTCCTGAATAGTTACAGACACAGAAATGGCACATCCTAAGGAAAGCTCATTGTGGGACTGGCTCTAGTGGCTGTAATTCTGCACCAAGGCTGAATTTCAGGAAAGAGACTTCAGATACAGTATTAGGGGACCACTAAGGTCTATATAAAAGAGACTTCAGATACAGTGTTAGGGGACCACTAAGGCCTATATAAAAGAGACTTCAGATACAGTATTAGGGGACCACTAAGGTCTATATAAAAGAGACTTCAGATACAGTATTAGGGACCACTAAGGTCTATATAAAAGAGACTTCAGATACAGTATTAGGGGACCACTAAGGCCTATATAAAAGAGACTTCAGATACAGTATTAGGGACCACTAAGGTCTATATAAAAGAGACTTCAGATACAGTATTAAGGAACCACTAAGGTCTATATAAAAGAGACTTCAGATACAGTATTAGGGGACCACTAAGGTCTATATAAAAGAGACTTCAGATACAGTATTAGGGGACGACTAAGGTCTATATAAAAGAGACTTCAGATACAGTATTAGGGGACCACTAAGGACTATATAAAAGAGACTTCAGATACAGTATTAGGGGACCACTAAGGCCTATATAAAAGAGACTTCAGATACAGTATTAGGGGACCACTAAGGTCTACATAAAAGAGACTTCAGATACTGTATTAGGAGACCACTAAGGACTATATAAAAGAGACTTCAGATACAGTATTAGGGGACCACTAAGGTATCCAAAGCATCCAAAGAACACCATGTCATGGGACCTTTAAGTAACTAAAAAAGTAACTAAAGCTGTCAGATTCATGTAGTGGAGTAAAAAGTACAATATTTCTCTCTGAAATGTAGTGAAGTAGAAGTAGAGTGTTGGGATGAAAAGAAAAGAATCAAGTAAAGTACAAGTACCTCAACATTTGTACCTAGTTACGTTCCACTACTGCTAAAAGTAATAATAAATGGTTGAAACATTTAGCAATCTAAATATTGGCCGTTCAAGAATTATGAAAAAAACTACTGTATATCTACTTTCATATAATGCATAGTGGTATTCATTTGGAATACATTTGGAATTAATGAAGGGGTACGTGAGTTGATCTGACGGGTGTGGGGGTTGGGAACCAGTGTCTTACCTGACTGTAACACGTGACAGGTGGGCATCGCCCTGCACTACTCCTCGCTGTCGACCCTGCTGTGGATTGGAGTCAGCGCCAGGGTCATCTACAAAGAGTGTGTGTGGAGAATACCACGGCAGCCGGAGGGGGAGCCTCCCGCGCCACCTACTCAGCGACCTATGCTCAGGTCAGTGAGCATGCAAGAGGCATGCAACTCACCTCCACCCACTTCCTGTACTATTCAACTTCAACTTTTAATTTTATTATCCCGGAAGGAAATTTGATCTGCAGCAGGCATCAAATCACATCAAGGACCATGACAAACATAGAATATTGACCACACAACAACAGCAAGAAACACAGAATAGGGGCGGCCTCTGGCTCACCCTGTAAGAGTGTTCGCCCCATGTAGGCTGAGTCCTGCTGCCCTTTGCTGCGTGTCATCCCCCATCTCTCTCCCTCTTTTATGTCTATCCACTTTCAGAAATAAAAGGAAAAGCCCCAAAAAAGAATCTTAAAAAAAAGAAACAGAACAATTCCGAACCACAAGTGAAAACAAGGTACACCTGTAACACTAAACTAGAAGCTAAAAAAAACATGCTAAAACATTACAAACAGCACAGTACAGAGGCAAGTAAAAATGTAATGGAATAAAAAAAAAAGATCAATCCAAACTTATCCAGCTCTCTAACACAGATACACATAAAAACAGCAGTTAATGAAGTAAAATAAATTAAATTGTTGTTCACTGTCAATATGCAGACATGTTGACATGTCATAGTAGGAAAAGCAAAGGTGTATTCAAAACCATTAGTGATGGCTGCATTCCACTTAGGAGAGGTCCTGGTATTAAACCATTAGTGATGGCTGCATTCCACTTAGGAGAGGCCCTGGTATTAAACCATTAGTGATGGCTGCATTCCACTTAGGAGAGGCCCTGGTATTAAACCATTAGTGATGGCTGCATTCCACTTAGGAGAGGCCCTGGTATTAAACCATTAGTGATGGCTGCATTCCACTTAGGAGAGGCCCTGGTATTAAACCATTAGTGATGGCTGCATTCCACTTAGGAGAGGTCCTGGTATTGTGCATGCTGACTCACTGAAATAGCTTCCTGGGACACTTGATGGAATTGAGCCATCGTTAAGATGATCAATTTCAGCTGTGCTTTTCTTAATATGACAAGTCAAAATGTCTGCTGTGAAAAAGGTCCATACGGTTTATGTTTTAGGCAGGACGTGGGAGTTCTTGTTGCATGGCCACCCAAACTGTGTATCAAAGTGGCTCATTCTTTGTGCCCACAACCAAAGCCTTTCTGTTTTTGAGGGAAACCTTGGAGGGACATCACAGAGTATTGCTGTAAGGCACAAAAAAAATCTATAAGCCTATATGAACTCAGTGTGGGGGGAGGAATGTATGAAACCAACATAACAGAGGCAGAGGGGTCGTCATAAATCTGAGGTGGGTGATTCAGGGGGTCCACTGTCTTTCCAAATATTCCCTTTTATTTCCCCTCCCTCTGCCCCTGTGATCCTGAAGCTGCGATCATACGCTGACCCTCGCTCTGACCCTCCCGCCACCCCCCTTTGTTGCCCACTCAGCCGCACGGGATCAGGCTGCAATAAATCCCAGACTTCTGCAGCCTATACTGACCCTTGTAACACTCTGCCCACTATGAGAGTGAACTATCACATAGCTCTGTTCAGATCATAGACAGCCAGAGAGACATAAAAACACAGAAAGGAAAATGACACCGACGCGCAAGCTTTCAAAACATCGTAGCGGCCAAAGGTCACACAGCATCCTGTGGCACAAACAAGAACTGCTCTTTATTTCTCTTAACTGCAGCTGGGAACTTGCATTTGATATGTTTTTTCTCTGTTATTCAAGGTTCTATTTGATAGCTGGCGGAGTTCCTCTTATCATTTGTGGGATCACTGCGGCTGTCAATGTCAACAACTACGGAGACAACAGCCCTTAGTAAGTGCTTCTCGTTTTATCCTCGAGCCTTTTGGCCCCTTGACTTTGTGTTGTTTCGTTTGGTGCTGAAGGGAATAATTTGCCGCGATATGTCAAACACACAGACGTGTCCTTGTTTTTGCACTGACTCCCTCCTGATTTATTTTCTGCCTATTGCAGCTGCTGGCTGGGTTGGCGCCCCAGTCTTGGGTCTTTCTTTGTCCCTGCTGGCCTAGTGGTGTTGGTGACCTGGATCTATTTCCTGTGCACTGTGTTTCGCCTGAGGCACCGTGTGGCCAAAGAATGCACAGGAACCACCCTGTCCTCTCCTGTGACGGAGAGCCAGCCCGCGCTGGCAGGAAGCACCAGCCTCCTCTCCACAGACTCAGTGGTGGGACCTATAAACCCTGTTGTGGCACCAGAGGACCAGTACTCGCTGAAGACGCAGTTCTTGGTGCTGGTGGCAACCCACTTCCTATTTGTGGTTCTGTGGTGTTGTGGAGCCATGGCGATGTGGCTGACAGGGCACACTAGCTTGTTGTTTAGTTGTCTCTACGGCATGGCTGCCACAGTTCTGGGGGTGTTCCTGGTGGTGCAACATTGCTTTCGACGTCTGGATGTGCAGGCCTCATGGCTGGCGTGTTGCCCAGGCTATCGCCGCTCCCATCCCATGTCTACCTACACGCAGACCTGCACTACTGGGAGCGGAGTGCAGGCCTCTGAGCAGGGATCACAACTCTTCATCAACTGCCACCCACCGGGGGACTCTCACAACTCGTCGTCGGCTCGGTCATCATCCACGCCGAGCGGAATCAGCAGCGTGGGCCCTGGGCCCTGCAAGCTCACCAACCTGTTACAGGTGGCACAAGACAATCCAAACAACGCTTCACGTGCCCTTGTGGGCAACAACACCAGCACCAGCACTGACAACACCAGCAAGCCTACAAACAACGTTTTGCCCACCATTAACTCTGCAGCCCCAGTCCATCCCCAGCGAAGGAAAGTGAGTAGCAGAACTAAACAAGGAAGCAGTCAGTATCACCATCGGGGTGAGGGCCGGGGTCACTATCGTCTCAAAGCTCTTAGGACTGCTGGGGGTGGGGGCAGCCTCGGAGCTTTAGGACCTATCGGTTCGGAGCACGTGGTACACAAACAGGCCACGAGTGAGAACGGCAGCATCCACCACAGCCTTTCAGAGACCCAGGCCAGCCCGCTTACCAACGGGAAGCGGGCTGGGGAGTCAGTGGCGACCAGCCCCTCAGAGGGAAGCGACGGTGGCAGCAGCGGGAGTCGCAAACCCTTCCCCCTGCTGCCTTCCGTGGCCAGCAGAGCGGCCATGCACAGCACTCAGAGACGATGCGCCAGCAGAGACAATTTGAAACTGGCTGCGGCCGTGGAGCGAGACACTAAGCGCTGCTCCTACCCTTTGAACAGTGTCACCACCACCGTGCCTGGGGCCGCCGCCCCAAATGGCACCCTCAAAATTTCAGTGCTCGAGCTAGAGCAGGACATGAGTGGCACGGACCAATCGCAGAGCTCCGTCGGAATGAAGAGTGGTTTGTGGAAAAGTGAAACCACGGTGTAACCTATACTTATATGTGAACTTCTATGCATGACCTTAATGGATTCTTAAATGAATGGGTTATGTTTTAAATGGTCTCTTGATTATAATAATTATATAATTTAAGATATAAAATCATGAAGGCATCCAGGACCCTAAACTGGTACTTTTGCCTCTGTAGCATTGTAAGAGTTTGCTGTGAAATGGTAAAAAAAAAAAAAAAAAAAAAATAAGGCAGGTTTTATTTTTTATTGTCATTCTGAAACATAAGATACTCATTTATTTTATTCATTTCACAAAAAAAAAAAACAATGTACAAGATATCTCTAAAATTGGCATATGATGTTGATTTTGGATGCATAATGAAAGCTTTAATGTTTTAGTTGTGATTTTTCTCTATGCATATCAATAATAGCATGACATGGAATACAAGACGGTCTATTTCCAAAGTACAGCTATATGCATTTAATCTGAGGACAACCTTTCACCCTAATGTTTGCTTCAAGTAATTGTGTGCTCATGTATGCTTTTGTAAGATTTTCTGTTCTGTTGTGTAAAGTGTGTGTGTGTGTGTGTGTGTGTGTGTGTGTGTGTGTGTGTGTGTGTGTGTGTGTATGTGTTTGTGCGTGCGTGCGTGCGTGCATGCGTGCGTGTATGCGTGTGTGAGAGAGTAATTGCAGGGCTGCGGCTGTACAGAATCTAAGTGAATAAAAAAAGCAATGCAAGACTTTTGAATATATGATACAAGTGTTTAATTTTTTTTTCTGTTTCCATCAGCACAGATAAAGTCCCCTTTGTCTGATAAACTCAGAAAGAATAAAAACCAGATGGGGAAAAATAAATTAAATTTTTTTATGCCCATTCACTTGATTCTATTTTCACATCCAGCTGAAGTGTGTTTCTGGTCTAATGCAAGAATGACTGCCCCCTTCTGGGGGGCAGAGACACTTTTCAGTCATTGTCAGGGATCTAAAATGTGTTAGCAAAGATCTTCTAGTGTTAGCATCACACATACACACTGATATACATGCTGACATAACAGTAAATCTTCTTACAAAAATGTTAAATGTTTTAGTATAAAACATTTCCAAAAGGAGCATCCACAAAATACTTCTCAGGTAGCAGGGGCCTGACCCAAAAACACAACTGCATGCCATGCGTCATAAGCTTTTTGAAAACATTTAATCAGAATGTTGCCTTCACATTTGAGTAGACTTACAAAGGTGTATGCCGTAATTCTGCTGTTCAGTCAGGTTTATCTGTTTGCAAATCAGGAAATTACATTAACAGGAAATAGTTTTTCTGTTATGTAGCTAATTGTCACTGCTTTTTCGCATTGTTCTTTGGGAGGAAGTCTTCATGAAACTCAGAGAATCACATACTCTACGTTGCTTGCTACTGTTAGGTGTTAATATGGTCAGCCTGTGGTGGACATATTCTGAGTGCAGTATGAGCTTGTTGCTCAGCCCCCAGCAGGATGTGTTCAGGATGTTAAACATAAAAATGACCATCTATTCCATGTGACTTATGGTTACCGCTCATGCGAAACAAATACAAACATTAAGAAAGGCTTGTCTTGTGCATGATTAAGTAGCCTATAAATTGCAGTGTCATCATGCTCCGGTACTTCGTGCATCTGGTGTCATGCACACCTTCTTTAATTGCCACGACTGAGTTGCTTACGTCTAATCTTCGCCTCTGTATCAGTACCTATGATTTAGTTGATCTTTTTCAGGATGTTTGCAAGAAAAACTTATCTGAACAGTATAAGACACATTTTGAAAAATCCAAATAATGGATTTTAATAGCTTTCATTCTAATGTGTGAAACTCCCTGCTGTGTTGCTGAAGAATGGTGCGACTGTCTATTTCTAATGATCTATAATTGAATGTCATTCTACTGAAACATTAAGTCTGTACTTTTTCATATAACACAAGCCTACAAAAACCCATGAAAATGTGGTGAAATATTTTGTTGTAACTTCAACCCCAGCAATGATCGACTAAAAGAGTATTGCTTGAAAACAACTTGCACTTTAACAACGTGGACAGATCAAGTTGTGGATAGTGGCATGTCAGTGAGAGATATGATTTAAGTGATTATATCCTTCTTTGTTCTGATGACGCATTCATGGCTTGACATTTAGGCCATCTGACACAATTTCATCATGAACTTAATGTTCCTTAACCGTCTACAAACAAACAACACTTTTATCTATACCAAAACATTCCTCTTAGTAAAAAAATAGGTTTTAATACTTGCATATACTTTGCTTACCTATTGTAATTTAATTGTCCTGCAGTGATAGTCTTTTATATTTTTAAAATGTGTCTATACTTCAGAATATACACTGCACTACACTACACTGCATTACACTTAACAAACCTCAGTCTATGACTATTTCA
The DNA here is from genome assembly GCF_004354835.1 of Perca flavescens. Classification (NCBI taxonomy): domain Eukaryota; kingdom Metazoa; phylum Chordata; class Actinopteri; order Perciformes; family Percidae; genus Perca; species Perca flavescens. The sequence goes on from NC_041335.1 coordinate 35,127,855, forward strand.
GACCCCAAATAAAGTGAGAAACATAATTTGTCTGGCCCTCCTATCCTTCAAGTGCTAAATTGGCCTTATTGAACTCAGTTTCTGCGAGGGTAAACTGATTTCTGATCAGTGGCCGACTTCTATTTAAGGGTCCGCGACGTCTCAACGCCCTCCTCCTCCTCCACTGTCCAATCACTGGCGGGCTTTAAAAAAAAAAACGGATAGAAATATAAGCCAATCAGGCAGCACCATGAGGAGTATGGGTGGGAAGTAACATCAGGGGAGTGAAGTGGTTTTACGTAGCGGAGGCAAAACAAGGAAACTGTTTTTATGAAATCCGCTTACAGGAGTTAGTGAGTTAGTCTCACTGCATGCTACACAGGCTAGTGCTAGCGCTAAGTTGGTTAACCGAGTATTAACTCAACTCAAGTGTTATTTGAGGCTTAGATATAACGTTACGAAGAGCCCGGGATAAGTATTACGACATCAACCTGAGCTTCCCGAACTGAAGTCAAGCTAGTAGGTAACCTAAACCTACCGCCGCAGAGGACGGCGAAGGGGAATTACAGAGTTCAGGAAAAGGTTAGCCAACAGCCTGGCGTCGTTAGCTAAGACAATTGGTGTTAACTTTTGGTAGAGCTTAACGGACTTCCGCTATGTCTCTGGCCGACCAGAGCCAGCAGTGGTACCCTACGAGTGTCCAGGTAACCGTGCATCAGGCTCGGAACCTGCGCCCCAAGGGCAAGAATGGCACCAACGACGCCTATGCCATCATCCAGGTGGCCAAAGACAAGTTTTCTACCTCCGTGTCTGAGAAATGCGTCGCTCCAGTGTGGAAAGAAGAGGCTTCCTTCGACCTGCCGCTCTTCCACCCGGGAAACGGAGACCGCTGCACGCTGTACGTCATCGTGATGCACCGGGCTCAAGTGGGGCTCGACAAGTTCTTGGGTCAAGCTGTGGTGAATTTACTGGATCTCCATGACAACAAGTCAGGCAAAAAGACAGAGTAAGTGACTACTGTTGTGTGGGCCTAGCCTGTTTGCTAACTCATTCATAACACTGTTCCACAGAAAGCTGAGAATGAATTGCGTTAGGTGTTTCCCCTGGGGTTATTATTTTTATTAGTCATGAGTTACACAAAGCTATCCACTAGTTCAGACAATCAAATCAGCTGTTTTCTTATTTTTCTTCTCTAAATCCAGCCTCAACCTTAATTCCAGTTTATTTACAGTGCAGCATCACCCCAGAAAGTCTCTGAAAACGTTACAGAATTATAATTAATTATTTATTTGGTGATTTTTATAAAAGAACCACATAAAACACTGCACAGCAGTAATTACATAGAGCGACATTAAAGATAGTCCGTCCACATATTCGGTCTAATCTCACTTATTGTAATGAATTACTTTAGGCTAGAGCTGGGCAATATATCGATATTATATCGATATCGTGATATGAGACTAGATATCGTCTTAGATTTTGGATATCGTAATATGGCATAAGTGTTGTCTTTTCCTGGTTTTAAAGGCTGCATTACAGTAAAGTGATGTCATTTTCTGAACTTACCAGACTGTTGTAACCGTTCTATTATTTCCCTTTACCCACTTAGTCATTATATCCACATTACTGATGATCATTTATCAAAGATCTCATTGTGTAAATATTTTGTGAAACCACCAATAGTCAACACTACAATATTGTTGCGATATTGAGGTATTTGGTCATAAATATCGGGATATTTAGATTTTCTCCATATCGCCCAGACCTACTTTAGGCTACATCACACAACTTGAAATCATTTTAAAAGCATGGTTAAACTGCAATCTGAAACTAAATAGGCACGTAAACAATTTTTGTTGGTTCATTCATACCCCACACTACCCCTTGGTTCAATTGATAATCATTTTGGAATTTGAAGGCTGATATTGTACTGTAGTCTTCATTTGACTGTATGCCGCTGAGTAGGGGTGTGAATCTCCACTGGTCTCACGGTTCGATTACGATTATCCTGTCAACGATTCCAATCGTTTTGATATCCCGATGCATCACAATGCATCACCTCCTCAATATTATTATATATTGCTACACATGGTTTTCATCAACAAATTCAAGCAGTCCGACATATATCAACTCCCCTTTTTATTGTATCTGCTCTTAAAAAAGACACTTCCTCAATGTAACGGAGTCTGAACACAGCAGACAAAAAAGGCAGAAACCAAAATAAGCAGTGACCGGAAAAATCAACAAGCAACATCAGTAGGCAATAATCGATTATGGTCTGTCGCTGCATGGATGCTGAATCGCCTAGGGCCGCATCGCGATGCATCCATGCGATGATTCATTTCAACGCCCCTACTGCGGAATGATTATTACTTGAAATGAACAGGACCCATTAAACCAATTACTGCTAAACTCGCCACACAATATTATGACAATTATGCAATGTGAATATCTCCCTTAAGCGTTACCTCCTTTTAAGAAAAAGGATTAACAAAGCTCTTGTGGCTAACACATACCTGATCAGGATTTTTATTGACATGGCAATCCAAAATAAATAGCATTCTACAATTTCTTTACCACAAGAGGTGGTGAAATTTTGTCTTCATGTATTTCATTACCTGAGATAGCCAGTCCGTCAGGCAAAACCCTTGTTTAAATGCGGTATTTAAGTTGTTCTCCTTTCACACAAAAACATTTTTTAGCGGCTTTTTGCGAGTAAGTCAGTGTCTTTGATGAAACGAATGGAGGACTAGTCAATCATTTAAAGAGCATTCCTTCATTTGCACGTACAGTACAGGCCAAAAGTTTGGACACACCTTCTCATTCAATGCGTTTCCTTTTTATTTTCATGACTATGTACACTGTAGATTCTCACTGAAGGCATCAAAACTATGAATGAACACATATGGAATTATTTACTTAACAAAAAAGTGTGAAATAACTGAAAACATGTCTTATATTTTAAATTCTTCAAAGTAGCCACCCTTTGCTTTTTTATTAATAAGGGAATAAATTCCACTAATTAACCCTGACAAAGCACACCTGTGAAGGTAAAACCATTTCAGGTGACTACCTCATGAAGCTCATTGAGAGAACACCAAGGGTTTGCAGAGTTATCAAAAAAAGCAAAGGGTGGCTACTTTGAAGAATCTAAAATATAAGACATGTTTTCAGTTATTTCACACTTTTTTGTTAAGTACGTAATTCCATATGTGTTCATTCATAGTTTTGATGCCTTCGGTGAGAATGTACAATGTAAATAGTCATGAAAATAAAGAAACGCATTGAATGAGAAGGTGTGTCCAAACTTTTGGCCTGTACTGTATGTGTAAACTGAAACCTAGCAGGGAACTAGTCATCTATCCTTGAGTTTATTTTGGCCATCAGGAGTTTTGAACATCCAATCAGTTCAAGTCTAGTTTCAGAGACAAGTAGAGACACAGATGAACGATGCACCATTTCAGGTTTCAACAGGTCACAAAATGAAGAAGAAACAAGCTTACATTATGTTACATGTCATTTAGCTGACGCTTTTATCCAAAGCGACATACAATTGCTAGATACAGTATGTCAGAGGTTGTATGCATGTGGAGCAACTAGGGGTTAAGTGTCTTGCTTAGGGACACATTGGCTGATGTATTCCAGATGTCACTAACCCTAAAACATTAACTATGTGATGGGACCTCTCTGCCCCTCCCTCCTCTTATCAGTGTCTGAGAAGAAAAACGGAAAACTTTGGAGTTGAGGGGGAAAACAGTCCAAGATAAAACTAACCTCAGCACTCTCTCTGCCTTCTCTCTCCGCGTTGGAACAAACGCTAATGTTTAGCTGCGACTTTTATTTCATAAGTTGGTGTGAAGCCAACTCTGTCGCTCCCTCATATTGCTGCTGTTAATATTGCACATTCCTCATGGCTATTTGCTATCTCACAAATACGTGTGCTCACACCCAGATGTGTTACATGAGTCAGTGTGACATCTGTGGGGTGACGTAGCGTAGCGTTGGGTGTAACGTAGGTGTGACAAGAACCAAAATAACACATTGCATTGGTGTTATATTGAGACACACACACACACACACACACACACACCCTTTTATGTAAGAGGCATTTAAAAAAATAAAGATGGTTTATTATAGGCTAGATTAGGGCTGCACAATATGAGGAAAATGCGATATGCGATAACGTTGAATATCGCAATAATACGTTCTGCATTTCTGCAGCTTTCAGTATTCTACTAAAATACAACAAAGTGCTTGTTGAATTCAAAACAAATGAAAGGAAATCATTTCAAACATTATTTTATTGAACAAATTGAACATAAAATTTAATATAAAATGCAACACTGAAAAAAGATGCCCTGTTAAATTTTTAAAGGGCAGTTTTCTGCTGATATTTACTTTCAAATAACACAAAAAAGATCTCTGAGTGTCTTTGGCGATGTGTCACAGCCTTTTGCGATGCGTTTATTGCGACCAGTTGATATTGCGATGATGGTAACAAAAACTATGTGCCGCCCTAGGCTAAATTCTGACTTCCAAATGTGGCTTTTCATTTTGAAATTACCTTTTTGGGTAAGACTAAGTGAGGTGGTTGATAGCTCCCACACCCACAGCAAAGTGCAGCTTTGATACAGCCCCAGTATGACCTCATTCACTCAGTTATTGTACCGTCATATCTGAGATGTTATCTTTTGTTTGCTCTGTACAATTACATTTGAACGGCAAAGTTCATTCCTTTGCACTTTCCTTTTCCAAGTCTGAACTGCTTCCCTCCCTCTCTGGCTCCTTTAAGATCCACTATGCAGGGTATTGGATGTTGCTGTTTTGGCCTTGAAGCGTGTGGTGTTAGATTACTATCCGGCTTCACTGTCCTGCTGATACAGGGTGTGACATTGAGGACTTTGTTTTTCCTGCTGAAAGGGAGCCCTGCTGTTGCCTCTACAGAACACAATACAGTGTAATCGAGATGAAATTAGGTCACTGGGCCGTAAATTGGAGTTGGTTTGAGAATAGGAGTCAAGTTATCAGACCTTAAGATAAATAACAAGGAAACTATTTAAATTAAAGGGTTACTTGTACATAACATTTAGGTAGTTTTGGTAGTCTGAAGGGATTTAAAGGTTTGATTTGAGTGTATTTTTATTTATTTTTTTAACAGAAAGGATTTGTTATTTTTTTTTTTTTTTTTTTTTTTTAAAGATTCTTTGTAGGGCTGGATCTAGTTGTGCATTGCCAGACCTTTCTCCACAGCGCTGCACAGGAAGGTCTGGCTAGTCCACCCAGCATTCGGGGATGGGAAAAAAACGTGCTCTGGTTTATTCGCATTTCTTTGAACCAATCACTGAGGCTATTTTGCAGAGGCGCCGTTGCAAAATAGCCTCAGGAAGGAACTTGTTTTGGTGGAATTACCCTGCAGAGATCTGAGGTGCAGTTAAATTAAGCAACGCGTTGTTTCATGCTAACACGGAAGTCATATGCCCACTAATTGAATTATCATTCCCACCAGTCACAACCAATCACAGCTATTTTTCACATCAGGCGGTCCATTTAAATGTCATGCATGCTGCTTGGCTGATCCAGGGAGCATCATTAGAACAGAGCCTTCATCACCAAGTATAACTGTATTTCCATTTGTTGCAATAAATGGTTAAATCTATGACGAGAGTGTTCCTGACCGAACCGTAGTCCTCATAAATCAACCGGAGTTTAAAATGGCAACCAGAGCTCCAGACTAACTTTTTGCCTAACGATACATAAATGGCGATACACGATATACAGCTCTGTATTTTTTTTACAAAGTGGGCTAAATGTTCAGTTTTAAGTCCAAGGCACTTTTCACAAGCTCTTTTATTAAAACAGATAGTGATTAAAATAAAATGCAAAGACCGGGTTTCCTTTACCAGTTTGAAAATATACAGCTGCAACACATGTAAATGAAAGTTATCGGAAATAAATAGCCTAGGATATAAATTGGTCGCACTCTAGAGCCCTGGCAACACAAAGAAAGCGGAAGGTATCGGACATCCGGCGGAAATTTTCGGCAGTACCTGAACAATCCCGGAAAGGAAACGGTGTTGATATACAGTAGACCCTGCATGGCCCTGCAATGTCATGCTTCTTCCGGCTGAACCCTGCAGCTTCCCGCTACATCCAGTCACTGTTCCATTATTAATGTGACTATTATTGCCACTGTTCATCACACCCCCAACCGGCCCGTCAGACACCGCCTACCAAGAGCCTGGGTCTGTCCGAGGTTTCTTCCCAAGAGGGAGTTTTTCCTCGCCACTGTCGCACTGCTTGCTCTTGAGGGAATTACTGTAATTGTTGGAATTGTTGGGGCTTTGTAAATTATAGAGTGTGGTCTAGACCTACTCTATCTGTAAAGTGTCTCGAGATAACTCTTGTTATGATTTGATACTATAAATAAAATTGAATTGAACAGACTACGAATATTCGAATGTTCGTTTGATGTGTTTGATTTAAAAAAAAAAAATTTACTGTTGTGTTTTGTTGGGATTAAGCTGCTAGCTGCTGGCTAATTTATGCAGCGCTATGTCGTCTATCTCAGCCCAGAAAGGAGAAATGTTGAGCTACAAGCGAGCAGTCTGATGTTTGTAGATGACTGTATGTAGGGCTGGGCGATATGGAGAAAATCAAATATCATGATATTTTTGACCAAATACCTCGATAACGATATTGTAGGGTTGACTATTGGTGCTTTCACAAACCATTAACACAATGAGATTTTTGATAAAAAAATAATCATCAATAATGTGGATATAATGACTAAGGCAAATAATAGAACAGTTACAACAGTCTGGTAAGTTCAGAAAAGTACATCACTTTACTGTAATGCAGCCTTTAAAACCAGGAAAAGACACCACTTATGCCATATTACGATATCCAAAATCTAAGCCGATATCTAGTCTCATATCACAAGATTGATATAATATCGATATATTGCCCAGCTCTAACTGTATGGTTACACTGTAGCAGCCTGGTGTCGTTTTCAGGCGATTTGATAAAGGTAAAGATAGTACAGCGGTTCATAACCCAAATGCTCTAGTGAGGCTCTGGCTGAGCATTCATTCACGAACACTGCATCGGTCGTCATTCATCAGACAGTCCGGCAAAAACGCAGGTGTTTCCCTTCATTTTGAAGACCTGCAGCAAAAAGTTAAGACCGAGCTCAACTTTTGGAGAAAACCAATCCTGAGGTCACCCTGCGGTAGACAATCACGTAACCGGAGATCAGACTCATCAGTTCCTGTTAACGTTACTGTAAACAGGAAACCTCACTGCCTCTATCGCTGCAACAAAAAAGTTTTAAACACTATGAAGGTAGAAAACAAAAGACGAGCACTGAACTGCCCAGAAGTTGGTGTAACAACAGGTGACTGTGTCCTGCAACAACAAAGCAAATTCACTTGAACTCTGGCTTCATCTCATTTTCTTTTTCTTTTTATCCGCTGCCTTCACGTGCGGTCGGAAATGTTGACACCCTCCGCCGTTGGCGCCGAAGCTTCGAATATTCGCCGATAAGTACCGTAGTTTCGGAGCTCAAGAAATGGTATTCGGTACAGCCCTAATTGTTTGTGTTACCAGTAATTTATCATTTAATGGCTGCATCTAACAATTACTTTAATTATTGATCAATCTTGTGCTTATTTCCTAGATTACTCCGTTATTTGTTTGGTTTATAAAATGTCAGACAATTGTGCAAAGTTACTGTTCTTCTTAAGCCCAAGGTGATATCTTTTTAAATCACTTGTTTTGTACCAATACCGTGGTCCAATAACTAAAGACATTCCTTTTTAAAATCACACAGCAGAACATTTTTTAAAAGTTTTATACTAGTGAATGTTTGGCCTTTTTGATTGTAAAATTATCAAAATACATTATTAAAATAATTGCAGATTAAGTTTCTGTCAATTTATTATTTCAGGTCTAAACTGAGTTACAATATTGGACATTTGCTGCAGAAGAGTCAGGTTCATTTTTTTGTTCAGGCACCTGATCCGCAATATTTATTTTGTAAACAAAGAGCAGAGCAGTGGAACTAAAATGGCTCCCATCCCGACATATTTTCAGAGAACCACCTTCAGAGAATGGAAACAAAGAATGATCTTAACTGAAACTTTCCTGCAGTGGCTTTAAGATGATTTTTAAAATGCAATGTTATGACCTGATGATCTTTGAAACTAGAGCTGCAAAGATTATTCAATTACTTGTCAACTGCACCAACTATTTTGGTCATGGATTCATCAGTTTATTTAATTTTTTATGAAAGAAAAAACTTCTTTGATTCTAGCTTGTTATGTGAATATTTTCTAGTTTCTTCACCCCACTGTGACAGTTGAGAGTTGTGGACAAAACAAGACTCTTTGGGGAAACATTGATCGTCACTTTTCACCATTTTCTGACGTTTTATAGACAACACAACTATCCATTAATCGAGAAAATAAAGTAATCAACAGATTAATCGACAATGAAAGTAATCGTTAGATGCAGCTCTACTTGAAACCTTTTTAAAATGCAATAAAATGTTAGTGTTTGATGTCACTGAGTGTTAACCCTTGGTATGTCTTCTCGTCAACCATGAACTTGTTAACCTTTTGAGTCAAAATTGAAAATTAACTATTTCTGTCACTTTTTCCAACATTTTTGTCGCTTTGTTCAATGCTTTTTAATCATTTTTTTTCTTAAAGCTTTTTTATTCATGGTCAATAAACCTAGTTCATATTACATTATACCTCATTTTTGAGTTTAAAAAAAAATAAATTATGAATTATTTTGCATAATAGTTGAGATCAGAGGCTACTGAGTGAATCACAGACTGCTATCTGTCAAAGTTTAGTCAGGAGAAAATTGAATGAAACCCACAAAATTCAGTGAAAGTAATCATTGATTTTTACCTGCAAAAATCGTTTTATGGAATTCATCCATGCATCCATGTTATTTTTGGGCAATTTAGTAAAAATCTAGTGTATTTCTGATAACAAAAAAAAAGTCAAATTTGACCTGAGGACAACACAAGGGTTAAACACATTTACATTTTTACAGTATCGAGTGACTGAATCCATTCTGGTGTCCACTAATAGGTTAAATACAGTCTCTCCTGTGAATCATTAGACATGAAAACAGAAGTGCCCTTGGCAGTGAACAGAGGGAACCTGTCCAGCAGGACCGGTGATAGCGTGCAGCGGGCTTGGCTCTGTGTTTCTATGCAAACAGAACAGAACAGAACAATAACGCCCTGCCATCTCATAATTGCCATAATAATGCATTCCGTCTCCATACACAGCCAGATAATGGTGCATTCCATGCTGTAATTGATGTTGACAAGACATGAACAACATGTCTCTTGATTGGCTGGAGAAAGTGTGATCTCTCTGTCCTTGTGCACACTGTCCTTGACTAGGCATGCTGGAAATAAGGCTCGGCTTGACTTTAATTCCTTCACGCGCTGCGCAGCACCTCCCTGCATGTTTGAACGTGTTTGAGGAATGTTGGTTCCCTCCCATGCTTGTTTCCTGAGTGACTGTTATCCTCCGAAGAGCCTGTCTGGATGTACAGGACATGACACTACAATGGATTACGCTGCAGCAGTAAACTCCATATGAACTGCAGATAACTGTCTGGTTAATGCCACGTCATATTATTGTTTTGTGACAGATATCTTCACGATACTTCAGTTTATCTCTCCCACATGTTATTCTGTCGAATGATCAAAGAGGGAATCACACAGTGACTTTCACAGTTAGTTTTTTTTCAACAGTTGGTAACACACATTTCTCAGAGTTCACTATTTCAAACTCTTCACACAGTCAACCCAACAGAAGTCGACGTGGTCTAAACTGTGGATGACCTTTTCAGTGCTTTGACACAAAATGCATTTAATGACTACGTGTTTTCTCACTCAAACTCAGTCACCACCAAATTGATGTGTATTTACAGTCCATTTTGCACATGTTTACATAACACATAGAATGTTAAATTTACGTAAAAAAACTTAACATACCACAATGTTACTACATATTAGACTGCAATTTGCTACATTCTGCTACATTTACATATACAAAGTAGGGCTGTGTTAAAATAATCGATACTTCAATTCAAATCGATCTTTTGTTTGATTGTGTGATCTGATACATTGATGAATAAAATCCCCAAATCAATCTTTTGATCTAATCGTTTTACCATGGATGTATAAGTAAAAAATAATTTAAACAAACTTTTTGTAAAGACTAACCTTGTGAATTATGAATAATATTTGAGGGTTGCTTCTTGCTTGTACAATTTACAGCCGAAGTTCTCTGATAATCTTTTGTATCCAAGCTAAATTGCTGTTGTAACTAGGGCTGCACGATTATGGCCAAAATGATAATCACGATTTTGATCAATATTGAGATCACGATTAATTATCACGATTATTTGTTGATTTTAACCAAAGCAAATTTTATTGTCACATAGGCTAATTATAACTGCTTTTACATCCATATTGTGCTACATTCCTTAATACATCCATATTGTGCTTATACTGTGAAGCAGTACGCCATTTCAGCAGTTGTGCGACCGCTTTCCACACATGCACGTTTGCCGTAAGGTGGCACATAACCTGACGAAATAGCAAAGCGGATTTCGGTGGCTCATTACTCTGCTACTTACATGTCTGCGTTGCGCTCTGATGCTCCGAAACCCGCGTTAGAGCCAACATAAACATTGCTGCATGTCACGCTAGTAAACCCTAATAACACGTTACACAGCAGGTAGCGTTAGCCTACCGTCAGCCACAGTAGTAACTTGATTAAATACAGCTAAAATGCTGACAGCTAAACAGTAGTGTGACAGGATTCCAACAGCGGGTTGTCAAACAGTCTGCTGCGAAAGCTACGAGCTAAAAGACACAAACTAGCTCTGGTCACTGCTGTTGTCTGAAAAAAAAACTTTGATAAGGAGTGTTCTATGAACGGAATGACGCATTTTAAATATCGCTCGATCACGCAGATTTGATCGCGGCAAGCCAAAATCGTGATCGTGATTAAAATTCGATTAATTGTGCAGCCCTAACTGTAACAGAGACTTCCCTAACATAATTGATATTGAATCAAAAATGTAATTGAATCAGGACTTTGTTAATCGGAATCGAATCAGGAAATCATTGGCAATACCCAGCCCAAATAAAAAGAAATGGATAAAAATGCATAAAGTCCTATTTAGGACATAAAACACACTGAGCGCCTATTTTAATTCCTTAATTATGAAGACTTGTGCCAGGCGAGGAAACGGGGTAAGTGACGGAAAATTTTGTGATTGTATCGGATAGGGGCGGGAATCACCAGAGGCCTCACAATACGATATCATCACGATACTTATGTCACGGTACGATAGTATTGCGAATTTAAACATTACTGCAATATTCTGCGATGTATTGAAATAAGTTATCTTTTTTTTTCCAACTTCAAATGATGTCCCCAAAAGGAAACTTTGTCAACATCTGTTTTATCTAAAAAAGATACATTTCTCTGTTTGTTCATCTCACTTCAATTGTATTTCTGCAAAATGGGATTGTCCAGCAGACAAACTGACCAACATGTCAAGAATAAAAGATCTATACTTTGCGTCTGTGTATCAATACAGTATTGCCATGGAAAATATCGCGATACTATGCTGTATCGATTTATATTATTTTTTTTTTCACCCCTAGTATCGGACGATGTGACATTTCAGCGTTCTCTTCCAGTCTCTAGTCTAGTTTACAGACCATTTCTCTCCATTCCTCAACCCCATAGAGGAATTATTGTCCAAACGGAGGCAGATAGTTGATGAGCACCAACCACATGATCAGATGTCCCTCTAATAATGCGGACTGAATGATTGATGACTGGACATAATCTGCAGAAGATTGCCAGGGATGGGTCAGGCATGCAAAGGTGTATTACAAGAGGTGTGATGTGGCAAATGCAGAAGACGAGGCATATTTTCTCGATTAAACAATTAGTTGTTTGGCTATGAATCAGCGTTTCCTAAAGCCCAAGATGACGTCCTCAAATGTCTTGGTTTGTCCACAACTCAAAGCTATTCAGTTTACTGTCACAGAGGAGAGAAGAAGCTAGAACATCACTTTTTAAGAAGCTGAAATCAAAGAATTTTTCTTTTTTTTTGTATTATTATTTTTTTTATTTTAAATAAATGACTCAAACAGACCAATTAATTAATTTTTGCAGCTCTAGTTGACAAGTGTTGTATTTCGGCATTTGTCTTATGCAAGTAAGTTTTGCATTTCATTACTGGAATTACTTTAGTTTTGTGCACTTGGAATATTACTATATGCAAAAAATGGCAAACAAACAAAGCCTATTTAACATTTAGTTTTTTGACATTTACTGGAAGATAGCACAATCCAATGTGTTGGAGCCATTATGCAACTTTGTTTTGTTTATATAGATGTTAATCCATCTGCAGTTTTTGTATGAGGTCACTGGGTGGAGCATTGGCACGAAAAGGCATAAAGGTAATCAGCCAGAGGTACACAGGTGTGGGGCAACCAGGGAAAGCACACAGCTTTCCACCGTGTGAATCGTGTCAGGGTATGTGTTAGCGTGTTAACGTAGGTGTTGGCGTTTATGGTTATTGGAGTTTAATGGAAACAGCTGGACAACTGAAGGATTCAAATCAGTTCACAATAAATGGGTCACAGCACCGAAACGTATGGATTGTATACCTAATGTAGGTCTGCTCAAAAGACTACACTAGAGCCCGACCGATAAAGGATTTTTAAGGCCGATAGCGATACAAATATTTGGTGATTTAAAAATCCGATATATCGGGTGATAAATGTATTTTTTTTTTTTTAAATCCAGAAACTCCTAACAAAACAAACAGATTTCCCTAACATTAGTTATTTCTTAGTCCTCACAAAAATAATATGATAATGCAGTTTAAAAATAAACTTGTTTTGTCACAACAGAACAGAGGAACATCAAAATATATTAAAGTTCTGATAAATAAAATGTATAAAAATTAGGGCTGCAGCTATCGATTATTTTAGAAATATAGTAAGAAATAATTAGTAAACAGCAATAGTAAATATTTAAATGTTTTATTGCCAAATTCCAAGACCCTTAAAAAAAATACATTACAATAGCACATTTTTGGTGGCCCAAATGTTAATATTTTTCACCTCCTTCCCCTTCTTGCCTCTGGCTCTTTGTACTGGATATGCAAAAGAACTGTTCACTAACCAGATGGGTAAATGTGACGGTACAAAGCTTACAGCAGGGCCATTCAACTACATTTTCAGAAGCCTAATACACAGGAATGCAGACATCACCGGCATTTGATTACTTCATTCACGTGCATATTAAGTGGCCATGCTGGGGGGAGGAACCGGTTTGTCTCCGGTTTCCAAATATTAGTAGCAAACTAATAAACTTACCTTTTTATTTAACCAGGAAAGTCCCATTGAGATTTAAAAACCTCTTTTTCAAGGGAGTCCTGGCCAAGAAGCAGCAAAAGAGTTACAAACCTACAATACAATTACATACACATTATGAAAAACAGTTACAAAGGATCGACTCAAGTGTTCTCAATCTGGATTTAAAAGCGTTCAATGAAAGTAATTCAGTCAATTTCCAGTCTTTTTGCAACATGTTCCATGTGTGGGGGGCTGAGTAAATGGAAGCCCTTTTTCCCAGTTCTGTACGGGCAAGTGGAACAGCGAGCAACAAAAGATCATTCGAACGCAAACAATGAGAGCCAACACTCCTCCGTGAGATTAAGTTACAGAAGAGTTAAGTTGAGAGCTATCGATCTGTCAATCCTTTCCGTGTCCAGGCCGGGTGAGGTTTCCCGTGTTGAGTCATATGAAACTTAAAGGGTTAAACACGAGTGTTGCCAACAGGGACACTGTAGAGCGCCCTCTGGTGGACAAACTATACAAAACACTCATAACATGGTTGAAGGGTGTTTCGTCCATTTTTATTTTATTTTTTAAATATTCATTTATCGGCCATTATAAATGCCGATACCGATAGTTTGGAAAATGCCTAATATCGGCCATTGGTCGGGTTCTACTCTACACCATGAAATAAAGGAGTGACCTTTTTGTTGCAGTGGAATCGTGGTTCATAGATACTTCAAAGACACTAGTGATACATGTTCTGATGGGTAGCATTAGTTTTTTATTGGTGACATGAGTACATTTTGGATGTTAGATTAACTGTTGAGCTGAGCTGCATATCGTTCAAAAGTTTGAACTGTCTTATTGAAAAAGTGAACTCTGTGTGTGAGTATATCCAATTGTTAAAAAACCAAACAAAAAAAAACCTGTGTGAAACCGTTAAAGGGCAATGCTGTGTAACAAAAGAGTTTAAAAGTGTTTCCCCTTTTAAACCCTAATTGGCACTTCTGCTTCATTGTTAGTACATCTAATAATAGCAAGGCTTTAATTGTAAAAGCAGAAAGCGTGGGTATAACTGTGATGGCACTGATGGCCTGGTTTTAGAAAGGGCTCTCCAGAACACTCTTAACGTTTCCCTTGTCGACAGTAAGTGCTGATCCTGTGCAACAGAGAGGACATGGGGGGGGGGGAGCCGGAACAAAGCTGTAATTGTCGGGCATTATCTGTGGTTGGGGTTGGCATGGTGCTCCCAACAGGAACTGGAACAAGCTGTTTACAAGTTAATGACACCTACGTTATCAGTCTCAGGTCTAAAAAGACGCAGCAGACTAATGTCAACAGGTTTGAAGTCAGAGATATTAGGAACCCGGGGATTTATGTTTCGCATTTGTTTTATTCACAATATTTTTAAATATTCTACTTGCATTTATCCCAATTTAACCACACTTTAAGTGAGCCTATATGTTGCTTCGTATATGGCAGTTTTGGTACTTTAGCTTTCAGCTTTTTCTTTATGTCACTGTTATGTGACCCAGATAATGTAATAACACAAGTACACAGCCTATGAAGTAAACAAAGCCTTGTTACTATCATAAGACATTTTTTTAACTGTATCCCCTCCTTGTCATTTTTGTTGCTATGAACATCTATAGGGTCAAGTGCCCAAGATTTCTAGAGATTCCTTTTTATTTGTCATTTTTATGCACTATTTATGCAAATCCACTAGTTAATAAATAAGTCGGTAGAGACAGAAGACTTTACAATTCTAGGCTCATAAATAAAAACACTTAATAAATAAACCAAGATTACACTAAAATAAGCATCAATTAAATAAGATTATGCTAAAATGGAATTCTAGAGGAACGGTCTCTTATTTGAAGTTCAACAACTTGCAATTTAAATAACAATAAAAATATATGGTCTGACCAATAATCTCTTCTATAATTACAATGTGGCATATCTAAACAAAACCAACAATTACCATTATCATAGGCCTTAAGACCTCGGCTAATGGTAGCAATTAATTGCGGTTAAACAAAGAAACCGCGATTATTCAAAACAAATTGACAATTATGTAATAATTGTTACAGGCCTAAGCAGTTCAACATAATATTTGTATAGACTTACATTTGCAGTGTAGAGCTGCAACTGATTCTTTTCATTGTGGATTAATCCGTCAATTATGATTCTGATTGATCAAAAACAGTTGTTTAGTTTATAAAAACATAAATGCTCATATGGAGTTCCCGAAGCCCACAGTGACGCCCTCCAATTGCTTCCTTTTGTCCGACCAACAGTGCAATACCCACAGATATTTAAATTACGATGATATACTGTATAGCCGCATAAGCAAATCTTCACATTGAGAAGCTGAAACCAAAGAAAGTTTGGCAGGTTTGCTTAACAAATGACTTAAACAATTAAGCAACATGGTTGCCTAAATTGTTTTAACCTAATAGCTGTTCGACGTCTACTGCAGTGTTGGTGATACTTTGAGCATAATGGACCAAACAAGGCTGCAATTTAAGATTAGTATTATTGTTATTTTCAAGAATATGTATCTTTTCATAATTTTTTCTGATGAACTTCTTTTTATTTTTTGTTATTTATCCAGGTAAGTCGATTTTTGAGAACAAATTCTCATTTGCAACGACCACCTGTCACATTCATACCTGGAAGCTGCCCGGTACAACCCCAGTCTGATCTGCTGGCCGCTGAGCAGCTCCACTGGAGCAGGTTGGGGTTTAGGGCCTTGCTCAAGGGCACCTCAGTGGTGGTGATAAGGGAGGGACAAGCGCTGCTCTTTCACTTTCCCCACCCAGATTTGATCCTGCCGTCATCCTGTCTGGGGATTGAACCGACGACCTACCGGTCACTAGCTTGCTTCCTTAACCCCCTAACCCCGTAGGCCACCAATGCCTAGGCCACCACTCCCCATTTAAAAAGTTTGTATTTTTGACGATATATATATATATATATATATCTGGTCAAAATGAAGGAGTAAATTGTCACATTTAAGATGCAGCAAAAAAAAGTGATTTCTGCTTGATTAATAAATTAAACTTCTAATCAGTAATTAATCAGAAGTGTGGTCATTTCAGGCATGTTAAAAAATGACATTTTACAGACAAAAAGCCAAAAACAGTTCTTTAACACTGTTTCATTTATAACTGTAATGGAATTATTTCAACTTGTTCCTGTACAAATCAACTCGTTTCATACAGTTTATTTTTTTTAAATCGTGGTCTTATTTATCTTCATACTAAGGCAAAGATTTGTCTTATTCTGTCTAATTGTCTCAAACAAGGCAAAATGCACTGAGATCAATTGGAAATGTCTCTCCCTTTCGCCACGTTTTTTAAATTTTTTTCTTGTATTGGGGAAAATAAGTCTTAAAGGGTGATTATGAGGCTAAATTCCTTGATACGGTGTGTGTTTAAATTCCCATGACCTTGCAAAAATTCCATCTCAAACCTCTGATTCGTTTTCTCTTGTCGTTGGCAGTTGGTTCAAGCTGGTGGACAAGAGTGGGAAAGAGGACAAGGTGCGAGGGGAGGTGCTGCTAGATATCCAGTTCATGAGGAACAACATGTCAGCTAGCATGTTCGACCTCTCCATGCAGGACAAGCCGCGCTCCCGCATCTCCAAGCTGAAGGACAAAGTCCGAGGGAAGAAAAAGGACGGCTTCTCCGACTCGGCCTCTGCTATCGTTCCCTCTGTCAGCAAGGGCCTCACCGACAGCGAGGGAGAGGCTGACGCACAGTCCCTCAACCAGTCTCTGGAAGTGAAAAAGAAATCCAAGCTCAAAACCCTCTTTGCTCCCAAATCAAACTTGCAGAGAAACCTCTCACAGTCCATGTCCACACTGGGGACTCTTCCCGAGAAGAATTCCTCGCTCAGTAGCAGCCGCTCATCTGGCCTCAATGTAGACTCTCCTGAAGGTATCTTTCTACACTCTGTGTGAACTGTATTAGGGCTGGGTACTGAATTCAATACTTTTTAGGCACTGGCCAAAACTTTCAGTCAGTCTGACATTTATTTCATTTGTATACAAAGTAATATAACATGGATTTCTGTTTTGCCTGAAACTGATATGATGTACAGTACAGGCCAAAAGTTTGGACACACCTTCTCATTCAATGCGTTTCCTATTTACATTGTAGATTCTCACTGAAGGCATCAAAACTATGAATGAACACATGTGGAATTATGTATTTAACAAAAAAGTGTGAAATAACTGAAAACATGTCTTGTATTTTAGATTCTTCAAAGTAGCCACCCTTTGCTTTTTTATTAATAAGGGAAAAAGTTCCACTAATTAACCCTGACAAGGCACACCTGTGAAGGTAAAACCATTTCAGGTGACTACCTCATGAAGCTCATTGAGAGAACACCAAGGGTTTGCAGCGCTGTCAAAAAAGCAAAGGGTGGCTACTTTGAAGAATCTAAAATATAAGACATGTTTTCAGTTATTTCACACTTTTTTGTTAAGTACATAATTCCACATGTGTTCATTCATAGTTTTGATGGCTTCAGTGAGAAACTACAATGTAAATAGTCATGAAAATAAAGAAAAACATTGAATGAGAAGGTGTGTCCAAACTTTTGGCCTGTACTGTAGACACCGTCAGCGGTACCGTATCAGAACATATTTAGGTGAATCATTGGTAAAAACAATAAATATAAAAAAAAAAAACTGTGATTCTGGGGAAAAGAATCAATTTTAAAATGGTTAATAGCCTAATAGCTGGTTTGATTTCCATTGAGAGATGATTTTTTGGAACACACCCCATGCCAATCTCTAGGTATGGTGAAGGGTATGTGATGATGTGGGGCTATTTTAATTCCAAAGGCCAAGGGAACTTTATCAGGATGCATAGTATCCTGGATCCATGAAATAACTGGCCTTTAAAAATAACAATCTGCCTGCCTCTATGGGAATTTAACATAGGGGTGTACTCACTTTTGTTGCCAGCGGTTTAGACATTAATGGCTGTGTGTTGAGTTATTTTGAGGGGACAGCACATTTACACTGTTATACAAACTGTACACTTAATACTTTACATTGTAGCAAAGTGTAATTTCTTCAGTGTTGTCCCATTAAAAGATATAATGAAATATTTACTAAATTGTGAAGGGTGTACTCACTTTTGTGAGATACTGTACGTGAATCCATTATTTTCCCCACACACACACAGTATTTTGCCAGTTCTGTCTTTGCCCTGCTGCACAGTACAAGTTAACATTACTTTGTTTTGCATGTCAACAATGACGTCAAGTTTCCCTGTGTCTCCTCCCGCAGTTAAAAAGAAATTCAAATTCCTGGGACACAAGCGGACAGGAAGCTCTGACAGCAAGTTGTCTCAAGGTCCTTTCTCCCTGCTGGGTCGCTCCAAGCAGAGCAACAGTGACCTGAACAACCTGTGCATCAACGGCAGCCACGTGTACGCAGAGGACACGGAGCCCAAGAGTGGATCTACTCTCAGTCTGAACAGCTCAGGCCAAGGATCAGTGGAGGATGTCCGCAAACACACCTCAGATGTCCCTGCAGATTCCTCTTTCAGCATACCTGTCCCCTCCTACAAGCATGAGTCTACAGACAGGGCAACCCTGGAGCAGCAGCCCCATCAAGAGGAGGAGGGGAGAAGGCAGGCAGAGGCGAAGCGCATAGCAGAGGCCAAGAGGCTGGAGGAAGAGGAGAAATCCAAGCTAGAGGCCAAGCGGCTGCAGGAGGAAGAGGAGCGCAGACACCGGGAGGAACAGGAAAGGAAGAAACGCTTCCTTGAGGAAGAAGCAAAGCGGAAGAAACAGAAACAGACGGAGGAGGAAAAAGAGAGGAGAAAGCAAGAGGAAGCAGCCGAACACCAGAAGCTGGAGGAGGAGCGGCGCAGAGCCGAGGAGCAGAAACGACAGGAGGAGGCATCCATGAGCGACCGGCTGACCTCTCTGTTTGGAATGATCCGAAAGAAGGAGGAGAAGAAGGAGGAGGTGGTACCGCAGCAAGCTGCAGAGGAGATACCCAAAACAGCCCCTCGCAGCAACATCTCCCACCACTCCAACAACCCGTTTGACGACATTCCCCTCAGCTCCGATCCTCCAGTTAGCAGTCATGAAAGCCCAGCTGATGATCCGAAATCCAGCCTCAACCAACAAAAAGAAAAAAAAGTGTCCGCAGTCAAGCCCAGGTAGGCCTTCTTCTCAAGTTACTCTGCACTAGGGCTGTGCAATTACTAGAAATTGTAATCGCGATTATGATTTTTGGCTCCTAACAATCACAAAAACAGATTAATCGAAAAAGAAACATTGTTTTGCGCATTACGTTTTGCCTTGTGTTCAAATTTATTCAAACGGCAAAAGTATTAAGGGACATTTTACAGTTCAAGGTGTTTCACTGTCGATTTGTTTAACGTTTTTTTCAAGTTCAATAATTGCCACATCTTTCCAACGAGTAATCGTGTTAAATAATTGTGATTTCAATATTGACCAAAATCATCGGGATTATGATTTTTTTTCCCATAATTGAGCAGCCCTACTCTGCACTAATGTTATGTATTATGTAATGCCAGTGTTATGACACTGGGGATGCTATTGGTTGCTTGTAGGCACACTATTCTTAGAGTTGCCTAACTGGAATTTTTGAATACTGTCATCCATAGGCGGGGTAAGTGTAACTGCACATACTGTCACCTTTTGGGGATTTGTGCATTCAGTTTTAATTTAAATTCAAATAGGCAAGGCAGCTTTATTTGTATAGCACATTCCAGTAACAAGGCAATTCAAAGTGCTTTATTTAAAACATTAAAGAGCAGTTAGACGGCTTTACATTTTTGACTTTGTCCATGCACAAATAAGAGGCAACATTAGAAATGTTATTTAAGAAAACCAAAACCCATACATTATTACACAAGTTTCATCCTATACACCATGTCTGTCAACACCAAAACTATTGAATTTCTGTCTTGTTTTTTTTGACTCAACCTTGTGACTGTCTTGCATGACCAAAACTTTGAATTTCCTTCTACGGTTGATGGACCAGTTTGACCCGTTTGGTCTTCTTCAGATGAGAATCTGGGTGTAGTTTGTGCTTGGGAAAGTTTTGTGGAACAGGTTGTGGACTGAGCAGAGCTCATAAGGAGCGACTGAGCCACACTGTTTCTTTCCTTGCTGACGTCTTGGGTGATTTGATTTAGTTTTTAGATTTTTATTTGTATTTTTTATAGTTGTTTGTGGACTGGATCTTTTATTTTTGAGCCATAACGGTAAGGGGATGTGTTGCTATTGTCGTTGATGTTACAGTAGCTTTTGTTTTCAAGAATGTTAGCTAGATGGCAGATAGCATGGGCATTTAAAGTTATGTAGTTGTGATATGTTGTTACATTTTGATGCCATTTCGGAATACCTAGTATAATCTAAGTGAGCTAATCGTATAGCAGAGATGTCACATTGTAGTCTTTTCATATTTAACAGTCAAAATGTCTCAACGTGAGCAAGTCACCGCTAAAAATAGACACGGTAACAGCAAGACGCGTGTATGTCGGATGTTCTGTCTGTAGGTTGGACATTGAACCATTTAATGAACAAATTATTTTGTCATATTTTAATGGCAGCCTTGTCTAGTGCAGATTTATGGAAGTAGTAAAGAGTACTTAATGAAATGTCTAAGGGCTAAATAATGTGATGTTGTGTACTGGGATTACATCGTTTCTGTTGACATGTGAGATGGTTAAATTGGTGACGGGTTGTACACTGGTGGAAATGACTTCAGGTGATGTGATGGTCACACTGACCTGTAGGCCTTTGTTTTCACTCCTTGGCAGATTTACTCCATCTCTGGAGTCTGAACCCGCTGACTGCCAACTCCCCAGTCAGCTGTGTCCTTCCCCAACCGCGTCTGAGTCCACCCTCTCTAGTGTCCCATCTGAGTCCCCCGATACTTTCTCCAGTCTCCACTCATCCCTGGCTCCACCCAACATAAGTCAGAGCCTGTCTGGTTCTCCTCGTGGCAGCGTAGAGGATCTGTCCTGTGTGGGATCTTCACCCACCATGGCGGATAAGAAGAGAAGAGCCCCCGTGCCGCCCTCGTTCAGAGTGCTCGGGACCCAACCTGCAGGAAATACCGGCCCTGTCAGGGAGATAACAAACCCTGCATACACAGAGGCAGATGGGCCGCAGCAAGGCAGAAAAGCAATGTCCGTACCGCTCCCCGATTATGAAACCCTCTTTCCTCAGAAGAGGCACGGAGTGCAAGGGCACACTCGATGGGACCACATAATCGCTGAGGTCAATCAGAAACACAGGGACAGTCAAGAGATGAGCGTGGATGGCCCACAGGAGCATGAACCCAGTCTTAGGTCGTCACCCCCACAGGAGAGTCCCGCTATTAGGCATTCTCAAACGCAACCTCAAGAGACAAAACCTGTGTCGTCAAAAAAAGTTGCGGCCCCAGCGCCGCCTAAATCAGTCCTCCAACCTCCACAACCTCGATCAGATTCCAGCCAAAGACCGAGCCAGAGTACTGCTCAACCATCTCTCATGAGGTCTAATCTGCCCGCGGTCCCAGAACCTGTAAACTCAAGCAGAGAAAGTCTCTCGGGGACGTCCAGGGGTGGAGCAAGGGAGGCGTTGCGCCCACCACCCGCAGCGACGCGGGCACCCAGACCAACTAGCCAAGTGGACTTGGATACGCCAGGTGATGAAAAACAAGTGCAGGTCACTGTAAAGAAAGATGCACCCACAGCTAAACCCAGACAGAAGGTTAATGGCCAAGAGCCAGAACAGCAAGACGATTCTGCTGTGACGCCAGCGGTCTCAGACAAATACGCAAACATTAACCTCCAAACATCATCTAGTTCACGTATTAGCAGCACGGGCAAGAAAGATGGGCAGGAACGGGAGAACTTTGAGTTTGACCCGTTCCCCAGCACTGAGCTTCTTTCCAAAGACCCATGGGCACAGCCGACTCGGAACCAAGACGTAGATTACCTTTTTACCAGCAGCGTACCAAAAGGGCGGAAAGTTGACGACAGGCGAATGTCCCAAGACGACCTCGATAACCTTTTCAGTCAAGAGAAGCATACAGAGCCATTTGATTTTAACGGCAGCGATTCAAAAGAACCCAGTGAGCACAGGACAGACGACGAAGATTCAAAGCATGTCGGTCCTGCTTTCCAAAGAAGGAATTCATCGAGAAAAAACCAGATTATTCCGCCCACACTTTGCTCGGATAATAACCCTTCCAAGTCTCGAAAAGAGCCCCCGTATAAAGCAGAAACAACGGTAACCACAGCTTATCAAGGCCTCTCCGCAAGAGGTGTTAGCAGTGAGCCTATCACACCGAAGTTTCCAGCTGATAAGAAAACACAAAGCAAATTTAATGGAGGAGAGGATCCATTTGGAGCTGAGCCTTTTACCCCTACCTTGACTTCCCCAGAACCCCTCCAGGTAGTTATGGAGGAACCAGCACCTCAGGCAGGAGGCATGTTTCCCCCAGACAAACCTTTGCGAGCATGGGTCTTACCCTCTGATGTTCAGCCTGTCAGTGCTCAGAATAGCAATGGAGGTGGGCTAGCCTTTACTCCACGCAGGTGAGATTTCACAAAGAATGCATTAGTGGACTGTTTATGTAGACTTTGCATTTGGCATCTGGTTGCTGCTGTTACTTTGGGAGGCAGATAAGGTGTTGGGATTGTGTACCTATTTTTTTTTTTTTTTTTTTTTTACCTATTCCAAAAAGCTTGTGATTTCCATGCAACTTGGATCACAGTGAAAGGATTTGGAAGATTTAATAATGGATTTAATAGTCCCTTTCTCCTGCTTGTAATTCTTTTCTGTGTGTATATATATATTGTTGAACTTGCTTGCAGTGATCTTTTTGAGCGCTGTATCATTTATGTATGTGCTTTCTTTACAGGCCTCATCCAGTGAAGCCCATGAGTTTAGAGAGCCAGGCTCCCATCAGCAGCCCCGCTGTGAAAGAGATAAAGGTCCGCGAGAGCCCACCGGGGAAGATTCAGGTACTGTAAATAACAAATTGGAACCTGAAAACAATTGTTGACATTTCCTCTCACCGCAGCAAATTGGATTTTCCTGCAGGAGGAAGTCAGGGACACATGACATAAAATCTCTTTTCATCCTTTAACATACATTATGCACATTTAAGAGTCCAATGTTTTTGGGTTAATCCTCAGAAATGTTGCTGGAATTGAGGTTGGTGGTGGGGGGGTGGGGGGGGTTACATGGTTCACACTTTAACAGCTAAAAAATATAAAATCTAAATATGGGACTTTAGTCTTGGAAATGATCCCAATTGAAGCAAAGATGCTTGATTTTGAGTCTGTAGTCAGACCTGTCCTTAATTCATCGATCGATTTTCAATTTAAAACAAAATCGTGACGCAAGGGCTGCAACTACCGATAAACAAAATAATTGGCGATTCATTTAATAGTTGACAACTAATCGATTAATCAATTCAATTTATTTATAGTATCAAATCATAACAAAAGTTATCTCGAGACACTTTACAGATAGAGTAGGTCTAGACCACACTCTATAAATTCCAAAACCCCAACAATTACAGTAATTCCCTCAAGAGCAAGCATTAGCAGTGGCAGATCTTGCAGATCTTCATGAATAACTCCCCTGACCTAAAGTAAAGTGGAACCATTTGGACTTAAATAAAGTATATAATAGTTGACAACTAATTAATGAATCGATTCATCTTTGCAGCTCTTACGTGACACCCCTGGTCAGGGTCCACTGGCTGGTGAATGTTCAAATGTTAGCAGCCACACAATTAGATTACCATTTTTTAGTTGTTTTTTATTTGGCTGGTGAGTGAAGCAATTCTATCAGCCAATTGCATATTTTACCAGCATTTGGCTAGTAGATGGTGCTACTTTTGAACCCTGCCCCTGGTACTAAATTAAATAAATCAACATTATTTTATTAGAATAGAGCCTGACCGATAAAGGATTTTTAAGGCCAATATCAATACAAATATTTTGGGATTTAAAAATCCGCTATTACAATATATCGGCTGATAAATATATATTTTTTTTAAATCCAGAAACGCGTAATAAAACAAACAGATTTCCCTAACATTAGTTATTTGTAGTTATTTGAGTCCTCAATAAAATAATATGATAATGCAGTTTAAAAATAAACTTGTTTGTTTTACTGTCACAACAGAACAGAGGAACATCAAAATATATTAAAGTTCTGATAAATAAAATGTATAAAAATACAAACTTAAGATATGAAACTTAAAGTCCTTTGAACAAAAACACTAACAACAATAAAAATCAAAGCGTGTTGCCAACAGAGGCGTTGTAGAGCGCCCTCTGGTGGACAAACTATACAACGTCAACACTCATAACACGGTTGAAGGGTGTTTCGTCCATTTTTATTTTGTAAAGTGCCCATATTATGAACAAAAATCACCTTTTTTCTGGGATTTGGGGTAGGGTTGGGTATCGTTTGGATTTTCACGATTCCGATGCCGAACCGGTACTTTTATTGGCTGATAATAATCGGCCCGCCGACATATCGGTCAGGCTCTGTATAAGAATACTGAATTTGCTTTTCGTCATCCCCCTCAGGTGGCGCACTCGGTGCAGAGCGGCCCGTACACTCAGCTGACACAGGAAGAGCTGATCACGCTGGTGGTGCGGCAGCAAGCCGACCTGTCCCGCAAGGACTCTCAGATCGTCGAGCTGGAGGAGTACATCGACAGACTGCTGGTCCGAGTCATAGAGGAGCAACCCAGCCTCCTGCAATCTCTGAACGCCTCCAAGCCAGTGTAAGGTACCGGCTGCTGGAAGACCAGCGTCTCACCCAGAGAGAGAGAGAGAGAGAGAGAGAGAGAGAGAGAGAGAGAGAGAGAGAGAGAGAGAGAGAGAGAGAGAGAGAGAGAGAGAGAGAGAGAGAGAGAGAGAGAGAGAGAGAGAGAGAGAGAGAGAGAGAGAGAGAGAGAGAGAGAACGTTTGCACTGTTGTCACCGTGTACCGAGAGACACGATCTCCACCAAGGTCTTGGAGCATTATGCACTTTCTTAGTTTCAGAGTCAAATTTGCTTGACAATGCTGGAAAATTTGTCTCTGGAGTAAAAACATGTAGTGAACACTTAATAACAAGCAAGTAAATCCTCTTTATATGAGCAAATGAATGTTTGTTTTGACACTAAGGTACTGGGACTTGCTTTAAAAAAAAACAAATGAAAATCTATTCAACATTTTGATTTCTATACCATGCTTGATGAAACTTGGGTTGAGCTTTATTTAATATACTTTATGATGCAGATTAAAAGTTTTTATTTTAGTTTTTTCAAACGATTATCCAGCATTTTCACCACTTTTCACTGGGTTTTGTGTTAATGTACTCCTGTGTTATAATCATATGATCTCATGAGCAGAGTCCAGATTAAGATTTATATAACAAGGGCACATTAACGTCTCCCTCCACCACTAAAGTCTTATATTTTTAATTTTATTTGTTGATTAATTTTTTTTTTAACCGGACAACAATCCTCCCGCATTTAACTCACCGCAGTCGGAATGTCAGCTGTTCGTCCCAAACATATTGTGCCTATTTTTGCTTCAAAGAGGTGTTATTTAGAAAAACCAGCAATAAATAAAAAGCAAGCAGTTGCAACGTACTGTACATAGTCTGAATTACACAGCAGCTATAGCAGTTATTTCTGTCATGTGGTTGTTATGGAGCATGTGCACATATTTTATTTAATTTTTTAAATTATGCAAGAAATCCAAACTATTCTAATAATAACGTGATCACTGTGAGGTTTGTGTTGTACTTGTAAAATGAAAACCAAGAGATAATCCCGCGAGGAACGGTGAAAGACTCCGTATCTGTAATAACCAACCAGCCTTGTCTTTATATTTGAACTACCCTTATGAATGAACATCTATGCCTTTATATGACCATATTATTGAATGTCTTGGCAGCAATGATAGCAATATTAATCTTCAGAATGTACATACCTGTGCCTTCAAAACCTTTTTTCGTGACTTGTGTGTCTGATTTGTTGGATGGATGGTTGTTGGAGTGAGAGCTCAAAGAATGTGCAGCCTGATGTATCAAGTGTCCGTTGACGTGACAATAACACTACGGCTGATGTAAAACGTCTGCAGGAAGTGATGCTGAGCAAAGTATGATTTTATTTTAAATAAAGACACTACTTATTTCACCACATTGTTTGTATTTGCAATTACTTACAATTATTTTATTTACACTTGGAAAGAAATATAACCTACATAGACAACAAGCAAGAACGTAATGTGATTTTATCTAGTGCACATGTATTTATATTTGTATTCAATGTCATGCTGATGTTAGGATGCCTATCGCTGGTTTGAAGGGAGCCTATAGTAACATCTGGCCAGGGACTGCAGATGAAAACTAGGTTTTTTTTGACAAATTCTGGCATATTTACAGAAATGTTTATTAATATGCACTGTCCCTGACAAATAAAGATATTAAATTAAACATACGTAACTGAAATATGAGTCTACATAATTGCCATTTTCTTAGCGTTTAAACAAGCTACATAATGCACTGACAACTCCATTAGTTGTCTTATGTAATGCTAAGTGAACACATTAGTGGCTCTCACATAATATATATAAAATGTATCCCAGACCAACATGTTTTATTCTACACAATAGCTGCCTTTCAGACCAAAAGACCGTGCAGCTGCACTTCTGTCCTTTTCTCATGTAAATGGGGCTGTTTATGTAACTTTGTAAATATTCAAGAAGTTTCAAACTTTCAAACCCCAATTTTAGATAAATTAATTACTGTATATTCATGAAAAGGATAAGTCTGGCGACATGCTATATTTTTCTTACTGTCAAAGAATTTCATTAAAAGAGAAAAAGACAATGAATTGATCCTTCTAACAAGTACTGTCTATCTAAAGCATGATAGAGCTCACTCTTCTGTACCATAGACCCTCACTGTTGTCCAAAAGATATTACAAACATCAGTGAGTGACAGGATTCCTAGTTAATAAAGTCCGCAGCTGAAAATAGTCCCAAACACATTCACAATTCCGTCCTGCTTGAGTAGCGTTTGGTGAGAACTACAGTTCTTACTGCATAAGTAGTCTCACATTGCCAGATCTATCTCCAGTACGGTCTGGCTACACCACTTATCTATTCTTGGATAGGTGGAAAAAATGCTCTGCCTCGTTTGTATTTCTTTAAACCAATCGCAGCGGTCCTGGCGTTAAGCCCCGATAGCGAGAGGGGAGGAACATCCAGATGTCTGGCTTTATCCCAGCAATGTACATCCGTTGAGACTAGTGCGAATGGAAAAAAAAAAAAAGTTGTATAAAGCCTTTTGTTGCTACAGGGGGAGCTGTGCAAAATTTGATAAATTGCCTCAGGGGATGTCACTTGAGTCGGCACTGGTTGGGGCTGAAGAGTGCAAGTTTGAAAATGACAAAAACGATTCTAAGGATGTAGAGTTAGAAAGAAGTGAGCCTACCAGACCTCTTTAGCTCGCTCCTCATCTCTGCTTGAGGCAACATTGCAGTCGGTAAAAGACGATCTCTCTGGTTCTGCATTGTTCACGATCCCTTTGTTTTGAAACTGTCCACCGATAGTCTGACAATAGGAATACGGAGTACGATGCTACATTGGTGAAGTACTCTTTTAAGCGTGTTAATAAACCACAGGGCGGCAGTTTAGACACTGGGCTACTGAATCATGGTGCGCATAATGTGTGAAAGCTGGATCACCATATAGTACACAGTAGGAATGTAATCTAAGTTTTTTTTCACATATAGTCCTCTTTAAACAAACAGAAAAGGTCCTCAGTTCTTTTTGTGTTTACATGGTCAGTTGAAAAGGACCCTTCTCTTTCTGATCCACTTCAGCTCTGATGGGGCCTTGGGGCTAAAGTACATTACAAATTGCAAAATAAACCTGAAGCACTTTGTGTTCACAATGCAGAGGTGAAGAGAACCACAAGGCGGACTTGAAGCGAACCATACTCAGACCACCTTCAGAAAAGGTCAGCGTATGATTGGTTGCAGAGGGGTCTGAGTCCCTTTTCCGTGTTTACTAGTGCTGTCAAACGATTAAAATATTTAATTGCGATTAAACGCATTAATGTCATAGTTAACTCTCAATTAATCGCACATTTTTATCTATTCTAAATGTCCCTTGATTTCTTTTTGTCCCATTATTTTTTCTCATTTTAATGCTCTTATAAACATGGAAAAATGGAACGGCTTACTTTGTGCTTTTGTCGCCTGGCTTTGACGAGGGGGCGGAGAATTGGCATCAGCTGTGTGCTTGGCCATCAGCTGTGTGCTTGGCCATCAGCTGTGTGCTTGGCCATCAGCTGTGTGCTTGGTAATTCTCGAAAAAAAAATGTACGCTGTTAAAATGGGTTTGCCTTATCGCGGTTCATAACGCGTTTAACTGACAGCACTAGTGTTTACCTATGCACAAAAAAATGCTGTCTAATGGGTCTGAGTTCTTTTGGAGGGCTGAAACGGACCAAGTGAAAAAAAAAAAAAACGCCCTTATTCTGCGTCGCTATTTACCATGAATGAATCAATTATACTCTACTGTCCAGAGAAGCAGGGACTAACCAGCAGCAGCCTTTAAAACACAGGAGCTTCACAAAACCACACTGGCTGTGGCGCAGTTGTTGGCCGAGAGGCCGATGCGTCGGCGGCATGTGAATATCTTGCGGAGCTCAGATCGGAAGCGGTCATGCAGCCAGGCGTAGAGGAAAGGGTTACAGCAGGACGAGCTCATCGCGCACAGGTGACAGAGCAGCTGGATGAGCAGAAAGTACGGCTTGTCAATCAGGTCGATGTCGATGTCCCGCAGCACGTTGAACACGCTGATTGGCATCCAGCAGACGCCGAAGGCTGCCACCACCAGGCTCACCAGCCGGAAGGTCTTGCGTTTGCGCATGCGCTGAGCCTCCGCCTGGCTCTGGGTGTGGTGGCCCGGCACGACACAGTTCCGCAGTTTGACAGAGATGCACAGGTACGAGATGCAGAGCGCCGACAGAGGCAGGACGTAGGTGATGAAGAGGGTGCTGTACGCGTAGGCCAGCCGCTCCCTCTCCTGGCCCATCCAGAACTCCTCGCAGATGGTGAAGCCCTCCTTCTTAAACTCCACGTGGTAGGTGTGAGCCACGGCGGGAGCCACAAGGCCGCAGGACAGCAGCCAGATCCCAGACAGAAGGTAGGTGCACGCCAAGACTGAGATGCGCTTTTTCAGAGGATGAACTGTGGCGTAGTATCTGTAAAGAAGCAGAGAAGAGGAAAACCCTGAAGAGTTAGATTAGATCTACCTAACTAAACCGTTGGAGGAAATTATAGAAACATGCCAAACATGAGTTAAAGGTCCCACATCATGGTGCTCTTTGGATGCTTTTATATAGACCTTAGTGGTCCCCTAATTCTGTATCTGAAGTCTCTTTTATATAGACCTTAGTGGTCCCCTAATACTGTATCTGAAGTCTCTTTTATATAGACCTTAGTGGTCCCCTAATACTGTATACTGTATCTTAGTGGTCTCTAATACTGTTTTATATAGACCTTAGTGGTCCCCTAATACTGTATCTGAAGTCTCTTTTATATAGACCTTAGTGGTCCCCTAATACTGTATCTGAAGTCTCTTTTATATAGACCTTAGTGGTCCCCTAATACTGTATCTGAAGTCTCTTTCCTGAAATTCAGCCTTGGTGCAGAATTCCAGCCACTAGAGCCAGTCCCACAATGAGCTTTCCTTAGGATGTGCCATTTCTGTGTCTGTAGCTATTGAGGAGGAGAGGGGGGGAAGGTGGAGGGTGGGGGTGTGGCCTTGACCAACTGTCACTTTGCTCGTTTGAAAGCCATGATGTCTCTCTCTTATGGGTGGGCCAAATTCTCTGGGCGGGAAAACCAGAGAAAGGGGAGGTAACCTTCCAGATCGGCCCATCTGAGCTTTCATTTTCTCAAAGACAGAGCAGGATACCCAGGGCTCGGTTTACACCTATCACCATTTCTAGCCACTGGGGGACCATAGGCAGGCTGGGGGACACACATTAATGTTTAAAAACCTCATAAAGTGAAATTTTCATGCCATGGGACCTTTAAAGGTCCCATATCATGCTCATTTTCAGGTTTATACTTGTATTTTGGGTTTCTACTAGAACATGTTTACATGCTATAATGTTCCAAAAACACTCTATCTTTCTTATATATTTGAAATTTGAGTGATTTTTCTAATCCGGTCCGATTCCTACCAGTTGCGTAGGAACCGGGTTTCGGGACCCAACCCTATGTGAGATGGTGTCAGACTTTAGTCTTTTCAAAGTCTGTTCAAAGTCGTCTAGTGTATGGTAGGCGAACGCTGCCACTCCCTCCTGCTCTGCATTACCTGCTGATACCATTCACCTGCCTGCCCCGCCCCCATACTCACCTGGTACTCAGGGCTTTGACTCCGAACTTCGTTATTCGAATATAATTCGAATATAAAAAAAAATAATATTTGAACCAATATTAGGCAGCTCTTAATATTCAAACCTGTTACGTAGGCTACGGTGAAAGCTCTGAACTTCCTATCAAAAGCATACTGTTTGTGTTTAATCCAGGGTCTGACTTTTAATAATATTAACAATTTTAATAATTGTGTTTATATTCTGAAAACATTGTCTGCCAATTGACATTGACTGATCCACTGCATTCTGGTGGACAGAACATCTACAACATAAGTTTGATAAAAAAAATATAGGTCTTACTGAAGGCATTTAATGGTCAAAATATTATTAATAAATATTCAAATATATTTGAATAGTTCTGTTTTTCTGTATGACTGATTTCCAAAGTTGGACCCTTCCTAAACTCTGTTCAGTCACTTTTCTTGCAATTCTTGCCGTGATATTGGGTTCCGGCCATTTTGTCAAACATGACAGTTCCTGGCTGTAGATACTGTATATTAGTGCTCAGTGCATTAGTTTTCAATCTTTGTTATATATTTTAGTTGCAATGGTAACATTAGTGATTTACTAATGGTAATTTGAGTGAATGCTCATTACATGTACATGGGGTGGGTTGGAAAGGGAATTCCACTTTTTTTTAAATAAACTCTTCTCTATCTTGTGTGTAAAAGCTTATAACATAGTATGTTGATGGTGGATACATGTGTAAGTGGCATATGGACATGATAGAAATATGACTATGCTGTTTCTGTGTTTCCATTTTTACTTGCTATTTAAACTGAGGCTCCACTGCCATAATGGTTGGACAGTTAAATCTGAGAAATTATATTCTTTAGTTTGCCTCTTTTAAGTTCTGTATTTTTCAATATGCTTCGTCACTTAGTTGGAAAGGTTCCCTGTTATTAGTTATTTTCAGAATCCGCTGAAGTCCATCCAGCTTTTTACACATTTGCATCTGCCACTGCAATTTTGTGCACAAAGACACAATGACATTCATTGTGTGGAATGATGTCCTTTCATTACTTTTTCATTCATGTGTACTTGTAACAGGGTGGGTAAGTATGATTGAAAAAAAATGCCTCAGGCTGAAAACCTTTTTGCTCCGCTAATGATGCATTATAAATGTCAGTGAAAATGCAGGAGGCATGCAAATATTTCCCAGGGTTTTACTTAATCGATTCTTTCCACCGTCATCTCCTCAAACCTTACCTGTCCACACCGATGGCAGTGAGAGTGAAGACGGACACGTACACCGTCACCGGCTGGATGAGGTACACCAGGTAGCACATGAAGCGGCCATACACCCAGCCGTGCGGGTTGAAGGCGTAGGCCAGCGTGAAGGGGACACATGTGGCGCACATCAGCATGTCGGAGAAGGCCAGGTTTCCAATGAAGAAGTTGGTGACGTTGTGCATCTTGCGGGTGCGGCAGATGACGTAGAGCAGCAGGTAGTTGCCGAAGACGCCCACCAGAGCCACCAGAGTGTAGCAGGGAATGATGAGCAGCTTGAAGGACTGCAGCAGCTCCACGCCCACAAACTGGGAGCTGCGCTTGGACGAGCCGTTCTGCAGCGCCACCTCAAACACCTGACCCGTGTCACTCCCATTCAGCTCGGGCATCGCGCACGGGGGGGTGAGCTCAAGTGCCCAGCCGCTGCCTGCGTCCTCCATCCCCAAAAGGCTGATGTCAACCCTGGAGGGGAAGTCATGAATACAGTGAACTGCCGTAACATGTATCTGGGGCTGCAACTACAGATTATTTTCATTGCAGATGAATCTGTCAATCTATTTTCTCAATTAGTGGTTTGGTCTATACGATGTCAAACGGTTTAAAAAAAAAAAAATTCAGTCAGTGTTACCCAAAAGCCCAATATGAAGTCCACAAGTCTTGTTTTGTCCACAAAGATATTCAGTTTACTGTCGCAGAGCAGAGAAGAAACTAGAACAATATTCACATTTAAGAAGCTGTAATTAGTTTTTATGACTCAGCGATTAATCGTTTATCAAAATAATTGACAACTAATCGATGATTCTGTTGCTTATTTTCTACATTAATCGATTACTTGTTTGGTTTATAAAATTAGCGATGCACAATATGAGGAAAATATGTGATATGCGATAATGTTGAATATCGCGATAATGATATTACTTGCGATAAGTTAACGATATTACTAAGTGTAATTATTTATGTGGTTTCAGTATACTGCTAAATTACAACAAATAGCCTGTTGAATTTAAAAAAAAAAAACAAAAGGAAAATGTTTTCAACATTCTTTTTTGGAACAAATTTGAACATTGAACTGAACACAAAGGCACCATTTATGTTCAGTTTACTAAAACAGGAGTGAAGAAACCTGGAAATATTCATATTTAACAAGCTGGACTCAGAGAATTTATTTTTATTTTTTCATAAAAAATGACGGATAACGTATTAATTGATTATCAAAATAGATGGCTAACTAATTGAGTAATGGATTCATATTTGCAGCTCTGTATGTATTCAACAGCATGCACAGTGAAATGTGACTGCCAAGACAAGCATATGCTGAAGGACATGAGCATCAATTCTCCACAGACATGTTTGTACATGATCAATTAGGCGATTTAACTTCAATTGCAAATTTCCCTTTTTATTATCATCCTGTGTGCGGATGCAGATAAGCTTGACAGGTTCCTCTGCGTGTCCAGTGAGAACTCTCGTCTTTGTGATAACACATTTGTCAGCCCTTTTTTATAGCTTCAAGTCACTGTACTGAATCACTCAGTAACTTCCTTTTCTTAGTTTGCCCTGGCTAACTCCATTTACAAACAATTACAATTATCATTGTGTTTTGAAGTCTTCAATGAGTGGTGTTTTGTAGGCTAAATGCTGTGGTGAGTCATCACTGTGAGACTGGTGCCTTTCACTTATTTCATCACATTTTCAGAACTTCAAACCATGAATATTAAAGCTGCGTGCCCAGACCTGCTCTTTCATCGGCCCAGTACAAGGTGTTGTTTTCGATATTTAATGTAAAAGGACAGATTGTATGGAGAATGGGCAGGATACTGACCCAACTCAGCAGTGACCCATTTTGCAAAGACTGCATTTGCATTTAGAATTTAGCCTTCGGATTGAGAAGATGCTCCTAAAAATTGGACAAAGGATATTGATTTGATATTGATATTTCTGTGCAAGGTTGTTCGGTTAAAAATGTGGCTCAGATGGAGAAAAAAAAGCAGACGTATTACAGTATCTGTCAAGGAAAGATCACGAGGAAAGATTTCTGCTTCAGATTCACCCAAATGTCCAAAATGGCATCATTTCTCCAGATTGTAGTTAATCTAAATCCTTGAAGTTACCATGTGTCAAGGAAGAATATAACTGCATTAAAACCATGAAAATGAATTATTTATTTCAGTAAATAAGGCCTAAACATTAATACATTTTTACTGGTTACTTATCTGTAAGAGCCAACTCTTGAGTCTAAGGATGTATAACTTGTGGCTGTTATATCTAAACTATTGGTTCTACACACTGTATGCTCCCTCTGATTTGACATTTGTAATCAAACCGTCACGCTGATTGAATCTGAAATCACTCATACATAACGTGTTGTAGCCTACATGGATGCTCAGCAGCGGATTCATAACTGGGAATTCATTAATTATGCCAGTTGCATAACTATTAATAATACAACCGACTGAGAAAAACTCTTAACATTTGATTCACACACTGTTTCTGTCTTTTAAATGAATATTATGACTCTGAAAATAATAATTGGACGATTTGATTGTTGGCTCCCAACTCACCTGCTCTGCCAAGTAGGTTTTTTGTCAGTTGAATTGGTTTTAACACTCCTGCCATGCCAGGATAGATAGCCTACATGCTGAAACTGTGATTCAGAGACACCAGTTTGGTCGAACAACCGTCGGTGTGATGCATTAAAAATATTCACTATATCTCGATTTAGTCCTTCAAAAAGCGACGCAGCCTCGAAATACTGCGACGCAATGAAAGGAAACTGCAGGTTTAAAGTCTTTATCGAACATACCAATCCCCTATAAACTCGAGCGTAAATGCATACATAAGCTGTAAGAAATGCATTTTAAATGCACTGCTACAAAAGTGACGCATGCGTTTGCATCATTTCCCCTCTTTTCTCTTTTCAACTCAAAAATAATTAGCCAATTTGACTTTTAGTTATAGGCTTAACTAAATTGGGGCGAGATAAAAAATTCGCATCTGGAATTGGAGAAGAAGAAAGTAGCACACTTACCGTGTGTTGCTTCTCCGTTTTCAGACACGGAGTCTCGGTGCCGGAGAGATCCAGCGCGGAGCGTGTGTGTGTGTGTGTGTGTGTGTGTGTGTGGGTTTGCGTCCTGGCGCGCGTCTCACAGATGCGCGCTTCTCACCCAAATGAACTCACATGGGTTTCTGAGCAGCACTAAAGCCGTGCCCCCGAACTCTGGACGTTTGGTACGCTATTTTATGCGTCAGTGTTGATTGGCGCTGTTATTAACCTACTTAATGTGACAATCGGTTTTTTATTTTTTATTTTTAGCGTCAGGAGTGTGTTGCCAGGCGATCAACAGGTGCAGTCCGGCTGACAGGGATGGCTCGCTGACAGTGTCTCCGTGGAATAATAATACAATTAAAAGTTTATTTAGCCTATAAAGCACCTATCATACAGAGAGTGCAGATCAAAGTGCTTTACAACAACGTGGAGAGACCACAAAACAACCATGATCACATTAAAGGGGGGATAGAATGATTATATAGGGTATTTCACACTGTTCCTTAAGGTCTGCTAATAGGGTATGTAACATTGGTTGGGCTGAAAATGGCCCAGGTGCTATTTTTTTGGCCCTTATGCATCCCTGTATAATGGCTCTATTTGGAACGGCAGCTTTTCTTCCAAATATGGTATGCTCATGAATATTTAGATGAGCTGCGCGCTGATTGGTTGAGGAACCACTCACACATACATTGGAGACGATACAGCAGGTCTCATATTTCAGACAGACACACACACACACACACACTGCTGCACAGCGCACACACACAAACACAGACAGACACAGACACGCTGTTACATGCCTAGACATGATCCACAACTCCCTCTCCATTTACTCGTTCTAAACACTTCTCTCTGGGCCAGTATTCCGTTGTACAGTCTGGAACACTGCATTTACCACCGTGGTTCATTTTCAATATCCTTGGAAAAACTTCCAAACTTCTTTCTAAAGTACACAACGAAGCTCTCGATCTATCGGTCAGTTTTCGTTCCTACCCTCACCTATGGCCATGAAGGCTGGGTCATGACCGAAAGAACGAGATCCAGGGTACAAGCGGCCGAAATGGGTTTCCTCAGGAGGGTGGCTGGCGTCTCCCTTAAAGATAGGGTGAGAAGCTCAGTCATCCGTGAGGAGCTCGGAGTAGAGCCGCTGCTCCTTTGCGTCGAAAGGAGCCAGTTGAGGTTTTTTGGGCATCTGGTAAGGATGCCCCCTGGGTGCCTCCCTAGGGAGGTGTTCCAGGCACGTCCAGCTGGGAGGAGGCCTCGGGGAAGACCCAGGACTAGGTGGAGGGATTATATCTCCAACCTGGCCTGGGAACGCCTCGCGATCCCCCAGTCGGAGCTGGTTAATGTTACTCGGGAAAGGGAAGTTTGGGGTCCCCTGCTGGAGCTGCTCCCCCCGCGACCCGACACCGGATAAGCGGACGAAGATGGATGGATGGATGGACAACGCAGCTCGTGTGTGAGATCCTGACAGAGCTCCAGCTCAGCGGGTGTGTGAAGGGGGAGAGCCCGACAGGGAAGGCAGCAAACCCGGCCAGCATCCGCCACCTGTCCTGGCAGTTTGTGGAGCTCGTGAAGTCCGACACTGTCTTACCAAATTTGCAATTAGCCATCAATTGTTTTTTTAAACATCCCATATTTGAGCTTTACATAGTTGATTTCTGCATTAAAAAAGTCTCAGAAGTGAATTTATTAATGCAATAGCAGAGATCTGCGTGACCTAGATTCAGAAGACTAGCTGACCTCAGGTCAGTGGTCTAGCCCAGTGGTTCCCAACCAGGGGTCCGGGCACCCCTTAGGGGGGCGGCAAAGATCAAGTCTTTATCTGGTTTGAGGTTGAGGTAAAAAAATAAATAATTGCACGTTAAACATCCATCCATCCATCCATCCATCTTCGTCCGCTTATCCGGTGTCGGGTCGCGGGGGGAGCAGCTCCAGCAGGGGACCCCAAACTTCCCTTTCCCGAGCAACATTAACCAGCTCCGACTGGGGGATCCCGAGGCGTTCCCAGGCCAGGTTGGAGATATAATCCCTCCACCTAGTCCTGGGTCTTCCCCGAGGCCTCCTCCCAGCTGGACGTGCCTGGAACACCTCCCTAGGGAGGCGCCCAGGGGGCATCCTTACCAGATGCCCGAACCACCTCAACTGGCTCCTTTCGACGCAAAGGAGCAGCGGCTCTACTCCGAGCTCCTCACGGATGACTGAGCTTCTCACCCTATCTCTAAGGGAGACGCCAGCCACCCTCCTGAGGAAACCCATTTCGGCCGCTTGTACCCTGGATCTCGTTCTTTCGGTCATGACCCACGTTAAACAAATTATGATAATACAATATAATATATAATGTATAATATAATATAAAAGGCCAAACCTCCGGGACCTCTTAACCTGTGGCCCTTCATCAGGTCAGCTGCTAGCTGCTAGCTGCTAGCATCCTCGTTTTTCCTGCCGCCACGGCATCACTATTTTATGAATGAGACATGACAGAGAAATGTAAAAGTGCTGATAACTGCTGTGTATCAAAAAAGAAAGTAAGGCTCTATCTCAAGAGTTACCTCAACTTCGGTTTGGGGGGGGGGGAACTCAGCATTTCTTAGAAATAAGTAGGGGGGGCACCAAGGAAAAAAGGTTGGGAACCACTGGTCTAGCCCGTAGGCGCACGCCCTTTGCGTGGTCAAAAATTGTTTGCATTTCAGAAACTTAGGAAATGGACAGCTGCCGGCACGAACACACGCGCCTATTAACTCGATAATAAAGCCGTAAAGTAGGCTTTAAACTCAGGACAGTACCACTTCTCACATACAGATAGGATTGGAGATGAGAAGTTTAACTGACATGTAACCGCAATCAGCTTCGTGGGAAATTAAGAATCAATGCCACCGACATAACCAATCACACTATGACAGACGCGCCACTTAGCACCAACTGCAATGTTTAATTTTAAATGAATGTAGCCTACTGGCAGCCTGGCACACGTGGGTGGGCACACGTGGGTGCTCAGTATTTTCCGTGGGTGCTCGAGCACCGTGTGCCAGGCTGCCAGTAGGCTACATTCATTTAAAATTAAACATTGCAGTTGGTGCTAAGTGGAGCGTCTGTCATAGTGTGATTGGTTATGTCGGTGGCCTTGATTCTTAATTTCCCACAAAGCTGATCGCTGTTACATGTCAGTTAAACTTCTCCTCTTCAATCCTATCTGTATTTGTGTACAGATAGGATGTATCTGTGTATGTAGATAGTGTATACTTTATGCACCTGTGAGCACCCACGGAGGAAAACATAAATCGGCGCCTATGGTCTATATGTAAATGTTGGGGCGTGACAATGATAGAGACTAGAGCCAAATAAGGAGGAGCCACCGAGATGACGTCAACTCGTTGAGATTTGCCCGTTTTCAGAGGCAGTTTCAAATTGTGAGATTTGCAGAGGAAAGAGGTGTAAATGGGATTTTGAGGTTCTATGTATGTCTTATTTACCCTCCAAACTGTCGTTTTTCAGCTACGACAGGGTAAAATAGGTTTTGCATTCTATCACCCCTTTATTTAATCATAAAGATGACAGATCAAAAATCATGCACAATAGGCTACTCAAAACTCTCTATAAGCTCGAGAAGTTTCTGTTTTGTTGATCTTTTCCTTTCTGCTGTCTTTATAAGCTAAGGTCATGATATCCTACATTTGTTTTCCATATTGAGAAATACAGAGAAAGCATCAAGTTTCCATTATCTGGAGTAATATCAGTTACGATGCATTATGGAGACAAGCACATTGCTGTCTCAATCAAGTCTAATCGCCAAGTAAGTGTGAACCAAGCGGCAACTTCTGCACCTGAAAGGTGAGGCTAACAATGCAGATTGAAGTGCCCTAAACCTGCGTTCTATCTAATTTCCAGCAGGGGGCGACTCCACTGGCTCCAAAAACAAGTCATTTTCTATAGAAGTCTATGAGAAAATGAGCCTACTTCTCACTTGATTTATTACCTCAGTAAACATTTTCAAAATTAGTTTATGGTCTCTACTGCATGATTTTCATTTTGTAAATCATGGTCCCATTTATTTAAAAAAAGACGATAAAGCAGGGGATGCTTTAGGACCTGTCAATCAGGACAGAGGCTTAGCGATGCTAAACATGCTAACACTCTGGACATTAAAAAAGACTTCAACTTGTTTTTGGATGTTGTCTGTGTTTTTATCTTAAACACACCTCACTGTGTGTTTTCACTTCATCAAAGTTAACTGGAACACTTTGGTCGCTTAGAAATGTCTTGCTCAGCGTTCTGTCACCCAAGCTAGCTAGCTAGCTAACGCTGAAGTTAGCTGGGAGTCTGCCGATTTTCACTCAGCTCTGTGTACTACACATACGTACATGCTGATGAATGGCACCAGTACCCCGAGGTCCGTGTAAAACCCGCCAGCAAAACTCCGCTGGATGACTCGTTTCAGAAGGGTTGAAAATCAGCAACTTTCCCTGTTTAGCGCTTAGCGCAGCGCCTTTGAAACCATTCACGCATTATCCTTCTCAGTTCCACTGAATATCCAAATATTGTCCAAATTTTTTGGACAAATATTGTCACTTCTGGCTCTAAAATACTAAAATGGCGACAGCCAAAAGGCAAACTTGTTGCTTCAAAACAGCAGTCCACAAACCAATGGGTGACATCACCGATTATTTTTACAGTCAATGGCAGAGATCTTCAACAGGGGGTCCGGGGCCCCTAAACCTACCAGAGTAATTTTAGCATTGTAAAATACACTTAATTCAAAGTCGACACGTCAACATAAAACTGTGAAAAGCCGTTTTGGGTCGTCTTTTCACGTTTCCAACAATTGCAACCCTAGGTTTGGTTGAAATAAACACATAGTTTACTGATTGTATGTGAAAATATGTTGGCTTTATACACGCTAAAAAAAAACAAATCCAAGGATTCACTGTACCACATGTATGTTTAACATTAAAACATCACTTATAAAATCATGCCAACAAATGCATTTTAATAGCTTAGTATTCTATGCAATTAAAAGGTATGTAAAGCTTTAGGCTGCCCACACGTTATTGTCGGCCCAGTTCAATATGCAACTTATTTTTATACAATATATGTAGTAGGGGGTCCCTGTTCCGTCTCTCTCTGTTAAAGGGTCCTTGGCTTAAAAAAAACGTTGAAGACCCCTGGTCTATCGTATAACTGTGGCTTTTTGTTGCTCTGATGTCACTGCCACAGTGGCTCTATTTGAACTGTCATCCTTCAACGCTTAAATATTTGTAAAGGGGCCGAGGGGCACACTGATAAGGAGAAGGTGACGTGATGTCTGAATGCTGAGTGGCCTTTTGTAAACGAGGACAATCAGATCTGGAGCTCTGTAGGCATGGTGTTCCATTTGTGCAAACTGACTTTCTCCCTAAACAAGTCAAGGCAGAGACCCAACAACCGTGGATATATACCGACATCAGCGGTGATTCTGAATCAGCAGCCGGGTGTGGAGCCAGACGACCAGGCCGGCTATAGGAGATCCTGACGTGACGCTCACAGTGGCAGTTGTACTCGGTGTGTCCGTGGCTTCGCCGCGTTCATTCAAAGCTACAAGTGTTTATTTGGAATCAATGGAGGTTAACTCTCCCAACTCGTCCTCCCGCACGCAGCCAATCCCAGCTCAGACCCGTCAGCAGGAGCCCTTAAAGTGCTCATATGCGTTTTGGCTTTTTCCCTTTACCCTTATTGTGTTCTATATCTTTTATTGTGCATGTTATATGTTTACAAAGTGAAAAAGCCCAAAGTCCACCCCAAAGGGACTTACCATCTCCAACAGAAAACACTGTTCACCAACTGCTCCAAACAGCTCTGTTGTAGTCCAGCCTTTACTTCAGAGACAAACGTGGTCACTTTGTAACACACGTTATAATGCTCACCTAGCTGCTAGCATGGCACGCCCTCATACTCTGCTTCTGACTGGCTAGTAGTCCTTACCTAGGTACTGCGCATGTGCAACTCCCTACAAAGATGGACCAGAAGTGAGATGTCTCACTCTGTAGCTAAAACAGAGAGCTCAACACACAGGGTGAAAAGAGGAGCTGCAACAATGTGCAGTACAACAAAAATATGGTGTTTTTTGAAAATTAAACTATGTAAACTTATTCTGATATAACCTCTATATACAATTATGTACCTGAAAATGAGCACTTTAAAGCCTTGAGGTTATTGGAAGAAGTCAAAACACACAATAACGGAAAATGTGACTTAACAACCACAAATGAAATACAGTTCACACTCAACTTTTAAATCAGCCTCAAGATTGTTGGTTCAGTAATTTTAATTGGGAAAGTATTGATTGCCTGTCCGTCCAAACCAATTAAGGAGCTCTTTTAGAGACTTGGGGAAATGGTATTAGCGGTGGCAGAAAAGGAAAGTAATTAGGGAAGACGAAGATCAACCACAGGAAAAACTTTGAATGCTTAAGTCGAGCCTCATTGCAGCAGAAAAGTATTTTCTTGAGTCAATTAGACACAAGGTGTGAGACAAAAGCTGAGAGAGCCTTTTCGCTGCTCTGACATCTGTCGAGATTGAAGAACTTGTATTCGTTTGTAGCATTTTTGTTCTTTCGTCATTTAATTTCAGATTTCAGATTTTGTATCACATATTCTCACGCTCAAACATGTATGACCATGAATACTGTGCAGCTGCAGTCGTCCTGTCTGACATTATAGGAATAATTTTTCTAAGCTACCAAGCAGACTGTTGAAGAAAGTGTGAGTGTTGCCCCACATTTAAGCCGTGGAGAAAGGAAAAACTTTTTTACAGATAGCTTTATTACATTTTTATTAAAGGGCAATTCAGTTTCCACAGTCCACCGAGACATATACATATTTTTTACCATTCATTTATGAAAGAGAGCACAGAAAAAAGGCAATAAAAGTGCGAGATCCATAAATACACAAGAAGAAATGAAATAGGAACTGAATAAATACAATAAAAAAGGACGAGATAAAATAATAAATCAATATGTGCTGAGTATATTGCACCTAACAAATTACAATCTGCCAGTTTCAAACATAACCATTATGAGGTTTCTGCAAAAATAACATTTCATTCAAGTAGCCTTCCATTCAAGATGGCTACTCTGCGTTTATCGGCCTAACGACAGAGCGAATATACGATTACTCAAGTAAAAATAAAGAAATTAAAGTCCTGCATGCAGAATTTTACCAAAGGTAACTACAAAAGTGTGAGTATCAAAATATACTACCAAAAGTAAAAGTATGCAGAATAATGTATATCATATGTTTTGACATTGACGCATTAATGCGTTCATCACTTAAATGTTGCAGCTGGTAAGGGTAGAGCTAATAATAACGAAGGACTTTATATACTGAAGGGTAGCTTTTGAATGGAGAGCAATAAAGTCTTATGTTATCTTAGCCTATAATAATAATAATACATCATGATTTATTATTATATTTCTGTTTTAATAATCTGATTATTTTTTTTATCAAAGTTATCAGATACGTTATCAGATACATGTAGTAGAGTAAAACGTATAATAATTGCCTCCAATTTGAGAGACAAAAGAAAAGAGAAGGAAAGAGACGGTGGGAGTGAAAACACATAATTACATCTTTTGATCAATATACGACACCACGGGGACTTCAAAGTCAGCCCTCACTACTGTATCGAAACACCGACACAACAATTTGGCGTCGTCCATTATAATGTAGTAGAGAAGTATAAAGTACAGCGGAAAATATTCAAAGTAGCTCAAAATTGTTCCTGTTAAGTACAGCACTTGAGTCCCCCGCTACATTCAAGCAAAAGAGTCAGCATTTGATCAGAGATCTTTTTATTCTTCAGCAGCTGTGTCATCTAGTTCAAAGAGAAGACATTGAGCTGCTGGCTGACAGAATTCACCCGAGACCTCAGCAAAAACCCTAGACTTCACAACTACTTCAGATTGGCTTTATGGTTTTGGGGAGAATGGCTGAGAATGTTGATGCCGATTTCCGTTTGGCTATCAACACTTTTTTGATTGAAGCTTGAGGACAAAAAAAATAAAATACTAACCTTGAAGAGCCTGTGAACAATTGCAAAGGGGGCGACAAACTCCCTGACTCTCCTGTTGGAGGACAGACACTTGACTGAAAAGCTGCGACAGCATTAGAAATCTACCACAGCGAGTCGTGATTCGTCTCCAAGACAGTTTTTACCGGGAGTTAGAAAAGAA
The DNA here is from genome assembly GCF_004354835.1 of Perca flavescens. NCBI lineage: Eukaryota > Metazoa > Chordata > Actinopteri > Perciformes > Percidae > Perca > Perca flavescens. The sequence goes on from NC_041335.1 coordinate 35,171,184, forward strand.
GAAAAAAAAAAAGCTTGTTTCCAAGGCAAAACACAGAGTGGGAGGACAACAAGAAGTCAAACCCTGACCAATGAAGAGGAGGAACATCTGATGCATATCTACGCCCACAGAGCTCTGGTGACACCTTGGCAGATTTTCATTCTGGATCACTGCCGAAACTGTGATAATCTGAGGAGTCACCATGATGTGTTTCTTCTAGCTGCAGACAGCTTTACAGTACATTTCGAGTTGAATAAGTCAACCTTCACAGCCTGTGAATTTGAAACTACTGATGGGGGATAAGAACATATGTGAATCTATCTTGTGACTGATCTTATGAGCCTGGCATGTCTCCATATCCTTTGAACTCAATCCATTCAGGCTGTTCTTGTCGTTTTAAAGAAATGCCAATAAACCGGAGCATGGTTCTCTCCCATCCTGGAAGGACTGTGTGGACTAGCCAGACCCTCCTCCGCACCGCTGTGGAGGAAGGTCTGGCAATGTGAGACTATCTTTTTGTCGGCTAAACTCAACTAGCAATGGCCTCTGAAATGACCGGCATCTCACAGTCACGTGACTGGCCGATGCTGTAATTTCATAGGATATCATACGAATTTGTTGTGCGTAACTTTTCGTACGATATCATACAAACCCGTTCATGAGATTGCGTTGGCTTCACAGAGACAGACTCTCTATCCACAAAGACTCCTTCATTATCCTTTACTGTATGATTACACCAGATGATACGGTTCAGGTAATTGCTGGGTTATTGTAACTCCACTTGAAATGAATGATTGTTTCCAGGGAATAATTTAACAGTAAATAGATTTAGTATTTTCAGCTTCTTCTTTTTTTAAGTTAATAGCATTTGTTCTGTCAGTATGAGTCGTGGCTAATCATTGATCACTGTCAGCACATCCTTTTGATGAGTCTAAGTGCACTAGAGGACTAGGCCAGCAGCATGAAAACCAAAAATCATTTCCTCCTGTGGTAATGAAAGGCTGCTCTGCGTCCACTCAGTGGTGCCCATGTGCATTTCATGTACTGCCATCTTGCTGTGACAATCTAGAGATCTGCTCACATTGTTTTCGTAATCATTTAGACTGCAATCTGGCATGTAATTACTCCTTCAGAGTCTGGGTTAACATCAACATCGCTGCTTAAATGTCTGCCGAGGAGAGGCGTGGACGACCGACACAGAACATTGATTGTGTTATTTTCCCTTAGTATGACGAGGACAGTGTGCTTTTAGGAAAAAACAACACAATCTACAGCCTTACTTGTCAGGCTGTATAAAGCCACTATTGTCCTGTTTAGCAAGTATGATGATCATGTTCACCATCTTAGTTCAGAGTGTTAGGCAACCATTCGCTAATTAGCAGCTGAGGCAGATGGGAATGTCATCGGTTTTGCACATATTAAGTCGAAACGACAACCTATTATTAGATAGTGTTATCAAAAAATGTCATGGCCAAATTGTGTGTCTTACCACTTTATTTCTGCTAAAATGCATAACTCCAATTAAATTCAAGAGTGGCCCAATTCTTTTGTTATGAATCTTTCTGGGTAATCATGATATTAACTGGAAGGCACGTAACACCTTGCTCCCATTTACGTTAGATTTTTGCAGACCAGGTAGGTTTAGTTTCCATTGTAATATTTCAATGCATTCTCATGAACTGGTTTGTATATTATCGTATGAAAATTGATGCACAACAATTCACATGCTATCCTACGAAATAGATAGATATACTGTTGGCTGGTCACGTAACAACTTGTCACATGACTCCTACGTTTATCGGGCGGACTTCACAGTTACATTTAGCCGAGACAGGTTACTGGGAGCCTGGTACCGGTCACTGACAATGACTAGTTAAGGGACCGTTCGGTATTTATGGAATAGGGGAGGGTCCTGTCTTTTTATTCTTTGTTGAGGGGAGGGTCACCCAATGTTTTTTAGTCTAGGGGGGAGGGTCACTCAACTTTTGTATTCATGAAAACAGCAAAATTTCAATTTTTTGTTTGGTGCATACTTTTCTATGTATATCTCAGTGTCGGCCCCCCATTGCTAGCAGATGGGTCTAACCCAACAAAAATCGCAACATGACAGCAACACAAGTTTGGAGTTGCTTTCTTTGAGAATGCAACCCTATAGCTCACTGTTCCACCTGTTGCCAAAGTATCGTCACTGACATGGAGCTGGAATATATAATGAAGCTGACTAGATCCAGGTTTCACGGTGCCTTGAGCTCGAGCACACACGGAAAATACTGAGCATCCAATTTCTGATTGGGCGGGCCAGCTGTCAATATGGGTCATTCCCTAGTGTACTTTGTTGAATGGTCTCAAGGTCTTATTGTTTTATTTCATGTGAATACTAGTTTACTAGAGGAGTAACTTAGTATTTGAAGTAATGCAGTAATGCGGGAAGTGTGCATTTAGTTTCCATGTTTATTGTGTTTCCACAACAATGTTAGTGAGTAAATCTACTGAAATGGCCACCATAATAGTGGAGTGTGATGTGTAAGATGAGAAAGCAGAGATTAAATCATGTATGTTATGGTTGTAAAAAAAACAGTGGCTATCTGTACGTCTTTGCCAACCAGTACAAAAGGCATCAATACGTTGTTAGGGAGGGTCATGCCTTTTTTTTCCCCAATCATTTTGGAGGGTTATAGAAAAATGTATTGCTAGCGAAAGGAGGGTCAAGTCTATTTTGATTCTAGATACCAAACTCATCTGGTAGCCCCTCAAATACAAAACGAACAGTCCCTAAGAAAAAAAATGGTAGTTCGTAGCGTCAAGGCACAATCCAGCTATTTTGTGATTAAAGGAAGATTGTGAGCAGCTGGGAGAGACTCCGACTGAGTGAGAGACAGGAGCATGGACATGTGTTGCTGAGAGTGACTGCAGCTTTCCTCTTTCCACATCAAGTCGTGTTAATGTTATGTCCGCTTGAATGTCTACAAATGAAGCGGCGCCCGGAGTTGAGGACCACGGCAGGCCATTTCATCCTTCATTTCAGCCTGGCGAACCGAGTATTTACTGAAGATTAAATCGCACAGCTAACCAAGCTCTGGAGCTCCTAGACACGTAACGGTAATATCAAGTTTTCCATTGTGGTTATGCGGTGACGGTAGTACTAGCAGGACATGAAGACGCGTTTTCTGGGTGAAGTCTTGTGTTTCCCCGGGACCCCAACTCCGCTCCTCTGCTTGAAAGCCCTGTGTTTTATGACCCAGAAGTCATAGTGATGCATACGGCTATACATATGTGAAATACATGCAAATTACAGTGCATTACTTTTCATAGCGAAATTTACAAACGGTTCATGAGAACAGCCTGAATATTTGTATTTAGGCAATCCCCTGTATTCATGCTGGGATAACTGCACATGGAGTTTTAGGATGCATGTACACACACACACACACACACACACACACACACACACACACACACACACACACACACACACACACGCACACACAGTTGCAGTTTGTATGAGAAAGTTGGTATGTCTTCCTTTATACAACACTGGTATATTTTTCTTTATAAGGCCGTATTACACAAACTGGGCCCTATTTTAACGATCTGAGCGCACGGCGTGAAGCGCGTGGCGCGGGTTTGTTTACGGCGTGTCCAAATTCACTTTTGCTAGTTTGACGGTGGAAAAAAGGGTCTGTGCGCTGGGCATTTTACTAATTTGCTGTTAAAATAACAATGAAATGCTGCGCTGTTGACTTCAGACCAGGTTTTTGTTGGTCAATGGCGCGATCACATCCCGCTGCCTCAAGATAGCAATACGCCCAGAATGCACCTGAACACACCTCCCTGTAAGACCAGCACGCCCATGGGCGCAAAGATGGGTGCAGGTGCATTTGCTATTTAAACGACGCGGGCGCTGGATGGGAAACTGACAACTGCGTCGGTCTTAAACTAGCAAAGAGACTTGATTCAGGCTTTGCGCTGCGCTGTGCTGTGCCGGGTGCGAGATAGGGCCCACTGCCTCCTTGTTTATGTTCTCTACTGACGCCTAAAAAATCGGTAATTTCAACCTTCAGACACATGGACACATTATGTATATCATTGCTTGAACCCGTACTGTTTGGTAAAAGTGCTTTTTAGCTGTTAAAAGTTTTTGCACCCTGATCTTGGAGTGAGCTACAGAGTCACAGAAAACTAGATTATTTTATTAGCACGGAAGATTTATATATATAAAAAAAAAAAGGTTTAAGGGCTATTTGACCACTACAATGTTCTGTTACTGGACACTGATCATTCCTAGTTTGAAGTAATTTGCTGTTTTTTTGTTGTTTGTTCATTTTGTGGAACTCTTTGTGCTGCTGTCTTGGCCAGGACTCCCTTGTTAAAGACATTCTGAATCTCAACGTGAATATTCCTGGTAAAATAAAACACAAATGTAAACCACTTATCCCAAAGTTGAAACCTGTGAACGAGTACAGTATCTGCAACACCGTCCACATTTAAGCCTAGGGCCGGGCAATATATCGATATTATATCGATATCGTGATATGAGACTAGATATCGTCTTAGATTTTGGATATTGTAATATCGTGATATGACATAAGTAGTGTCTTTTCCTGGTTTTAAAGGCTGCAATACAGTAAAATGATGTACTTTTCTGAACTTACCAGACTGTTTTAGCTGTTCTATTATTTGCCTTTCCCTCACTTTGACATTATGTTCACATTACTGATGATTATTTATCTAAAATCTAAGCCACCAATTGTCAACCCTAGAATATCGCTGCAATATCAATATTGAGTATTTGGTCAAGAATATTGTGATATCTGATTTTCTCCATATTGCCCAGCCCTATGTAAGCCAGCTCACATGCAAATCACAGGCCTCCAAACGGCTCCAAACTAATGGCTCAGACTCTGTATGACGGTTGTTGATCATTCTCGTTGTTCACCTGTGGGTCATTGAAATAAAAAGCGTGCCTCCATTAAACACCTCGTTGCAACCTGTTCCAAAGAACTTAACAGCATCCAGTGACAAATAATAATCTCACAAATGAAAAGAGAGAGTATTAAGTTAGTTAGATAAAAGCCGTTTGTTGTCCAAAAAAAACGATGCTGCCACACAGACACGCATGACCGAGAAGAGGATTACTGATTGATACATTCACATCATTTGGAAATGTTTCTTAGTTGAAAGAAAACATTATTTGGCAGTAAAACCCCCAACTAACCAAATACAACTCTTTTCAGAAGAACAGTTACGCTGTGTGAAGCACCCAACCTCCTAAACCTGCAGCAAGAATATTATTTTTTTAAATAAATGATTAAAATAAATATCATTTGGCTTCTTCTTTCTTTAACTTCATCTTTCTGCCGCTTTGACCGTCAGATATGATGGTGTTAAATGCAGTCAATTCATAAGAAGGAATTTGTAATACGAAGGCAATATACTGTATATGCATGAGTCATATTGATGTTGTGTTTGAAAAGAATTAGGAACAGACATGCATCACGCTGACGTATGGAAATAGGTTTACACAAGAAGCACAGACGATTGTGACAATGTTCTCGTCAAGGCTGTTTATTCAGAGAACCCAGTTTAATTATAAAGGCGGCTGAGATCTGGCGTGTACGCAGCATGTGTTTTAATATATTTGAGATTTCATTTTTTGACTGATGTTCACAGCAACTGAGGAATTCATGAAGCTGGAGAGTATCCTTTTGCTCTGAATGCGCCAGGCAAGATATGTTCTTCTGAGGCATATCTGTCTGATGGCTTCCCTCTGCCACTGATTAGCTCTGATTTACCCTTTCTATCAGACTGTGCTGGTGAGTGAAGTCTGGACATCATGTCGCTAACAAGGTGCAGCATATATGCCTAGTCCCTAATACCTTCTTTGGTTATACAAAATGCATTTCCTCGAAAATGTTATTGAATTTGAAAGAAGTATACACAAATATACACAGGAAATGTGTAGAGTGCACACCAGATGTCTCAATTCAACCGAGCACATCCATGTGAGAGAAGCACAGCATGCAATCGTGGCTGGTGGCTGTGGCTCAGAGGTAAAGGGGGTCAGCTTTGACCCCCCCCCCCACATGTCAAAGGCTACGTTCACACCGCAAGTCTTAAGGTCTTAAAGCTCTTTTTTTGCAATTATTGTCATTTTATTATTGTTAACCCAGTACCCAAATTTCTAATATAGAAACACTACATCCACTACATTAAGCTCTTTGCACACAAAACACATAGTTTGTTTATAAAATAACGTTGTATTATAAATTAAACTACCCAACAACATACAGACCTACCAGCACAGCGGAAATGAACTTAGTTGATTGACAGAACTGTTTTGATCGTTTCCAGTTTCTAAAATGTGAGAATCTTTCTGCATTGAGTACTTTTACCTTTTAATACTTTAAATACATTATACTGATGATAGTTATATACTTAATACTTAAATAACATTTTCAATGCAGGACTTTTACTTGTAACAGAGTATTTTTACTTAAGTAAAGGATCTGAATACTTCTTCCACCACTGAATATGATACAAGATAAACAGCTCATACAGCAAATCTGTGATAATCAATATATTGCTAGACGATCCCATAATGTTCCATCACTATATCGGTCTAAATATGAATACAACATTGTGCAGGTTTTCTCTTTATTCACTGCAAGTCCAAACTGTTACCCCTAAATTCCACCAGGCGGGGGCGCCCTCTTAGCTCACCTGGTTGAGCGTGCGCCCCATGTACAAAGGCTCAGTCCTTACAGCAGCGGCTGCAAGTTCAATTCCGAGTAGGGCATCGTTCAACATTTTTCGATACCAATAATGTGACTTCCGATACTAGTTCCTGAACAATACTTTTTTCAATACCAGTTTTATGAAAGAAAAAGAAATTACAACATTACAGCACAAATCTTTTTATTTATGTTTCAGCTCCTACTACGTGAGCCCTGTCTCAAAAAAAAAAAAAAATACTCCTGCACACTAGGGGTGGGAAAAATAATCGAACAAGCACAGCATTGCGATATTTTCCATGGCAATAATGTATCGATACACAGACGCAAATCAATGTTTTACTTTAGAGGCAATTCGGTCGGTGCACACTAAACAGTATCATATTCTTTACCCAGCCCTAATTCTGACCCCCCTCTCTCTCCCCTTTCCTATCTTCAGCTCTCCTGTAAATTAAAGGCTTAAAATGCCCAAAATAATAATCTATAATCTTTTTGTAGTCTGTAAATTAAAATGACACAACTATAGAGCTACTATGGGTCCAGACTTTGGACTTGAACGTGGCTGGGGCATCTGTTATTTTCCTCAAACTGACGTCTGACATCCCGTTGCAAACCTCGTTGCCACCTTCCTCTTCGGCTCGTTATCTTATGTTCGAGTCATTCATGTGTTGAGCGCCACCTCGAGGAGCCATGAAGTAGCCACGCTGGGAGCAGGAAAATCTATTCAGAGCGCCTTATTTTATTATCCAGTGTATCGATTCTCATATCGCACAAAGAAGGACCACGATATACTGCCGTAGGGAGATTTTTGTCCCACCCCTACTGTGGCTGTCCACCACTTCTGATGCTTAGGATAGGTTAGCTGTGGAGATTACAGTTCACAACAATGTACTGTCAGATTGTATGTGACAAATAAAGAAAGTGTTTCTTCATCTTGCCCCAATTGTCCCTTTACACCCACAAGCCCCATATAGTTCCATATATTAAAGAAAGGTGCTGTAAGTCACGTCATATATTGAGAAAAGAAAGAGAGGCAATATGAGTAAGTAAAAAAAAAAAAAAAAAAAAGGGTTTGGAAATTGATGATCTTACAGAGATTTTATGACCGAAATCAACAGACAAAAATGTAAAGGAATAGTTTGTTTATGGAAAATACATTTATTGCTTTCTTTCTTTTTTGTCTTCAAGTTCAATGAGAACATCGATACCATTCTAAAATGTGTCCCATTTCTTTAATCCGTACAAAAACAAAGATGTAAAATCTTTGGTTTTGTCCTCCTGTAAAAACCCAACTAGACACTTTTTTTCACAGATGCAACATTTTACAGTACAGTACATTTTTCAGTCAAGCAAATACCAAGCTAACAAGCTAAGCTAAGCTAACCAGCTGCTGGATTCTGGATGGTATTTCGTGCTCACGAGACAAAACTAAATCCCCATGTCCCTTTACGGTCTCCGTACAGGACACACGATCACATCCTAAACATGTTTTGTCTCCATTACTAATAGTCTCTGTAATAATGATTGCACCTCCGTCATGAAACGTCAGCGGAGCAATCTTATTTTGCCCTACATTTTTCTGAATGTCTACCAGTATTTATTTTGCAATAGCCGGACTTGCAATAGTAATTACAGTGATCTTTAAACTGAGCGTTTGAATGTGACACATGAAAGGGTTGATCTAAATGAGCGTTTCGGTCAGGCCCCTGTGAGACAGATTTCAGAGCTTGATTAAAAGCCTCACGTCAGACTGAAGTGGTCACAGCCAGATGGATGGACTCGGCTATATAGTCCAAGTTTCGACCGTTGATTGCACTCACGTTTAGACAGCCAATGGGGAGCAGGTACACGTGTCTCCTCTTGGACAGAAATTCTACCTGCTCACCTAAAAAACACAAGAAATACTTTGAAAGGACATCAGTATTCAAAACAGCTTTGTTGTTGTTCTTTTAAAAAGAAGAAAGTAAAGAAATATCATTAATAATCATATAATCATATAAGCTGAAGCTTCTGACCCTACCCTTTGGTTAGGACCAATAAATTCATTCATTCATTCACATTCACTGGTAAATAATCAAAAGACTAAAAATTCTAAGTTCTAAAAAGAAATATTTCACCAAAACCATTATGATGAACAGTGATTAAGGTTGAGGCCTGTACATGTACTTGTACAGACATTAAGCAAGTCAAACATATAACATAACTATGTATAGACTGCATATTATATTATAGGGCCAAAAGTCCAACATGGAAGAAACGGTCCGGTCTGCTATTTACAACAAGTCCTCCCAAACAATACGACATTATCAGTTGTTTATTTCTACCCTCTTAATATGACCCACGGGAGCGTTTCATAGCGGTGGCAGGAAATACAACCTCATGTCTAAACCAGAGAACGTTAGGGTCACTGTTTTAAACACGTTAACGTTGTGAAATAGTCGCAGTTTTGGTTATGTTTAGGCACAAAAACTACTTGGCTATGTCTGGGCACCAACACTAATTAGTTAAGTGTAGAAAAAGATCGTGGTTTGGGTAGATATCAGACGCTACTTCACTTCCGGTTACACACGTGACCAAGAGCGCGACGCAGCTACGTTTATGTAAAGTTTTTTAAAAAAAACACTCGCTGTTAAATTTTATTTTCAAACTGGACAAGAACTCATCCTGGGTGAAAGTCCTGCATTTGTTTGACCCATCCAAAACCCCAACCTGCCTCCTTGAGCGCTCTTACCCGGATTTTCCACTGGGCGTGTCTGGGCTGCGTTACAGCGTTTTGTTCCGTCCTCCGAAACGCGCCATTCCACACCGGGTCTTAAAAGTGGAGCGTCTTGCTGCCCGACTCGCAGATTATATTGTCTCTACTAGTACTAAGTACTTTACAGAACAATTACATGTTTATTAAGGTAGTATCTACCTTCAACTGCAAGCAGTCCTGTCATTAAACTCCATGCCTTCTCTTTTATGGCATTGTCCTGATAAAAGGGATTTGTGATTGTCTATTATTCAGTCCCTCCAGAAAAACGCAATTATGCGATCGCATAATTCAATGCATAATCATTTTTTCAAATATGCCGCACTTTAGCCGCATAAATTGCAGATTTCCGCGCAAAATATGCGGGCTTGCGTGATTTCATAATCCCCGCATTTTCGTTGCAAAAAAGTCAAATATATCTTAACAGAAAGTTGAAAAATGTTGCGTTTACTTCACACAAGAGCAGCTATTTTCCCCTGTTGCCATGGAAACGTTATGAAGTGACGTAATTACGCGACGTGAACATCATCGAAAAGCAGGGTGTTGTTCATCGCATAAAATTGCATAAATATCCCGCATATTCCATCGCATTTTTTAAGAAAACGTGCCGCATAATCAAGGATTTTTGCCCGCAACAATCACAAAAATACTCATACGCATTTTTCTGGAAGGACTGATTATTAGATGAATCTCTCGTTGTCCGTGTTGTTGTAGAGGAGACATGTAGGATATTGCGGGGTGTGTTTTGGTAAATTGACTGGATACTCTTGCTTTTTCACTTCCTGTCCCGCTGTCCAAACGGCCCGCGGCCTCGCGTGAAAATAGACCTGCCGCATATCTTTAGCGGAGCGCTTCTGCACGCTTCTGGGACCCGCCGTGGTGCAGCTGGTGGAATACCAAGCATTGACTTGAATGGCTGCGATTGCTCGCGGTAGCCGTGGCACCTCCGGAACACAGCGCAGACGCACCCGGTGGAAAATAGGGCTTATGCTTCGTCCCCTTACTTCCTGCTTTGCTCCCGTCATCCCGTCAAACATTAATATAAGTCGTTATTACTGCTTGAACAAATGACTTATGTGGGCGTTTTTCAGGGGAGGACAGTCTCGCTACTCACCATTCAAGCCTGTGAAACAGTAGAGTCCACCTTGTTGAGTTAGGTGGTCCCAGCAACCCGGAGTTCCCAAAAGCCTCAGCCTTTCTCTCAAAACCTCTCTGATCAGCATACATCTCTCCACAATGCTCTTTAATTCTTGCTTCCTGGGAAACAGTACAGTACCAATCAAAAGTTTGGCACATTCAATGATTTTTCTTTAGGCTATTATTATTATTTACTTTAGGCTGTTGTTGTGAATAATGTTACATTCAACATTTCACTCTGTAAGAAGTCTGAAGAAAGCCGTTCTCATCCGTTTGATTTGTATCCTAAATTGCACCGTTTTCCAATTTGTGTGAACAGACCTTGAGACAATCTCAATTGTTTTATATTCTAGATCAGGGGTCTTCAATGTTTTTTAATCCAAGGACCACTTAGCTAAAAAATGTATATGTATGAAATTGAGTTGCATATTAAACTGGGCGTACGATGACTTGAAGGGCGGCCTAAGGCCTTTACACATACCTTTTTATGGTGCATACAATGCTAAGCTTTTTAATAAAAAATTGTTGGCATTTCATATATTTTTACATCATGTTTTGATGTAAATGTGAACTGTACCTTATGGCTACCTTAGCTGTGGGCCATTAAGCCTTTCATCGTGTTGTGTAGCCTACATTAAAAACAATATCAGTGTTTCCCCTACCATTGGCCATTGACCCCCTGCGCCCCCTGAAATAATGACAAAATTATATAATTATATATATATATATATATATATATATATATATAAAAAACGCATGCTGTTTTCACACATACAGGCAATTCCCTTCTTGTTCCTCGCCTTAAAAGTTCAATTCATTTTAACTATAGTCCCGCAATCTTGCCCCTATTTTCACCTGTTGCTGAGTAACGTACATTAACATTCCATGGTCTCATGAATGTAGCATAACTGTAGCAAGCTCCTTCGTAGTAACTAGCGATAAAAAATTTCAAAGAGGAGCAGAGAAGGTGACGAGCCTAAACAGCCAAAAATGTGTTATTTTTTCTTAAAAGCGACAAAATATACTCAAGAAACAACTCAAGCAAAGCCACTGACACCTTGAAAGAGCACCATGAGCTGCCGGTCAACTTTTTGGGGGAGAGTCATCCCCACCCATCCACCCCTGGAAAAAATCCTAGGAGAAACACTGCACATATTTTATAGTATGTTGGATTCATGTTAATGCATATTTTCGGACATGTTTTTGGATGATGGATGGATGGATTTAAAAAAAGTTTTTAAACCATCCAACAACAATTTGGCGGCCCCCCTGCAGCAACTCTGAGGACCCCCTAGGGGGTGTTCTTAAATAATCAAAGTAGCCATGGTCTGCCTTGATCAAAGCTTTGCACTCTCTTGACATTCTCTCAGCCAGCTTCATGTAGTGACCTGGAATGCTTTTCAATCAACAACCTTGTTAAAAGGTAATTTATTGAATTTCTTGCCGACTTAATGCATTTCAGACCATCAGTTGTGTTGTGCCGAGGTAGTGTCGGTAGACAGTAAATAGCCCTATTCAGCTCATCCATGTAATGGCAACGCCTCAACAAAGGAAAGAAAAATGACAGTCCTTCATTACTTTAAGACAAAAAAGTCTGTCAATCTGGACAGGAAAGCCAGGAGTTACCTCTGCTGCAGATAATACCTTCAATATAGTTTAGTACACCATATAAACCACTGGATTACATCACCAGTTCAATGTTTTGAAGCATTGCGTGCCTGTAGGTCGGAATAGCACAAAAAGTCCAGCTATCGCTACGTACATCTACTGATACAGTAGCAATATAGTCGCCCCTACAACATTCTTTAAATACTATTCACTAATTCAAGTGAAGCGCGACTCACCATTCAACCAGATGGGCAGGGTTACTGAGCACCGTGGCAACGACCTGTGCTCCTCCTACAGATGGCTGGGCCCACAGCGACCGGACTATTTTGTCAGCCTGACGCTGCACAGATAACAGGAGGGAGTTCTGCTTTAGGACGCACAGGAGGTGTCCAACAGCCTCACCTTACAAAGGGAAGGAGAATAATGAGTGCGATGTGAAGAAACACCATGTTCCAGCAATAGTGTTATGTCATATTTCCCTTTCTCTTATTTTTCTGCCATTGAAAATGCAGTTGAAAAGGGATACTTTTGAATCAGGAAATAAAATATGGCACTCCGGGTGAGTGAATATCCCCCAGGTCATACAGAAACAAGGAACAAGCTGATCTGCCTCACAATGAGAGACCTTATCGTAATTTGAAGGCAACAGAAAGTGTGACTGTGACTATACAATGCATTTTCTGGCGTACAATGTGTAAGACAAACATGAATACATAGTTGCTCTTGTCAGTATATGTGTGTATATATATATATATATATATATATATATATATATATATATATATATATATATATATATATATATATATATATATATATATATATATATAAAATAATGTATGTATTTTCAGCAGAAAACAGACAGCAGGACAAGTCTGGCCTGTATTGATTCACAGATTAGTTTGTGACACACAAATCAATATATTCTTTGTCTCACATTTCCAGTCTACACCACAGATACATTCTGGGACAGGAGAAAAAACGCTCTGGTTTGTTTGCATTTCTTTAAACCAATCACAATCATCTTGGCCGGCGCTAAACTCCGGATGCAGCCGCAGGGGCTCTGCTAAATAGTCTCGGGAAGGAACTTGTTTTGGTGGAACATTTGCACAACGCAAAAGAAAACACCACATACAATATTAACTGAAGTTAACTGTTGACACAATACAGTAACGTGAGCTATTTAAATTAGCTGATACATGGTTAAACCTCATTTGCTCTTAGTGTATAACCGTGTGTACTTCGTCCACAGCAATCCCACCAATCGGTCCCAAAACGTCCCAGTTAGAGAGTAAACGCATTAAATATATTCATTGTAAATCTTTACAGTCATTCACTGAAAGAACCAAGCAGGCCTGCCTTGTTGAACAATCCAAATTTTCTTCAAAACCTGCCATTTTCAGCATGTTGCTTGCTAGCTTGAACTTTGCTGTTTCCTGAAGCGAAGGGATTTTGAGAACGGCAACACACAGAGAGCGGAAGGTGATGGGTAAAGCCTGACATTACACGCCAGATGTTATCCTGGAAATTTACTTTCTCACCATATAATCCAAAGCAGTGGGAGAATGACTGAGCACAGAGGAGCTCCATCCCCTGCGAGGCACAGTACTGAACAGGCCAGGCATCCCGCTCTAAGTCGCCACAGCAGAGCGCCTGGGCAGGCAGCAAGAGGAAAGGGAAAAGCCTACGCCTCTGTTGAAAAGAGAGTGACGAGACAACAAATGATGATTTAAGTGGGAGTAAGGAGCTACTTGTCTGATAATTTTAGCCTCTGAGCATAAATGTACACAACAGTTACCATGACGAGCTTTGTAATCATGGCCCATTGATTCTGAGAGAGGTCTGCTCCGGTGGGATAGTGGGCAGACGCTGACAGAACAACAACACTTCGCTCTGGAGCCTTCTCCAAATCCTGCAGAAGCTTCTCCAAACAAACGCCCCGCTGCTCGTCATCCCAGTAATAATACTGGCGGATATCTGGGATGCCCGCTGCCTGGAAGATACCAGCCAATGAGTCTGCAGGGAGGATCAAGAAAAAACATTAGAGTGGATTCCAAACTCCTCAAGTTCAATGCTGCTTTAACCTCCAGTGTGAAATTACAGTGCGGAGCCCCTACTGTGAGCAAATACAATTTTTTTTTTTTTATAACTTGATGTAAAGGATACACGAGTAGAGCATACAGTTGCAATCTTCACACTGACAAGACAATATTCTAATGTGAAAAATTTGTAGGGCAACATGGCACTTCTTGCTTTTTTTCCTCTGTGGTGTAGGTAAGTATTTTACCCAAAGATCAATTTCCAAATGTAGCCCACCTAAAATGCACAGGGCCAAAGTATTGTAGTTGCTTTGGCTCTCCATTCCCCTAGATGGCGCTGCATAGTGTTTGTTGGCATAGCCACTCTGTGTTGCGTGGCTAAAAAAGAGCAAAGATTCTTTTTCTTCCCTTTTTTTTCCCTCTCGTCAAGTGAATCGTTAGATGAAGACAGAGTGAGATAAGTTTAGAGAAACGTACCACTTAGCACACGGTTAACGTTCAACGTTGGTATAGTTGGAAGTGTCAAGAAGCCTTGGTTGTTGTGAACTGCCGTTTACACTTTTTTTTCTTCTATTCTTTTTTTTTTCCTTTGGATAAGTAAAGAATCTCCGGTGAGTAAAAAAGAGAGGGAAACTACTTGCTAGCATGCCACCTTAGTTGATTAAAACCAGAGGGATAAGCTATTCTAATAATTCTGTACTCTGTGCATTTTATGTTAACTTTACTATTTCTGTTATGTCCTTTGACAATTTAATTAAAACCAGTCGGAGATGATATGTTTATCTTTGCTAATCTACCGTTGCAATTAGAGATGGTCCAATACCGATACCAGTATCAGTATCGGCTCCAATACTGCCTAAAACGCTGGTACTGGAGTTTATGCACCGATCCGATACCACGTAATAAAGCCCCAAACAAAATCTACGTTAAAGTAGTTTATTTATGTTCTTTTTCCGTTATAACTGACTTTAAAAACTGGATAGTAAAAGAAAGTTCTGTGGCATTCATTGTTTGTGTTTAACCTGAGCCAGACAGACAAGAAAGATAGAAATAATATCACATCCATACAAGGATAGTAGTATACAGTTGTTAAAACATAATAAAATATACGACACTGGTATCAGATCGGTATCTGCCGATACCCAAGTTCAGGTATCGGAATCGGTATCGGGAAGCAAAAGATGGTATTGGGACATCTCTAGTTGCAATTTGGAATGCCATTTTGTGGCATAGTGATTTTTGAATGTGTTAGTGATAAAGCCATGTACAGCTACTAATTAGATATTTTGCATTGCTGTATGCAGATTGTTTTTTTTTTGGGGTGCATATTCTGCAACTGGAGAGAGAGAGAGAGAGAAAGAGATTCCACGGCGAGCCAGCGATTCAGCGATTCTGGAGTGTTGACTGTAACCAGTGGCCATCAACCTGCCAAGCTGGTGGACTGCGCGCTCTTGGATACATCATACAGATAAGATTATGAGATCTCCAACATTATCACACACTGCCTGGGTAGTGATTTGAAACAAGGCCTTTTATTCAACAAATCACACAGGAACTGAACTGAACTCAACTGAGTTGAACATTGAACTAACTGACTGGACTGATTTTTCTTTTAAACTGACTGACTATATTTTTGGGGGGATTTCTGATTGTTGTATTTTCTATGTATGTCTTAAACTCCTTGAGGAATGTTAAAATAAATGTTTTGATACTTTTGCTATTCAAACAGTGGTCGTAGCCAATTCACTTCAAGAGCCGAACCTAATTCTGATTTCTAGTACTTGAATATCACTAATACAGGTTATTCTGATATTCCCATTAAGGTTTTGAGTTACAATAGTTACACAAAGAAAAAAAGAAAATTCCCAAAATGTTTGTGATTTGAAACACTGACTAAATAAACCAGTGCAGAGGAAGTCTCGCATTGCCAGCTCTATCTCCACAGCGCTGTGGAGTAAAGTCTGGCTAGTCCACACAGCATTCCGAGATAGGAAAAAAAAACGTTGAAATTGGCATTTCTTTAAACAAATCACAATCGTCTTGGGCCGCGCTAAGCGCTGGACGCAGGTATGTTGCCACGTAACCTCGGGAGGGAACTTGCAGGCCTGCCTTGTTGCACAATCCAAATTTTCTTCAAAACTTGCCATTTTCAACGTGTTGCTTGCTAGGGCGAAGTTCCTTGTTGTTTCCTGAAGTGAAGGGAGTTTGAGAACGGCAACACACGAACGGAAGGTGAAGAACATCCATGTATGTCAAGCATTTATCCTGTAAATGTACTTCCACTGATCCAGAATAATGCAGAGGTGACAAGGGTGTGCGGGAATTTTCTTTATTCTTTGGAAATTTGTGGTTGTATCTTTAAATGCTGTTAAGAGGAAGTGAGGGGAGCTTACCATGACAGGGGGGAAGAGAGGTAGACCGTCCCACACCGAGCCGCACCACCATCATACCAGTGTCTCAAGAGTTCAGCTCCAAGACGCACAGCAGCGGTAAAACCAGGAGTTTGGACACCGAACGCCTGCAACAAAAATCAAACACCAAGAGTTCTATAGTGGCACCGACTTGCATTCTTTGTTGGGTACCATTGTCGCTGAGCTTTAACAACTTTTTTTTTTTAAATATAGTTATATTGTATTTCTTCTTTATTCTGTATACTGTCCCTGTATAAATATGAACATATGTGTGTATATATATATTCATCTAATTGCATTAGATGTACAGACATGTGATTGTACAAATAGTTCCAAGTGTTCTACTTGCAAACTCTATGTGGAACCTGGGGTTGGGGTGAAAATGTAAAACAAAATAAGCCCTTTATGTTTATTGTAACATTTCCTGTAAAATCAATAAAAACATTATAAAATAAAGAAACACCAAGAGTTGAGTTATTAATATGGCTGATGTAAAGACAGTTGAGTACTAATCTTGTATTGATTTATTCTACGGATGAAGCTGGACAGAAATCCATTACAGATACCTCTGCACAGTGCTTATTGATTGGTTGATTAGTGTGCAACAGGCTCATGCGTAGTTGTAATTTACAAGGGGGGTAGGGGGGTTGGGGGTTATAATCAAAACTGGCCATTGCAACCCCCCAGAAAAAAACTATTATAATTTCATTTACATAAATAAAGACATTTGCTGTGATGGTTGGGGTCGGCTGGCTGTGAGTCTTTGTTTTTGTTTCCTAGTTCTCATTGATTTCCACTGTCAGTTTCCTCTGTTGGCCTGTTTCTCTCTGTCTCCTGTGTTTTCCCCTCCTCCCGCCTTCTCTTGCCAGCTGACTGCACACACCTGTTCATCATTCCGCCATCACCTCTCCCTGCTGTACACACCTGCCAGCCATCTACAATCAAGCCCAGTATATGACCCTCGGACCCACTCGTCATCTCTGCTTGATCGTTGCTTCAGCTAACTTGGTGACGCGCAATCCAAGCGCTCTAGAAAAAGCTACTTTGTACTTCCCTGTCCTTGCCGTTCCTAACCCCGTCTTCGTTTCTCCTCTACAGTTATCTCCTCCATCTCCCTTGGTTACCTCCAGTCAGCTGGCTTCACCATTCGGTCCCCTCCTCAGGGCTCCCTGTTCCACCCTGCCTCCACTCCTGTGTCCAGACATTCCTCCCTCGGCTCCCCTGGCCCCGGTTTCCCCGCGCTCCCCTAGGTTCACCGTCCTATTTCCCATTATCTCCCTCACCATCCTATTCCCCACTAGCTCCCTTGCCATCCTACCCCCAGTCCCAGAAAGCCCTCACTCCTACCCTCGGCGTCTGCCTCCCCACTCCTATCTAGTTTCTGTTTTCCTAATAAATCTGTGTTTTGCTGAGCCTTGCTTTTGGGTCCGTTCTGTCTCCACACAACAATTTGCACCATAAATTGATGCAGAAAAAGGCACAAGTTGTTGAAAGATTCACCAGAATGCAGGAAATGAAGTGTTTGACGTTCAAAATTTCAACTTTGCTCTAAAGTGGAGAATTCATCCCCCACCCCCAATGTTGAACCCAAAGTTACACTCTTGGGCTCATGTTATTTATCAATGATGTTGGTTTCCCTCTCCTTAGGAACTTACAGTGTAAGAGGAGTAGTGCCTGTTCATCTGTATATAGTTTAGAGATACAAAGATGAATTGATGAATTGATTAGTTGTCAACTATTAAATTAATCACAAACTAATTTGAATTTCACCATTTTCTGCCACTTTAAAGACCAAACAACTAATCGATTAATTGAGAAAATAATCAACAGATTAATTGATTATAAAAATAATCTATAGTTATATT